>NW_026294618.1:88442379-89032379 GCF_026119805.1 Tympanuchus pallidicinctus
AACCACCTCTGCCTTTTTGAAAAGAAATTCAACAAGTATTTATAAAGAACATCACTTCCTGCAACTGCATATACTTCTGCAGGAAACAAGTGTAAGCTAGGTCATCCATGTCTCCAAGTTTTGAGCCTTTGGAACTATGCTTTTAGTCCTATAGAAATAATTTGTGCTAAGCATTTTTAATCGTGTACTCCTTTGTAGTGCTAACCTGAACTGTTCGGCATGGCAGTTGCACGTGCAAATGCAGGAGTGAAATACCTCAGGTCTGTTGTTCAAGCCAAGGAACACGTCAATTGTTAAAACAGCACAAATAGACAAGAGCAGATGAGCGCTTTAATTCACTCGTAGTTTTCATGGGATGTGAGAGCATGGTTCAGGCTGGGGTCAGGGCACAGTGGTGGCTGTGTCAAGAGGCAGGGGCTCAATATGTACCAGGTTGAAGTCAGCAGAGCTGTTCTGAAGCTGGCATATTTACACAAGCCAAAAGTTTGGCCTGGGACTTTTTCCTAGGTTATGTTGTCAGCTCTGTGTGTGACAAAGTGTGATTTCTTGCTAAATCAGCCCGGAACCCCCCTTGCCTCCCCCTTAGCAGATCTCATTGTCTCCTCCTGATGCACGTACAATGTGGTTCTTTGATTGACTGCTGCCACCTGATGCTAAGAAAATGCCCTGGGTTCATAGTAGGCATTGTTGATTCTATTAAAAGAAACGTAGACGGAGTTTATTTGTCACTGAAGCATTTTCTGCAGATGTTCCTACTTCGGAGATGTTCAGTCAGCTAGGTGTAAAGATGTGCTGAATGGGGCTCCATCACTAAGGGTCAGGGAAATGCTACCCCCAGATGCATAATTAACACGGCTAATTAATTGCCCACTGAAAAATCTAACTACCCATCCAGTTAAGTACTTATCTTCAAGCTCTGAACTTCACTAGTGTTTTCTTCAAAAAGAAAAAAAAAAAAGAAAAAGAATGCACTGCATGGTTACTCTTTCTAGAAAAGAAAAATGTTGGCCGACATACTGTCCTGTGGGGATTAATCACAGTGCTATTCACATTACAACATGCAAAGTAACGTGTGTAATCCAGTCTGACATGAAAAATTGCTAATAACATCCCAAAAGGAAAGAGTTATGAATGGCTGTAATGCCTCAGGAGTAGGGAAGATCTCTGGGAGCTCCACATAATGAGGAGGTCTCTTCATTCACTGCTGTGTTTGTGAACTGCTCTCTGCAGCCTATTGTACCACGTCCAGGGGGACCCAGCCTCTCAGATGTGATCAGGTAGAATGAAGTTGGACCCTGAAAGCTAACTCCTAGCCTAAAAGAAAGCCTGCCTGTCTTTAAGGGAGTGGAAGGCCTGGAAGCTGGTGGCTTAGGGGGTTCATGCTTCATACCCCATGAAATGCAGCGTCCTCTGTCTGGAAAACTTCCACACACAAGGCAGAGGATGAACCCAGGTTGTTGCTTCCGTGCTTGAAGTTGTCCCAGATGTAACTAGATGGGAAGACATAAGACTTCAGCTCACTTAGCTGCTTGTTATTGCCACCATCCTATCTCCAGTGACATGGAAGAAAAGAAAGAAAGGTTCTTGATATTGATTCTCTGGAGTGGACTCCAGAATTAAAAGTTGTTAATTCTACTTCCCAAGCACAGGGGGAAAATCTCACGAGCTGGCATCTATGTATACATCCAAAAGGTGGTTATCTGCTGTATTTCCTTCTATCTAGTATTGTGTAGTGTCTCCTTGCCATGGTTGGCTTTAAGTAAACAAAGCATTGAGAACATCATGGGAGCACTCGTTGGAGTTGTGTGAACAGAAAAGTGAATCATTTCTTATAGCAATGCAAGAACAAGACAAGTGGGGCATCTTTGATGGATGCATTCACAAGCATGCAAACAGAGAGGTTATGCATTGTTTCTGCAAGCTGCAGTAAGTGAAAGGTAATAGATATCTTCTTCTCTCATAGTTATTGCTGCAATGAATGTCTGTAAAAGCATTTCTTTCTGCGTAGCCTGTTGAGGGAAAAATTTCCATGGAAGGCAGCCTGTCTTTGGGAACAGAGAAGAGCACGTGGGGCCAGGTTTTGCTCTTGGAGGTCCACAGGGAGCTTCCAGAGGCATCAGGGCTTCTGGAAACAGCCTTTGTCAGCTGATTTCGAGGGGAGCTGATCTCATGCTTCTCCGCTAGCAAAACGTGGCTAGCAAAGGGCCAGTATTTCCCCACCTGTGATAGGCGAGTTAGGCTCCAGAGCTGTATAGGATCAGATTAAATGTGCAGTTTTCCAGATAAGTTTTCTAGAAGTGGCTTTGAAAGGCAGAAGAACAAAAGTCTGAAATAGAGGTAAGGTGCAGGCACTGATCTGACAGTGTGACACACATTCAGTAAATGAGTGAGAGTTGCTCAGTTCTACCTTGGCTACAGGAATGGTTTGCATGGATCCTACTGCAGGTCAGAGAATTGCTCTTGCCAGGTGTGTCAGAGTGGGCAAATAATAGCACTGAGGGAGTACTTGCTATTATAAGCCTGCTGGCCAGTGGCCGGCTGTGCATTAGCAGTCCTAGTGCAGTGAAGCCATATTTCCATTATAAAAATGGAAAATAATACCTTTGTGGAGATGACTTCAACATTGTGACTGACCTGCTGTTTGTTGAAGTGTTTGCTTTCAAATCACTGAAATAAGGAGATAAGAAGGTGGTGCTGATAGCTGAAACAACTGTGTAGAATGCATTACTAAAGTTTGGAGCTGTTTTTTAACATTCACTCACTGAGAGCCAGCGTGTCCTTGCTGGCTCACCTGTGAGGTGACAGCGATGTTCATAAAGCCGAGATGAGTTTGACACACCAAATTTCTCTCCTTATGACTAATGTATGATGAACACATCTTTGTATTTACAAGGAGAGAAGCAGCTCCATAGTGAAAAAGTGAATCATCAGTTGGAGCACAATGTGCCCATTGAAGGGGTTGGGATTTTATTTGTAGTCTTTCAGAAGAGAGAAGAGAAACCCATAATGGTTCCCAGTAAAGTCTCTTGCACAGGAGCCACAAAACCAAGATGTTCACTGAAGGCTTGCTTGTTTTTCAACTCTGAACAACATTCAGAGATATCCTATTTCCTCAGTGGCTTTCAGCACTGGCTGTGACCAAAGCAAAGCATGGAGGTACAGGCAGCTTTCTTGATGTGCATAACTTTTGTATTAGCCCCGACATAGAGAACATAGTCATAAATGCACGGGTAAAATATCAAGCAGGGATTTCTCTCCTTAAAGACCATTGTGTTTGTTTCCCCTCCTGCTAATTATATCCTATAAATCCCCCCACTCTCCAAACACAGACAGTAACATTTTGTTACCTACATTCTGTCAGTAGACTTTACAAAGATCTCTAACACATGTTATAAAAGTTATTGCTATAGTACTATATATAACAGCTTTGCATAAGAGAATAGAAGGCTGCCACATTTAGAAAATGCAGGTGCTATGTAAGCCCCTTTCTGAAAGAAAGAACTTAGCTCAGTTTCCTTTGAAGAACCAGAGACTTGAAATTGAAAACTGTATTAATGCCATTGTCTCCTTGTATCAGCAGGTTCCAGAGAGATTCCTGGAAGTGGCTCAGATCACGTTACGGGAGTTTTTCAATGCCATTATCGCAGGCAAAGATGTTGATCCTTCCTGGAAGAAGGCCATATACAAGGTCATCTGTAAGCTGGACAGTGAGGTCCCTGAGATTTTCAAATCCCCCAACTGCCTACAAGAGCTTCTTCATGAGTAGAGAGTTCAGCAGCTATTTATGAATGTATGAAAGTAGCAGTCCCCTTCTGATGCCCAAGTCATGTGTGTCTCTATTTTAATTTCATATATATGTGTATCGCATACATATATATGTATATGAAATTAGACTGTGATCCCTCCTGGGTATATCTTTGGGTTTTCGTTCGGTTCCAAGGGGATGGTTATTTTACTTCAGCCTTTGGTTTACTTTTGCCCGAGACCCTTAACATTTGGAGAATAAATTGAGTTAATTTTCAGGGAGAAGAGTTTGGAAGCGTGTAAAAGCCTGTCTTAGCAAGTTAGGGCATTATGTTTAAAAATGCTTTGTCAGATTTATTGCTTGCTGCAAAGTGGCATTTTGTCTTAGTGAGACTAATGTCATGGCACAATACTACAAGACAATGAAGTTTATATTATGTTTATACTGCTAAAGGTCTGAACTCTGTGGAGTCACTTCATAAGCTTGGAGCTTTTTTTTTATTATTATTTTATGTACTTTTTAACCAATAACCAGATTTTCTTTCATACTTCAAAAACCTACAACATCTATTTTGGGTACTCACTCCAAGAAGTGATACCGAAAAAAACAAGCCCTATTCTTCATGCTTTCCCTTACAGAAACGATAAATACCCTGCGCCAGTGATCGACATGCCAGGTTGTTGTTTTCCTAAATTGCAGCAAGGGACGTTTGCACAAATCAAATACCACTCGTGCAGGTTGAGGCCAGTAATTCATGCACAATGTTGTACCAACCACACGAATTGTAGAATACGGTCAGCTTGTTAAAACGGAAGCATTTCACTCTCCATAGAGTAAAAATGAAACCTGCAGAGTACTGAATTGCCACATCTTGGTCTTCAAGTGGCACCGGTCCCTGATTTTTTTCCTCTCTGTGCATTCTGCCCATAGAAATCCCCTTTCCAATATACACAGTTTTCTGTCTGTATTTGACATCTGTCCTGAAAAGCACTTTTTGAATGATCTCATATATATTGGCGAAGAAAGCATCTTCACCTCACAGTGCTGAGGCAAAGGAAAAAAAATTTACAGCTATTGTTTGTAGCTGTAAAATATAATTAGTCTTTTCCTAATGAGGAGAATGAAAATCACAATTTCATAAAAATCTAATCAAGCACATACAAAAATTGCAGTGTCCTCCTGGCTATGCAGGGTTCAAATAGCCAAACTGGATTTTTAAATTACTCTTCCGTGCAGCTTTAAAAAAAAAAAAATAATCTATTTGAGCAAAGTGCTGCACATCCTCAGAAGCTGGAGGTAGTTTTGACCAAAATCTGAGCTACAGTGTAAAGTCCACGATGGGTCTGGATTCACCTGAATGCTGTACCACGAAATGTCAGCACACGGAAAGAAAGCTAGCTGCTAGTTCTTGTGCTTTCTTCAATGGCTCTCTTTGTCTCACGTTTTCAGAAAGGTATTGTCTCCAAAAGTTTGGGGGAAGGTTGAATATGCTATAGCACTCTGTATTTGTCATTTTCTCTGTCGTCTTTTGTACAGATGCAGTAAGAATTTATTGTTATCGTCAATAGTGTTTTCCCCTGCACATTTCAGTCTGAATCTAGAGGAAGTTCCTAATTAGCTGAGGATTGCATTTAGACCCTCGAGGATATTGATATCTCGTTTCTTTATTTTAAAACTACATTTTGACTTTGGAGAGTGAAAGTTTACCCATGTGACTAAAGAGCTGACCTGATCATTGCAATTTCACTTCATTTACAAATACTGCTGATGGACAGAAATGTATGAAAGCAATTATTGTCAGCAGAAAGCCTTAAAAACCTGCTGACTTCAAATTAAACAGCACAATCCTATGATTCCCTGTCATTATTTTCAAGCACTGGCAGTATCTGTGGAGTATAGGCAATGCAGACAATAGCATGGGATGAAGTGCCAACATTTTCACTATGCATTAAAAGCTAAACAAATCTTGATCTTAGACTCCCTAAGAACACCTAACATTGTACGTATCCTCACAGATAGACAGGATGTGTCTTTTTCTTGCTTTTCTTCTCTTTTGTTTTGTTTTCCTTCTTTTCCCTTTTTATTTTTTCTTTTATTCTTATGCATGATTTGGTAAACATTACACTTCATAATGATGTAACTCCAGTTACTTCTGAGTAAGAAAGGATGAAAATTGTGTTCATGCACTTTTCTTTCTTTTTTTTTTTTTTTTTTTTTTTTTAATTTATGGGAAGAAGTGGCATAAAATGCTCAAGTTTTAACACAGCAAGTTTATCATTGGCATACCATCAGATACAAAACATAACACTGCATTTGTCACCTTGGACATAAGAAAGCAAAGCCATACTGTAGTCATAATATGTGGACATACTACTAGCTACCATCTTAATCTGTGATTTTACCATTACTTTTATTATGTTTATTATTATTATTATTATTAATATGATATTATTATTATTATTTGGCTGCAATGTGATTCACGTAATCTAAATAAGTGAAATTGTGTACTCAACACTTGATGTTGTTGCATTTATTTATTTATTTATAAGTAACATAATCTCAATAGTAAATGAGGCATAGGAATTAAGAGTAGAAATTTCACCTTAAAAGAACAATAAAACCTCCTTGGTCTGAAAAAGGAATACAGGATGATTTGATAATTTCCGTCACGTGATTCTTCTATATTTTATAGCCATATTGCCTTTGTGCCTCCCAATACACCTAAAAACATGGCATAGCTCCTACTAAATTGTAAGTAGAAAATAGGGTTGTTTTTTTTCAAGTGATCTTGATATTATTTCCCTAATAACGGCTAAAAGGCAGGAGGCTACTTTTATTGTAATGAAACGTTTACACAGGGAAAGAATCTCAAATTCCATGTAGAAATCCCATGTTCATTTACTGCTAATTCAGATTTATTTCTGCATATAAACTTGAGGTTATAGTCTGTGCCTAGACCTTAAATGCACCAGCGGAAGGATAAAAGAATCCTTCAAAATACCAGTTTTTCCCCCACAAGTACAATTGTTCTTGTGCCTTCTGTGGCTTACAGTTTTCATCTTTTAAACTTTATTTTTCAATTACTACAGCTGCAATAAACACTATTTTATTTTATTTTTTTCCGGCTGTTTGACATACTGTTGATAGCTATGCATATTTTGTGTCTTTTTAAAAATTAAAAAAAAAACAAAAACAAAAAAAAAAAACAACAAAAAGAAAAACAAAAAAAAAAAAAAACAAAGCAGGAGAATACGTTTTTGAAGAAGAGAATTTTTAGAACAGTTTGATAACGCAAATTATTTTTTCTCAATTGTTTGAGCAGCATTCAAGTTTTGAAAATTCTTGTAGAAGCCAATTTTTTGTAACTGTGGTGCAAATCTTGTGTTTTCTTAGCCTGATGAAAAGTAGTATAGAAGCAATATTTCATACGTGACATATGTGCAGATACATATACGTATGTAGTCACACGCAGCCAGGTGCGTGTGCACGTATGTATATGTGTATACACTGAAACACACACACACACAAAATATGCGTATGAAGTGAAAAGCTTACCTTTTTCCTATCTAGATTAAGAACCTATTTTAGACATTTGTTATGTTTTGTGAAAAGAATGTTCTATTTGAAACTACAAAACATTTAATTCTTACTGTATCTCTGGTTGTTTAATGGGAACGTTTCACATTTAATGGTAAACACGTGGAAGATGTTAGAATGTAGTGATTATTTAAGAAAGTGTTCACCCATGTATTCCTGAGGTTTGCTTTGTGCCTCTGAGTATTATTTAATTAAAGTGTTTTAAGTTTGCAGAATCTTTGTTACTGTACCAGGTATGTGGGTGAACATTGAAAACCGAGGGGAACTTTTATAAAGCAATGTAAATATTCAACCTTAAGGCTGTTCTTGCGTAAAGACATAAGATTTTAATAACTACATTCTGAAAACATCTGTTGAATTTATAAGGAACACTACAGTAACTGTATAGATAGTTGAAAGCATTCTTGAAAATCCAGCTCTCTACTTTTAACAGTTAAGTCTTTCATCAGATGTCAAGGGAATGGGTAATACGGTTTCTGTAAAATGGCAGAATTTTTTTCTATGTATAGGAAGTCAGTTAATAGAAAAATGTTTTTTTTTCCACAGGTTAATATTGATTAAGAAATAAAGGTGAAGATTTTGTGGCTTTAAAGATAGGATTTTCACCAGCAGCATTGAAAGATTATACGTATATATATATATACAGAAAGATATATATATATAAAAAAATGGAAAGTGGTTTACAAAACCCCCAAAACGAGCACTGTACATGAGAAGTGAAAGCAAAAACTATATTTGCCATGTGTATTATATAGTAATCATTGGTGTTGATAGTGCAAATGTTTCCTTCTGGTACCAACTATGTGTTTGAAAATTCCAATACGCATTGTTTTCAAAAAGCTCCCCTTAAGGAATGTAACTGGTTTATATGAGTAAGCAGTTACTGTATTGCACTTAAATGTTCTGTTGAAGGAAATGCAATTTCGTTTTCTGTAGAACTGTTGGTTGTAAACCATCTATAAACTGAAGCTAAAAATGCTCATATTTAGAGCTGGGATGAAAACTGGTATTTAACCTTTGTATCTTCTTAGGAATATCCTTTTTAGTGTATGAAAGGTGGTGGCACTATGACTTTGTTTAGTCTTTTCATCTGAGCCACAGTCACCTCTCTCCCAAAGCAGCCACCTTCCAAATGCACAAATATACCGGGACACGTAGAAACAAATCTAGGAGAAACAGCGAGCTGACATTTTCTCTCTAAAATCCATCCTTTCCTTGTTAATTATGCCACTGCAGTGAAATATTAGACCAACACAATCACCACTTCATTACCGCGTGACGTGTTAGAGTCAGAAACTTAAAAAGGAGGAAGAAAAGCCTCTTTAGGTTGGTTTTAATGCTGCCCAGAAGAGTCAAAGGTTAAGGTCTAAACTGATATTGTCCCAGCCATTACTCATATGTATATAGTTACAGAAGTGACAAAACACTGCCTTTATATTATTTAGCAATATGTTGTAAATAGCATTATTAAGCTCTTTTTTGTAATAAAGACCCTTTAATTTGAAGATAGTACAATAACTGAACTGATAAAGTCAATTTTTGATTTTTTTTTTATTTTATTTTTTAGCTAGAGGCAATTTCAACTGTGGATTTTTTTTGTTGTTGTCTATTGTTCTGAAGACTTTGCATAATTTATTGGTTTAATTTATCCTAATTTATTTGATGAAGGTGTACAATTTTGTATTACCAAGGATGTACTGTAATATTAATTGATGACAAGATAAAACAATAAGACTCCCCTGTCCGTTTGAAAAAAAAAAAAGGTGCAGTAGACAATTGATTGAAAAAAAAAAAAAGTTACAATTCTAGCTTGGCAGCTACTAAATTTAAGATAAACACAGGAAAAATGTTTGGGGGGGTGGATTTTATTTTGTGTGTTTAAAGCTTTTGTATACTCTCCAGACTTTTACCTTTTTGCTTTGTACCACTTAAAGGATACAGTAGTTCAATTGCCTTGTGTGCCTTCCATCTTCTCTAAACTGAATGTATGTGCAGTATATATGCAAGCTTGTGCAAAATAAAATATAAATTACAAGCTCATTGCCATTGTTTATATTTCTTTCTGAAAGTTAGTGCTGCTCCATACCAAAAGGGGAATTACTGCCGTGGCCAGGCTGTACCTAAGACTGTAGTCCTCCGAAATTTTTCCTTTCCTCTTAGTTCAAATTATTTATTAATGAAACTGCCAGTACTCTTGCAAAATGGATCTAATGATTTATCCCATCCGGTGTCCTACCTCCAGCGCTGGTTAAGATAATGAGTGTTATTTTGCAAGAGTCTATCAGACAAGGAATACCTCCCTGCAACAGATGTGCTATGGCTGAGGCACAGACAGCCCTTTGGATTGAATGTAGACACTCTGAGCTGGAAAGTCCTTATCTTTGTCTAATCCCTTCCTGAGTGTAGCTGCATTGCTGGTGTCCTGCACCAAGTTGTTCCACCAGTCAGGTGGAGGTAGAGTAATGCTTGGCTTGGTGTGGTTTATGTTTGTTCCTTTTATCAATTTGCCCTTGTTAATAGTAGCACCTAGACCTCATTCTCTGTTCTTTTTATTGCAATCTATCCCTCTTTCTTGGACCGTTTCCTTTTCAAGTTCTATAATCATTAGCACCATACATAACTAGTCTGTTCTTACACATTTCCTCAAAATGCAAGTCTCATTTTTTCATTTTTTTTTCCTAGTTCTCTCCCATTCCTGCTGGTTCTTGTGTCTTGAAACTCTTGAGGTTGACTGAGCCACAAAATTACATTATCTGTCTCAGAGATGAACTGTATCCTTATGGCTTAGAACTGGTGCAGATGGCAGTAAGATGGTAGTTTTATTCAGATCACAGAATTGTGCAAGAATTTTCCAGTTTTGAAGGAGGAGTGTGTTAAAAGTATGTTTTCATCTGAGGTCACTTACTTTCATAATCCTCATGGATTCAGCCTCAAGACACTGTAGAGCTTAGCCAGGGCATGACTGCAAGTGTTAGCTACACTGTAATGACCAAATAAATGCTTCATCTCTGCAACAGCACTTAAAACTTCATGCTTTTTTATACAATCAGAGTAGCATTTGCTGGATCACATCAACAGCAGGTTTAGAGGAGGTCATGAAGTTGCACTTGTGTAACGGATGGTCATTTACAAGTAAGATTTCAGATTTTACTGCAGACAAATTGCCTTTCCTAGTTCACATCTATCTACATTACCAAACCAGCACACTAGAAGCATTTTCATTTCAAAATACTTGACATTCAGGTCATTTCTTGAAGAACAGTCTGGTCCATGCACTTAATAATTGTCTGTGCATTCAGGAGGACTATGGCATGGAGACTGCGATAGGCTGAAATGCTTGAAGCGAGGGAAAAATCGAGATCCCAGACTCACTTATTCACAAAATCTCCAACCATGAGATCTTCTGCCAGCCTTGGTTTGGAGTGGGTGTGGGCATCACAGGGGTGAGCTGCTGAGAGACCATGGAGAAGGTTCCCTTGGAGGAGGGAAGCAAAAGTGGGTGAGGAGATCAAAACTGGGCATCTGCTTCAACTTCTCCTTGCAAAAGCTTGTAGGGCAGCTATGGATTATGTGTAAGGGCTCATCTTTGTGCTAGCTAGCAAGAGTTAACTAGATGAAAGGGAGATCAAGGTACCCAAGGCCCTTGGTTACCCAAGTAATGGATCCAAGAACAAGAGCTGCACGGGTACTTGCTTGCTCACCCATCATTTTTTCCTCTCAAATATCCTTTGCTCTATGATATACAAGACACTGTTTGCCATTTTACCCTGCAGTTGAAAACACACAGAGCTCTAAGTAAGAAATCCTGGCTGCTGGCATCTCAGAATACTGCAGGAGTTCAGAGCTAGACTGGAACTTGGCAACGAGTCCCTGTCACTGCAAAGGGCCAAATCAACTTTCCCAGGCTTCAAGCACCCTGACAGGATCCAAATTCTGCAGATCTGGCCATCTGTGCTTGGAAATCCTCAGTTCCCCCAATACCTGGAATTTTTACAATAAGGAAGATAGTTCTTTCTAGCTTTAAAATCCTTTGGAAGATGGGAATCAGCTCTGACTAAGGCAGAGCAGGTTTTTTCATTTGTTTGTTTGTTTTTGTTGTGTATTTTTTTGGTTTTGTTTTTTTTTTTTTGCCACGGGGATCACCATGAGGAACCAGGGTCCTTCACATATGGAATTACTGAGGCTGAACAAGGAGAACTGTGCTCTGTGGGCTGAGAGCAGGAAAGAGTTAATCGCTCTGGTTTTCTTGGTCGGTACCCTTATTTATGCCCAATCTAGGTTGTGCCAACACAATTTCTATGGAGATGATCCCTTCTGATCCAGTCTTCCCTCTTTGTTAGGAGGGAAAGGGGACTGACTGGTGAGTTGCAGCAGACGACTGCATTTAGGAAGCGTTGGCACGCACACCCGTCACTGCCACGGGTAACAGCATTCCCTGCACAGAGCGATGAGATTCAGTTTTAAAACATGGCGCTGGGTTTATTTTAAGAACACAATACGGAAGACAAATGAAATCCTCACTGAAGCTCATTGTTCAGTGAGGATGGAGGCTCCCGTGGTGGTGGCAGCTCTGGTAGATAACACAGGGAGAGTGCTTCCCTGCCGGCTCCTTGTGCCCAACCCTCTGGGCTCATTGCAAGGCATGCCTGTCCTCTTGGTGTTCCCATAACATGGGGGAAAGGGAGGGTTGAGAAGACTCCTGTTAAAGCCTGATTGATCTGGAGTGCAGAAAATCCATCACTGTTACACTGCAATTTTTTGTGTACTGCTATCACTAACATGTGTGATCTTAACAGGGGGAAGAAGGTTTATTTTATTTTATTTTATTTTATTTTATTTTATTTTATTTTATTTTATTTTATTTTATTTTATTTTACTTTATTTTATTTTACTTTAGCCGTCCAAATGAATTCTTGTTGGCTTAAGCTACCCTGTTGCTTTCCAGAGCCAGAAAGCAGAGGGGCACTAGGTCCGATGCAGGGACCCCCCCCAACCCCTATCTCATGCTGCCCAGAGCCTGGGAGAATGTGATTGCATTTCCATGAATAAATCCTAAGCAAGAGAATAGTGGTACTTTCCCATTTATTTGGGAGTCACTGTGAAAAAAGCAAACAAACAAACAAGCTATTTGCTTCCCAACAAAACACATGAAAATGAACTGCTGTTGGAGGCAAAGGCAGTTAATTGCATGCAGAGTTTAATTTTATCCTTTAAAACTAGACTTAAGGTTGAGTTCCTAGCCAGAGGAAAAAAAAAAAAAAAAAAAAGAAAAAGAGGAAAGAGATGACACAGATAGCTAAAGAAAGGCTAACAGCTCCAATGTAAATATGTTTGCAGTTTGCAAGAGACCTGCCAGTCAGGCAGCTGTGGGAGGTAGCAAGGGAGAACGCAGGAGAGGAAAAAGTCTTGTGGCAACAGTGGCCAGTTTCATTATGGCCACTGCCAGACTGTGAAACAACTCTTGGGGCTTGAAATCCTATTGCCTATTAAAACTGGGCATGACAGCTCTTTTTTATGCTTCACCAACCAGAGATGGAACTGTGTCCTAGGGGAAATAAGGAAAAATATTTATTACAAGTGTTTAACACCTTTTAGTACAAAACAGCCCTAATATGCAGCACTCAAGGATAATTCATGCCAGCACATGTAGAACCAAGGGGAATCGCTCAATAATTTGGTCGGAGCTTGAAAAAGAAGAGACAAACCTCTGGTTCAAACCCTGAGCTCAGATTTCGTGGAGACGGAGGTACTTTAGAGTATTATTTTTTCATTTTTTATCATTTCTCAGTAAACCTCAGAACCACACGTGCCCCAGGGAGCGCTGTGGCTGTGCCTGCCTCGGCCATGGCACATTTTGGGGTGTCAGGAGGCCGAGTTGCTCCTGAGGTGCCAAGGAGGGAACAGCCTCGCTGTCATGATGTGGGAGCGCCTTGAGGGCCCGTCCCCACATTGCAGGTGGTGGCAGTGGTTGAGGCCCCCTCCCTGGGACCCCGCACATGGCCACGGGGCCGCTGCCAGCCCTGCGTTACTCATTAACGGCGCCGTTACTCGTTAACAGCCCGAGCACGGGCTTTTGCGGGAGCCCCCCTTGACTTGCGCAAGCCATGCGCTGCCCGTTTTATTTCCGAGCAGACGCTGCTTCTTGGCATCCTTTTGCGAGCGGCCAGTGTTTGAAAGCACTGTTTACCCAGTCACTTGCTTTTGCAGAACCCGGGGGAACGGGGGACAAAGGGGAAAAGCCTGCTTGCAGCTCCTCTCCCGGAGGATCCCATGCTCCTGCTGGCTGGGTCCGAGCGCAGAAATTTCCAGAGTGCCGGGCAGCCCCTCGCCGGCCCCAGCTGCTGCTCCCGGGGGCAGCTGTCTGTGCCCAGAGCCCTGCTGCCAGCCCCACTATGGCCAGAAAAACGTCCCCAGAGGCAGAGGGAAGAGTGTACCTGGCCCAGGCACCCCGCTGGGAACACCCCGCTGTTCATATCCCGAGCTGGGGAGAGCAAACCGCCGGTGCTCCCAAATGTCAGCATCATACTGGTGCCTTTGGAGGAAGGAGCCACAGAGAACAGCCATGTTCATCCACCCCAGCAAAAGACCTCAACAACTGTCCTGTGGTTATGGGCATACTGTTATGTCACCAGCAAAATGCAGGATCTATCCAAAATGCAGCATTCCTTTTTTTTTTTTTTTTTAATGTTTATGTGTGTATTTTTTAATGTGTAATATCAGTAATATCTAATAATAATTACAGTTATTATTAACCCTAGGGATCTTAGTTCTTCCGTAAATAGAAATGAAGTGTATTTTTCCTTAATCTGATTTCAAATGACCTGAAAAAAGAATCAAAAAGTGCAAGGCAGCCATACAGCAGGGCAGAAAAGGGGTGGGCTGGGGGGCAGCGAGGGGGTTGCCGGCACAAGAAAGAAAATTATCCCAATTCTAAGCACTGCTGGAAAAACGTGAAAGTTATTGCCGCACAAAGAACCTCTTGAACTGTTCTGCCTTCCAAAATTTCTACTGCACTCTCTGCAGTTACTTGTGTATGGCAGAAGCAGCATCTTTGTATTATATGAACAGTCTGCTTCATAATCAAATACCATCTGTCGCTACATCTGAACTTGTTTTCAACATCTGTGCATTCTGGTCTTAACAAAGCTTTAAAAACTAATTCAAAAACTTTCACAGATCACTGACTAAATATGTACATTTACCATCTTTCATATTGGTTTAAAATATTTCTTCTATAGCTGCATCCCCTTGGCTGGGAATAGTTAAGATGTATACACTGAGTTGCTTTATTAAGCTTATTTTCTAATGGCCTTGGGTAGCCAAGTGCAAAAGAGGGACACTTGCTCAGGCACCGAGAGGACCCATCATATTCCTTCTTGGTGCCAATACAGTCCCTTTCTGCCAATGAGAAACCTGAAAGTTGATCAGCTACCATACCCCAATTACTCAAAATGACACTACAGATAAAACTGCAACCAAGGGGAGAATCAACTGTATGGCTTATATGCTGCTAAAGTGTGTCTGAACAAATGGTGAAGTAAAATCATGAGAGCCCTCAGGAGGATAAGTACGTTGTTACTTTGCACATGCTTCAGAAATGTGAAGTACATCTTTACAGAACTTTTGGCCAACCCCCTGGCAGATGTTGACCAGTTTTGCTTATGTATACATCAGTTGCAGAACACTAAAACAGAGATTGGAAATTTTAATTTAGTCAAGGCAGTTGGGCTAAAATGATGGCTTTTGTTGAAACCATTAAATAGAGCTGCCTAATGAAGTACAGTACAGCACTGGCAAGCCGAGCCTTGATGAGATGCAGCAGCTTCCAAACTGCAGCCCTGCAAAGGGGAAGAAGGAAGCTTGCAAGTCTTTAGCTAAAGTGGAATGGCGACAGCCCTTGTAAAGCCGCATTTGATTTTGTATTTGAGGGCAGACGCACTTGTACATTATCACCCTGACATTTTAACCATTAGTTGGAAATGTGCCGTTGCAGTTCCTGCCATATATTTCTCAATCCTATTTGTTAGGAAGTGAGCTAATAGACAGTGTGATGAAGTGATCATAAATTCACTTTCAAAGGGCATTTGGGTTCAGAGCCTAAAGATTGAATATGGCAAATTCTTAGGCACGGGGAAGAAGGTGGGGGCCAGGAGGGTCATTCTCACTGATGGATTCAGTGATTGATTCCTCTACAGAACTATATTTGCCCTTTACTTGGCTGTTTAACACAGAATAGCTATAATAGGTTCCCGATCCATTATTCCTCTTCTTCCTAGGGTCAGTATTAAGTTGAAAGAAAATATAACCTTGGCTGTGATAAAATAAACTTTAACATTATCAGGTGTTTGGAAATTGGAAGGTGTCTCCTTGCATTATGCAGGATACACACAAACCCATACACACACAGACGGTTATAATATAATCCTCAGTGCTGCCTCTGACAAACGGTTATTACCATTCAGTATTGTTTTTTTGCTCGTGCAATAATGTGGTGTCATGCAAGTCCACACAGCCTTGAAACCCTTCTTATTATACCTAGCCTTCCAACAAACACATGCAGTATGCTGCTTTTTTGACTGTGATCAGCAGCATTTTTTAAGAGTTAGGTGGCTTAGAATAAAATTCGCTTTAAGAGAGCAAAAGAATGATTTGAAACACAAGATCAGAATGAGTGTTTTAGCACAAGGCAGCCCCAAAATATTTTCAATAATTAGGAGAGACTTATGTTCCATTTCACTGTCTTACGTGTTACATAGTATAGACCAAGTGCTGCTGCATTTAAGTGTTTGTCAGCATTTCCCTTGTAAATCCCGGTTTTCCAGAGGGTTGCTGTAATTTGCCAATTTCAAATCACACTGGGCTAACACTCACTATACACATTGTCAGCCTAGATGCAAATTTCTGTTGTTATTACTAAAAATGAAATCAAGTGAATCTGCTGGTTTTTAGTTCATGGCAACGATAATGCCTTGGAGATGGGGAGTGGAAATCTTTTTTTGTTGTTGTTTTTCTTTTTTTTTTTTTTTTTTGTTTGTTTTTTTGCATTGCTCCTGGTTGGATTTTTATTCTTGCAATGGTTTCATTCAAATCGGTTCATCTTCAAAGGGATGTGAAAATACATTAGGGTACAGATACTTTTATACAACCCAAATTGAAAATGAAGCAGAGAGGACTTGGAAAGAGGACAGCGTTCTGATCTATTACAACTTACTCATGGACAGACATATGACATTTCAAACTACATCTACTGACCTCTATTCCTAGTTTCAGTTCTGACTCGTAGAAGTCCCCCCATTCAGCAGCCGAATTCTGCAAGAAAATAAAATTTGGTTAGCTCAGCTGGAATAACTCCTGTGAAACATAGATGCAAAGCTCAGCCTCTTCCCCGCAGTCTGGTTCCTCCAGACCCCATAAACTCCTCTGGTCAAATCACAAAGAAAGGAACAAATGTCTCTCTTCATCTCCACCAAAACCTGCACCTCCCACCAAGGGCAGAGGAACATGCAGGACTTTGGGGCTGTGCTGGAAGAAGAGGAGAAGGAAAAGCAGGAGAACTGCTGCTCTCCTCGGAGGATGTAGCCCGCCATCCTTGCAAGTTACAGGCAAAATCATGGCCCCACCGGAGCAGGTAGGTACAAAGTCAGCTGTTTGGATAGCTGATGCCAACTCCTGGTGCACTGAGGTGCTGTAGTATGTCAGTAACAACCAGAGAAAGCATTCTTTGCTCTGCATTTGAGGGGGCTATGGCCAGATCCTGCTCTCACCAGCGTGGGTGTAAATCCGTACTCCAGGGTGTATATTGTAAGAGTATGTGAAAAAAATAAGTCTGATGTAGAAGGACTGCATCTAGGGGCAGTTCACTTCCAGGTGTTTACAAATGTAGAGGGTTTTCTGCAAGTGAAGGAAGGGGAAGTCCCCAAATGAACAGATTTATCAGCTCTTAGCTACAGAGAATAAAAAGTGGCGAGACAGCACTTAGGCTACCTGGGGAAAGCCATGCTACAGAAAGTGTTCATATCACTTAGCAGCTATTGTCAGATCTCACAGCCCTTTCACATCCGACCCCCTGTTGGTGCAACACGCAGAGCTGCAGTTGTGGCGTCGATCTCACTGCTGTTGGAGATGTGGGGTACAGCTTGTGATGGTTTTGATGCTGCGGACTGGGAGACCAAGGTCAATGGAAGAAACTTATGAAATGAATAGTGTTCCCTCATTTCCCATCAACTGAGGGTTTCAGTCTGCTTATATTAGCAGCAGGTTAATTTTACATGCTATTTTTCATACAGTTGCCTCCAAGAACTACAGCAATCAACCACCACTTCAGCACAGAAAACAAGGCTCACATTTAGCCACACACCATTTTCTCCACCTGGAAAGTGTATTCCACTTGAAAACAAAGGGCAATCACCTGCTGAGTTAGAGTTAGGCTAGCTATCCCTTTATTCTGCCATACTCTTGCCCCAAATTTTCATGGATTGATGAATTCCACTACAAAATTAAATTTCCAAACTGAGAGAACCCCAGCTAAATGTTAAGATTTTTCCACACAGAAGAGGATCTGGATTTGCCCTTTTTGTAAGACACAGAGCAGATAAAACCAATAATACCTTATCTCCTCCCATGACTTCCTGGCCAGGAGCAGCAGCAATATATATTAAGGTATCAATTGACTGTTTATAGGATTAAGCAAGGAATAGCTGAAATCAGCCCTTGCTTTTATTTGAGTTTAATTCATCCAGTCATAGATCTGTCTGGTAACCACCTATAATAAAGTAATAATAACAATAATAATAAAGCCTTGCACTTCTATAGCATCTTCCATCAAAAGCTATCTCAGTGAGCTTCATAAACATTACTCTTGCATCCATTCCTTCAATTCCTTCACTTTCTCCTCATCTTTATCTGTAGAAGCATGGATAGCTTCACAAACAAATTAAGGCAAGACGTTATTTCAAAGGACTATAGAAAAAGCAAGGTGAAGTTATTTGAAAAATATGTGAGAAATTCAGTAGATTGAGTGAGGATGGTATATGTTCATTTTGTTAAGATATTATATGCTCAGTTAAGGATAAAAGAAAATCCATATATTCTACTTAGTCAGCTGATATTTCTCACATTAAAAGAACATAAATCAACGTATGCTACTCCACATGTCTTTTTTTCTGAGACAAAAAATGAATGGGAAGAAAAATGTCAGTGAAAAAGTTTGGAAAGATATGGGATTCCTTCCGTACTATAGATAATATTTTCTAAAGTCTCTCAGTCTAATGATCACACATTTCTCCTGTAAATAAGTCACAGCACAAAAGGCGACAGGAGATGTAGTCAGGAGTTGCAATTTTGGACTCCCTGGAATAGCAATGTTATCTTTATCTGTGATTATATGGCAGCAACCTCACTAAACACGGTTATGAAGCAAATAAGAAATGCTCGCACATACTGTCACAGGTAGTGTCTTCAGTATCTGAAGTGACTTCAGATTAAGGAAAGAGGTGGCTCTTTGCTTCAGGAAATTCTCCCCTGGGACATTAGCCCACCTCCTATAGAAGACTTCCTAGGGCAAAATTTCCCCTATGTGGACAGCCAGCACCAACCCTGGGTACTGCCAACCTTGCAGTAACAACTCTCTCCATTATAATGCTTTAATTTAAAGTGAAAGGGGAACAGAAAGACAAGGTAAATACTTGAGAATGTGGAAAATTATAGCAAGCGTGCAGATTTCAGAGAAAAATGTAGAGTAAATATGAACTTCAGTGCAAAGTGCTGCTAAGAAGAAAAAAAAACCCTCAATCTTTTACCAATATCAAAGGCCTTACTCCGCTTGCATTGGGTTAGATTTGAATAATCTTTCCACAAAGAAGCCTGGCCTTCTGCAATTAAGCGGCTGTCTCCTTTGCTGCACACAACAATGCCAACAACAGACTTGAATCCAGGCTTGAATAAAGCATGAGTAAAATGCCAAGAGTGATACAGAAAGCAGAGGGAAAGCGGGGCAACCAGTAAGCTCCAATGGAGAAGCAGGAGGGAGAGAAGTCCTGTGATCCATATGCCCTCACTTCTGTATCAGTAAAATATAGAGTAGTAAATATCTTCCTATGCTAAGTATTTTGAGATGGACTGTCTGTGCAAACATGAAGATTACTACCAGCTATTACCCTTACAGCAATTTCATCCTTCCGTCTCCCTTTTCTCAGTTTCAAATTGACTGCAGCATTAGCCCAGTAATTGGATATCCTCGTGCCTCAAATTGCCTGGTATTTAATTTTTATATCATTCTCAGAACCTATCACATATTTGTTTTGATTTATTCAATATTGATCCTTTCTCTGACTTTCGAGCAGCTATCACCTTCCCCGCCTGTTCCCAGAGAATCTGCCAAGCCAGCAGTTTGTGATTTTGTCATAATACATGTGTTTCGTTCTCCGAGTGGCTGTCACAAGCTTCTGGATCTCACAAATGCTACATCCCCTCTTTTTATTCACACATTCTGTATATTAAATGTTCAGAGAGATGAGCATTTGTCATGTGGAGAAGCAAGGCTTTCTGTATCTGTTTGCAGGGCACGAGTCAATACCTGATTTAATGGAGACAGGGGAGCTTGATTTTTGCTGCATTTGAATAAATGCTCTTACGTTGCTTTCTACAATATATTATGCATAAGAAAGCTGAACAAAAAAAAGAAAGCCAACTGAGTTGAACCTGGGGCAACATCTGAAGTGTTAGGTAACTTGGGCAAATTTCACTTTGACAGCAGGCACACAGTCTGCTTGCTTTTGGTACAATTTATCTAAGTACCTTCCTCACTTCAGAAAACAGGAATGAGATATTTTAATCTGCCTTCTCAAATTCATTCTTTGCTAGTTCTGTGCCTTGCAGCCAGTAGTCTTCTTGAGTCTGGCCATTACAAGAAGGACACATATCACCAGTTAAAACACTGTCCAGTTAGAATCTACTGTTTTCCTAGGAAAACTAGAGAAAAGCCCATATGCTAAGTTAAGAGGAGCACAACCAACAGCCCAAAGAAAATTTTCATCCCCCCCTTTTACTTGGTACTGCTGACGCTCCATCTGGAATCCTACCTGTGGCTTTGAGATCCTATAGTTCAAACAAAATGTTGAGAAACCAGAGATGTCCCAGAGGAAGGCTACAAAGACTGTTAGAGCCTAAAGCTCATGAACACTGAAGAAAGATTGAGGCAAGTGGGCTTGCTTAGGTGGAGAGAAGACTGGGCAGGGAGATCTCTAGTCAATGGGAGCACCTATTTGAAGGACTGCCACAAAGGCAACAGAGCTGCTCTTGGCACTAAAAGACAATAAAACAAGAAATAGAGCTCTCATTTTTCCCTGAACTGTTTTCCCCATTTGAGAAAGTTTTATTTCTTTCTCCCTCCATACCCCAACATTAATTGAGTTTTGCCTCTTTTCTCTCAGCAAGATACCATCACGTGTAAAGCTGAGATCTGGCTCTTTATCTCAGGTCATTTCCACCCACAACAGCCTCAGAAATAATTGTTTAATTAGAGGCATATGCTTGGGTGCTGTGTCCCTTATGACAGCTTATACTGTAGTGTGCGGGGGAAGCAATGGAGGAAGAATCTATCCCTTTTTTCTACTGAGAGAGATCTTATGTGTGCTTGTTGTACAACCCCAGGCAGTTTGCAAAGTAAAAGACAGGTTTGCAGAGGGAAATTCAGAGATGGGGTAGACTTTTGCGTGCATTCTTTTCAATAAACATTCTGCTGCATTACCATTTCTGCTACTGCGTCCAGTGTCACCAGGGAACGGTTCAGCATAAACACCTCCTGAGGAACAGTTCCAGAGCCTAATGCCAACCTGAGACAGCTGCTGATGCTGAACAACATCATCAAGGGCCCACTGTCCCTTCCTGCCACTCCTCCTCCTTCACTACCAGTGAAAGAACTATGAAAAGACCAAGAGCTGGTGTACAGCCAACAAGAACTAAAGATCTTGCAGCTGGTTGTACCACCTGTGCCTTGTGAAATTCCAGCCAAAACAACGTCCCCTCCCTCCCTTTGGATAACCCCTTTATTAACGAGAAGGGCATAGCACTTGATAACTTCATAAGCAGGAGGAGCACGAGCACAGCGGCAGGTCTGGAAGATGCTCTTTTAACTGCTGCTGATGGCTGTGGACAACTGACCAGCTCTTGCGGGTGTGCAGGGCACGCTGGGTGAGCCGTATGCTACGTTCAAATGCACACGCAGGGTGTGAGCCACTTTGTGCCAGATATATATAGCTGCTCAATGCCACCCCGTTGAGCCTGTGCCAGAGCACATCACATGGTGCTTGCTTTATTTGGGCTGGTTTGCAGGAGATGTACAGCATCCATGAGGGAAAGCGCTGATACATGCTACTCTGACACAAAAAGAAGAATCCAACGCTCACGCTCTGGATTTCCCCATTAATATCAAAAGGTGCTCTAAGTACACAGTTAGAGCTTGTTGTCGCAGGTCAAGATCCACTGCACAGCTCAGTGAGGGGAATTTTGCTTGAAGAATGCTAGAGGGGAATTTCACTTGAAGAATGCTAGAAATGGGTCTATAGCCATTAATTGATAACATTCTTTAAACAAAAACATCAGGCCTTCTTGTTCTTATCTATTACTAGAGACTAACATTTTGTTTAATGATTCTTAACTGGACTAGGAACGGGAGGAAGTACAGTTAAGACAGAAATTACACACCCTCGCACTATCTCATTTGTGTACGTTTCAATTCACTAGCATGAGCTTACACTTTCGCACTATTTGTGTCCGTGTTATTATTTAGATCTAATACTTATGGGTGCCACAGAGAAAAAGACCCCAAATAAATACATCTGTGTGCAACTAGGGAACGAGTTCTTGTGGTTACCGTGCACACACTGGTGACAGTAATGGGGGGGGGAGCCCTTCCTATTCATAGCCACTTGGTGTGAAAAAGAGTCTCCTGACACCATCAGTAGCCCAGCCTTCACACACACAGTTGGCCAGCTTTGATTCTTCAGTGAAGGGCAGCAGCACTCATATGCAGTGGCTCATTAAAAATACCAGCTTTCCAGCTTTTTTATCCAATGAAAAACATCTGGCACTGGGGTGCTCCAGCTGGCAGCCCACAGACTGCACCAAGTCGTGGGACTGCTGCATCCCACCACAGCTGCCTCAGAGGAGGCAAAGAGCAGCTGCTGGGGTGATGCTGAGAGTAGCATTGCATGCTGAAGGCTTGTTGACACATCTAGGGGCAGAACTGCTGCCCTGGACACAGATGCATAGCTGAAGTGCAGGAAGGAAAAAGAGGGTTGCGTTTGGAGGACCAGCTCCTCCACACAAGAAGTTTGGCTTTGCCCTGTACGAAGTAGCTGGACGTCTTTTGTCTATTAGAAGCTGATCAACTCAAATTGTACTGGGAAAAAATTATAAACAATCCTTCAAGACAGGAACTACTCATCAGAAAGATTTCATTTTGTATACTTGGCTCTCTCTAGCAATTTCTGCCACAGAACACACACGCTTCCTTATTGACTTTACAGGGTGGTACTGAAAGGAAATACACCATGACCTTCATCAAAATAAGAAGTACCATTAATACAAGTTCCATTCCTTCTCTGCTTTCCTCGCAGAGTTAAGTGAGGCGCAGGAATCATCAAATTAAATGGCTGGGTCAGCTTAATGTAATAAATCTATTAGTTCATATCATCATATATTTGATTTATACTACGCTAGACAATTACTAGCATGTCATTTCTTTGTTTAGGGATTTTTAATTTGAAAGTGTTCTAATCCTTAGTGTCAGCTGTTCCTGGTGGGTGATGACATATCTACTGTGAGTGAAACATTCTGATGACATATAGAGTGTAGGAATCAAATGTCATAAGCATAAATATTTAAGCAATAAGACATGACAGGTAGAGCATTTCTTGGCGATTATCGCACACCTCGGGTGGTGTTATGACGAGGCATTTGTCCAAAGGCCAACTGACTTTAACCACACTAAAAGTAGCATAATAGCCTAGAAATGCGCTGCTTGAAGTGTCATATTGACATTTTTCCCTCTCTTGATGATTTCTTTTTCTTCTAATGGGAGCCCCAAGGAACTGCCATCTCCTTCCTTTAAGACAGGAAAGCTCACACCTTAGAAAGATGTGATCATTCAAAAAGGGGAGCTGAATGAAGGTGGAACTACAACGTGTGCTGCTCACATTCACAGCCCATGTGTGGTACTGAAACAGCAGATCTGGCATTTTCTACTGTTCCAAGTGCTTTCTGAATCAAGTTGACGTAGCCAACACGGCAGTAGGGAGATGAGCAATTTCTTTAGCAGCATTCAAACTACAGACAGGATTTAAGGAGAAAATACCATGTAATCTTAATTTAGAAGCTGCTCTCAATAGGTAATTACTCTGGTTTAATAGCATTACTTTTTCTATGAGTGCTATGAGGATGTGCTATGAAATACAGAAAGGTTGCTGTTGATTGAAAGTAGCACGGAAAACACATACTCAACTTTTGTTGAGTCCACTCAATACTGCCAAGGGTCAAACTGAGGCAAGCCAGCCTAGCTCCACTACAAGCAACTCAACCAGCCATACCTCTAGGGCTCCAGGCTCTTGGGCTGCAACACTAACTTCAGAGAAGAAAGAACATCTTCCTGGCATGGCTGTGAATCTCCCACCTGCCCATCCCTTGTTGCCCCACAGCAACTTCAGCCACAGACTTCGACTGTATTTCTCAGCACACCAGAAAATCAGCAGCGCTCAGCCCTGATAGCCAGCAGTTTTCAAATCACAGGAAGTCTAACAGGACCATCTCACACAACAAAGTAACAGAAAAACACAGAGATGGAGAAGACATCAGCAAAGTTTTCTTTGCAATCGTTGTTTAACACTGTAAGTAATTAAATATTAATGAAAGTATGCTACTTTCATTTTGTGAGCAATTTAATTCAATTAAAAATAAATGGATCTCCTTGGCTCAGTGGATATACTGATATTCAGCACTACCCTTAACTTGGTTTCACCAGCAGTTAACTCCAGCACAGCACAAAGTACGGGGCACAAACATAGCCCCCAGCTAGCATCATTAACTCCTTCAGTCCCAGCGGTAAGATTCTGCCACCCGCTGAACCAGCGTGGCCTCTCCCAGGGAATATTGGCTATGCTGCTTAGCTTGCAGGAGCAGCAATTTATACCCAGTGTGGTAGCTAAGATATCTTGCACTGGGGCACTGTTTTCTTGAAAGGAAGCCATTTCAGAAAGACTTAGCAGGCCTGCATGCCGTGATCTGGTTAAGTAATATATCTGGGAACTTCATGTCACATAATGAAGAACTCTTCTTTTATTGCGCTGGAAGAGCTGTTTTAGATTCCCTCTGAGCCCATAGGCCATGTCTTTCTGATAATAAGAGTGTTATCAATGCTTTAATATTGAACTCAAATCTCTGCATGAGAGAGCATCTAAGAGCTATTACTCAGCGCTGAAAGCAAAACCCAACTGTTCTGAATGGGGAGGAAAATGCCAATCTGTTGACAAAAAGTTAAACAGAGGTGAAATCTAAACTTTGGCCAACATTTTACAGCCTCAGTGCATTGTTAACTTTTCATCTTATCTGTCAGGAATAGGAAACTAATGTTTTAAAACAATGTATTGCTTTTACGGGCAAGGTCAGCATTTGTTAGATTTCAGGGTTACACTGAGCGCAGGCAGCCAGTGCTCCAGAGAAAGAATTGCCTCAGCACCCACGAGCTGAGGTCTTCCAAAAGTTAAAATGTATGCACCAGCTTCACTCCCACTTTTTCCTCTCAACCGTCAGCAGCTGTGCTCTCAGTTTTTTGTCCAGACTGTTTTCACGTCCAATAGTGCTAGCTGTGGTGGGAGGTTAACACCTTTTAAAAGGTGCTGCTGAGCACAGCACAGGCCAAGGGAGCAGTTCCTGCATTTTGCTTTTGGGAGAGCAAGGGTTCAGGGTCACCCCACTCTCTTCCAGGAGCGAGTTCCAGATTTGTGTGCCTGCCCTCGGACAATGCAGGGCTTTGTTTGGGCAGCACAGCATCCTTGCTCAGCCATGCAGTTCCCAAGGAACCACGTAGGTAAGATAATACTGGGAAACGGAACAGAGAGTCATTCTCTGAAAGAGATAGACAGCGATCTCGTTTGGAACGTGCAGCTCAAGGATGTTTTCCCTATATTCCTTTATATTAAACAATCCTACCTCATATCCCCAGAAAACACATGATCTACAGGACAACCGAATGGATTAGCTGGTCATGATGCCAACAGAAACATTCCACGTGCAATGGCCAACAAGCAGCAAATAGGTTAGCTAAAACAAAACAAAACAAAAGAGCTTCCAAAACAAGTGCTGTGTGCACTTCCATATCCATAAATTTGCTTTCCTGAAAGACGCAGCCTCCTTCCTTCCTTACCAGTAGACCGTCAGGTGGGCAAGACTTGTACATTATTCTTTGACAGCAGTAAAAAAGCAATGAATCCCAGTGTAGGTGAATTTTTGTGGAAACTCTAATAACATTTGATATCATTCATTCTGAAACAAAAAATGCATTCATCATATAATTAAGAATATTCACGGATTAGATGCAGATGAGCAAAGTACCATTCAATGAAAAAGAGGCAGTGCTGCATGACTTAGGTGATCAATCACACAGGAGAGCTTATGAACTGCAAATGCTTAGAAATTATCTGCTTTCGAATAAGTTGCAGATCCAATTTTGTTTACAAAAATTAATACTTAAATACAATCATAAAAGCCAAACAAAAAATAAAACAAAAAACTAGCATCAAAACCCTATTACATCATCCAAATGATTTGGGATGAATTATTTTACCAGTTCTAGGTAAGGTATGTTTTGTACCTTCTGCCCCACACGCTTGGAGACTTCCCAGCTTGTTTTAATCTCTCTAAGCAAATGAGAGCCCTCAAGGCTCATTAGGGCTATTTACACAGTTCTTAACTGGAAAAAATTAGATCTACAAAAATGAATAAATAAATAAGCTGATGTGAGGTATGAATGAGAAATCATGTTTAAAATCGATTTCCAAGTCTGCTACCGACATGGGCCTCCCTTGGGCTACATCAAAGAAATAGCTGCAGGAAGAAAAAGAAAGGAAAAGTGAGGGGGGAAAAAACAACAACAAGAACAAAAACATGGTGAAAAAACGATAAGAATTAAGATGAGGATGGTGACAACGTCAGAAACACCAATCTGTAAACAAACACAAATGCAGTTTGGAAAAGAAGGGAATCTCATGACAAACAAATCTGTGATTCAGCCTCAGGTGTCTTGGTGTGGCTGTGTAGCTGACCTTTCCTTCTGTTCTACATTTGTAAAATAAAGGCAATAACACCTTTTTTTTTCCTGTCTAAGTTATTGGCTCTGCGTCTCTTAGTATGGGATAGCTCCTATTGTGAATGTGCACTCCCAGTTATTAAGGGAGATTGCTGGGGACTCTTGTTACATGGGACTAGGAGAGCATTTGCAATCACACTGATCTTCTCCCGGACGTGCAGGTGCAACTACTCGTGGCCAGCCGGTTCCTGCCATCCATACACACATTTTCCTTTGAATGGCAGCTTGTACCTACCCACCCACCCACCCTAAAATAACAGCTATGTGATTAGCACAGCACCTGGACCATCCACATTTTCCAGTACTGAAACACTACTTGGAAGGCAGGCCCTTGCTTCTGGAAAGGAGAGGGGGAAAAATGGATATGGCAATAGGGGCTATAAATTACCAAGTGGCCAATTTAATCGATGCATGTGAAAGGAGGAGTATCTTCCCCTCGTCTTTATCCTCAGAAACTGCAAATCTGTCAGCAGAAAAATGTTCATTTTTAGCCCCAGTTGGGTTTAAATTTGTCCTGTTGCACATCTTCTTCTAAGGATGTTGCCTCAGTCTGTGCCCCTACTATCTGCAGACTTGCATAATTATTGAAGTTTAACTCTCCTTGGTGCCTCAGACCAAGGTGGACATCAGGCATTAGACACCATCCAACAGTGCAGTGAAACAGTTTTGTTTTTCCAGTTCTCTGCTTTGGTGATAGGATTGCCTGTTTCTTGTGCTTCTGCTTAACTTCTTCTGTGTAGCAAGGCTCACATGACATACCGACTGATCAACTACACATTTCTAACCTTTATTACCTTCACAAGAAGGCCAAAAAAGAAATCTTTTCAAACAACATTGATGTTGGATTTACCAGCCCAGCAAGAATGAGCTGCTCCAGAAACAGATGTTTAAAATGACTCCACCACACCTTGGAAGGCAGAACCAAAGGCCAACTGAGAAGGAAGCATTCTGTGGTCAGTAGCACCACAGCTGAGGATCTCAGCTGCTGTGGTTTCAGAGGCATAATCAGCTTCAGCTGAACCAAGAGGAATCATGGATGCAAATCCAATTGAAAAGTCAGTCTTGCATCCATAATAAATATTTCTGAGGGTGACAAAATTACAGCAGATCTACTGACTTTCAAATTATAATCCCAACAAGCTGAGCTGAGTAATGGACAAACATTTTCTTCAGACACTCAGTAATCCAAGATCATTCCCAAATAATCTCCAGTTTTGCAGAAAGTAGGTAGGGCTAGCACCAGGAACACTTTGAAATATCATCCCATCTTTAACAAGATATTTAAAAATACTCACAAACTTCCAGTAGTGTAGGAATAATAGGATACAAATACTATAACATTGTTCAGCATTAAGTATTAAACATGGCCTGCAGCTGTACCACCTGGGGCTCTGATCTCGATTGTGCTCACAAGTTACAGAAGACTTGTCTCAAGACAGAACTTGGACAAAAAACCTCTAAGGAAAACAGAAATCCTACAGAAGATAATTCTGCAATTCAGCAGGAGAAAATGACTTAGAGTTTCTAGAGGTCTCAGAGTGTTCTGATGGCTTTTGAAGGCTCTTTGAGAGACTGGGGCAAGGGTGCTACCTGTGAAATCTCCTCTTCAGTTATAAAATGACTTCCTACTTCTCCAAATTCCCCTCTGTGATTCCACATGGCGATTAACTGTGCAATGCCAACTTATCAGGTACTGTGGCTGTACGATCTCAGACAGCTGCTGGTTTTCACTCCAAAAGCAAATGCATTTCTGTAGTGGGTCAGTCCCTTCCAATAGATGTATAGTAAATTTCTTAGGAACCTCGGAGATGACATGTACTGCTGCTAATACACAATCACATCTCATATAATAATTACATGAAACAAAGATCTCAAAAAGGAAATTTTCTGTTTTGAAGTCACCTCTATCTCCCTCACCCTTTCATAGGAAAAACATAACATGAATACACCTGCAGAGTTAGGCATAAAGCTTCACCTTCAAGCTGAAAACTGGAAGTGTTTTTCCCTCCAAACAGCTCCTTCAAAAGCTTTTGAGCTTAAGGTCTGCTCCCTCAAAGAGGTTTCAGTGGGAGAAGTGACACTAAAACCCTTTCCCTCATTGACAGTAATTACATTCTTTCCACTGTTTCTCTTCTCTTACCTGGGGTTGTGGTGAAAACTGACTGCAACTGCTTTAAGGAAATTCTGTGCTGACATTTACCAGGTGACAACAAGGTCGGGTCAGGTGTTTGATACCCCAGTCTTTGCATGTAATTATCAGGTAGTATTACAGCTAACTGAGGCTCAGCACATTTCAAGGGGTTATGATGAAGTGGTTCTCTTACTTGTCTAAGCTTTTTCTCAATAACATTTTTAAAGGGGCAGGTAGAATTTTATTCCTCATCCTGTGCCTCTCATTTTAAGGGTTATTTCTTTTGCAACCGAATAAATAAATAAATAAATGTGAATAAGCAATGAGTGCATTTGTGAGCCCAGAGAAGTGACACTCACTAATATCTATGAGTGGTAAAATATTCTATGAGGTTTTGATATTTGCCACCAGATTTCTTCTCTGATGTTAGCAGATCAATCCCCGTTCTCCCAATCTTCTTAAAACCTCAAACGAGTGCTGCTTTCAACTCTTGAAAGAAAAAGCTACCCACTTTCTGCTGTTTCTTCTGTGTCCAGAGAACAGTCCAACAGAAGCTCCTTAAACCAACGGGAATCTTCACTTGGGATTAGGGTATCAGCCTGTGGATCTGACCGGTCTGCAGTTAAATTACATTTCAAAACAACATTTTAAATACTACAATCACCATTTCTAAGCCTGTTCGTGCGGGTTTCAGTTTGTTTAGTTTCCTTTTATGCTCAAAACCTTGCGGCCGCTGCCGCAACGTTACCGTCTTAAGTGTAAATCTAATCTAAATATTTTCCGACAGAGGAAAGAAGAAGAAAAAAGGAAGAGGGGAAAAAAAAAAAAAAAGAAAAAAGAAAAGACACATACACACACACGAAAAAAAAAAAAAAAACTTTCAACTCATGCAGGAAGCTTTGAAAGCCATCCCGCAGGCAGGCTTTGCTGCCGTGCTTTGCATCTGTCGGTCGGAGCTGGGTGCAGAAACCAGATGCTCACTGACACCCAGCGGCTGCCGCAGGGAGCGCAGGCCCCGCTGTTGGTTGCCATCTCTGGAAAAGCTTACTCTACAAGGCTCTCTGCTTTCTGCTCCTTGCTCTCCGTAGTGAGGGACAGCACGGCCTAAAATGTGTATTTTACAAAGGTTTGCTTCCCCAGAGCCGGTTGGCCTTTTTAAAGCAATGAGAATTACATGTATGACAGAGGACGGTGTTCCTGTAGCTGTTGTGCTCCACATCCCCTGGTACGCATGGTTAAAAGAGTGAGGGACATAGGGAAATAGTCAGTCATCATCTGAGATAAACACATAACTGTGTAGGAATTGTTAAAAGGAGTCTGAAAAGCACAGGAGGCAGATGAAAAGACAAAAACAGAATTAAAAGTGAAGCAAATGGTCACATTCCATCTCTTGGATTGTTACAGAAATGAGGCAAAATAGTTACACATCACTGTCCCTGGATGTGCTCAAGAAATGCATAGATGTCACACAGAGGGACTTGGCAATATAGGTGGTAGGTGATGGTTGGAATAGATTATCTTAGAAGTCTTTTCCAACCTTGGTGATTCTATGATTCTGTGTAGGAGATGAACCAAGAAGCCAGAGAAGCCACAGGCCCTGTGCTTTACAAGTATCAATCAGCCTCCACCTTTAGTGTTAAAAACGTGAGCTGCCCCACTGAACTTCCTTAACTCAATTAAATGCTTTTTTTTCAGTCTCAACAGTAGTAAAAATAAATTAAAAACTGTCAACTGGAGCTGCAGGGCTGACCAACCACATCTCATTGTGGTTCCAAAGAGATGGGTGTCTCTGCGCTTATCCAGCAACAGAGGCCCATCCCGACAGCACTGATCTTGCTCACAGGAGCTGCAGAAACTTTACTTTTGAGACTGGCATTCTTGCCATGCTCAGTGCCACAGTTCCTGAATGCTTTGTGGACACTGAAGAAAGGGTGAACAGTGGGTGCCTCCACTCAAGTTCTTCGTTCTGTCCTCCAAACTTTGCAATCAGTAATTTTTTTACCAGAGCAGCACAAGGAGGAATTTCCAATCTTATTTTAGATTTGAGAGCATTGGATAGAAAAGATGGAATTTTCTTTTTGCTGGCAGTTTATATGTACAAGACAAATACCAACAGATAGGGGTGCAGTTTTGATAGCAAGTTTCATGACCATGACTCTGCAACAAGTTTGTGGCCATGTACTTCCACTGTCCACATCTTACATACTGTAGCTGCTGAGCATTCACAGAGTACAAAGTCCTCCTTACAGAAATAGAAGGCTCCCCATTAGCAGCTGGAGGTGCAAAGCCTCCAACAAAGGGCTGGGCTGGTTCATTGCAGCCCAAAAGACAGCAGAAATATGCATTTCTCACAGTGTGCATTAGATTTCCTTGCCTGGCTTTTTGGCTTATCTTCAGATGTTAACTTCTGCATTCATAAAAGCTGGAGATTTGTTCTTCCCACAAGATCTGGAGTGACAGCCCCATGTATGACACTAACCTCTTCACAGAAAATTGCTGTGATGTCTCTTTAAGTGGGAATCCCAGCACCACAACACAAACTGAAGAAACGAAACCCAGAAGTTTTGACAGGCAAATCATCTAAAATATGTGGGATGTCGCCATAAGTCAAAGAAGCATACATTATTTTATCACTTTTTTTTTTTTTGGGGGGGGGGGGGGGTGGTGAGAAAATAATTCCCTTCTTCTCTTCTTAAGCAATTTGCATTTGAATAGGTGGATCTGTTCTTTACATTACTTTTGAGAGCCTGCATTTCCCAAATTCCAATTACACCACTGGGCTTTCAAAGACAGGAGGGAAGCCAAAACATTTTCATCTAATGCAAACATGGATTACTGGAAGGATGTTCTCATTTTTTAAAAATGCACAGGGAGTAAGAGCCAGGTTTGCTAGCACCTTCTCTGCAAGCCGTCACTTCCTTGGCTTGATGCATGCAGAGAAAGAAAACCACACCAAAAGGAAAGTGCAGAAGTTCCTGGAATGCACAGCTTGCAGAGAACTGAAGAAAGTGCTACCAGACAGGCAAACATGTCCAAAGCAGCTGCAAGGAGTGTTAGCACCCTGTCTTGCAGTGGAATCTGGTATGCTGGAGGCTCTTTCCCATCCACTTGCAGGTGGTCAGCTTACTTTTGCCGTGCTTTGTTTCATCTGCATCAGCAAAGACCTTCTCCAAGATAAAAGGTCTAGTGCAAGAAGGGAAGATATTTAATACTTCAGATGTTAGCAGAGCTGAAATTTCAACCGCAACTAACTCCAGGCAAATCCAAGTTTCCAAATGTTCCAGGTGTGGTTCCAGCAGACATCTTCAGTTCCAGGAAGCAGACCTCTATGTTAGCACAACCAGTGTCCAAAGCACTTCTTCCTTGGAATACAGATGGAAACTTCAAGTCAACACAAACTGTTCTTCCAGCCAATGGATAGAGGAGTACTGAGATGAATGATTATGGTGATGAGCAGAATATTATTGTATGTGTGCTACATGTGTAGATATATATATATAAACACACTCAGCTCATCAGTACTTTGACATATACGTAAAAAAAAATTAAAAAAAAAAAAAATAGCCTCCACTTCTCCCTCCTCCTGCTCCCAAAATATTGGGGAACCGGTGGAACCAGGCAAAGTGAAGAATCTCATTGCTTGTGGCCAGTGCACCATCCCTGGCAGAACTCATTACATGCCAGTTGATGTACTTAGGGTGGTTTGGGAGGGGGACCCATTAGAGAGGAAAAGTACAGAGTAGACTTAAGAAGCATTTTTTTTTTCTTCTAACTGCTCTCCTTTTATCTGCTCTCCTTCTCATGTTTCTGGGCTTTTTTCTTCTTCTTCCTTCTCCTTCATCCTATGGAAGCGGTACTGAATGCTGATGAGATAACAAATGGCCCGACCCCAGGCAATCATTTTCGGGTAATTAGTTCTGCTACTGAACTTCTGAGAGTCATTTTTTTTCAACTGCCCAGCCAGAAAACTTGGGTAGTTAGTTACCCTGTTACTGCTCAGTGGTCTTTGGGGAAGGGACACTCAAAAGTACACGTACTTCAGCTCCTGGGTACTCTATTTAGCCTCTAATTAAGCCTAACTTTGGCCTATATTTAGCAATTTATTTACTTTTTAATGGAATTCCTTTCTTGTGCCAAAAGCCAAACATCACATCACAATGTCCATATTGTGTACAATCACACCCAAGATCACAAATTGGTTCAAAAAACTGGAATAATTCCCCATGTAGGGAACTTGGGGATGCTCTTTTTTCAATACAAACATTTCAGAATTTCCCATAGAAGGGAAACTTGGAGAAGGGACTAATAGGTTTAATATTCAGGTTTACTAAATCTGAGTCCACAGACTGCAGAATACCACCGATTCAACCAAGCAAAAACCATCCTGACAGGCAGGCAGGAAGGCTTCCAGGTGAACTTTTGCTTGCATTTTGCTGATGGGTTTGCAAACCTGCACTGTTCCTAGAAACTCCCTGGTTTCAAAACTTCGCTTTTTTTAAAACAGAAATCTCTTCCATCTGAGAGTTCCTACTCAATGCTGGTACACTCTCAGAATTTCATGGACGATCTCTGATTAAATGAATGGATTTATGGAAGTAAAACCTGTGCCTTTGCTGCAGAACATGTGACAGCCAGGCCTGTGGACAAGAAGTTTCACTTATGGCTGTTACAGGAGCTTTGCAGTCTCTCATCTTGCACTGATCAGAGTCAAAAGCAGAACACAGGATTAAAAAAAAAAAAAAAAAAAGATATCCATTTGCCTATTTTCTTATTGGCAATTAATATTTAATACTTGGTAGGGACAAAAAAGAAAAGATACATAACTAGAAAGACACAAAACCTATCAGGAATCTCTGTACTTTAGAAAGAAGTGAAGGAAGGACACAACCACCTTTCTTTTTCCACACAGATGATCTTTAGAAAGGTTTGTTTTAAACCTTTGCTCTGTAGTCCCATTGATTTTTTATTATTATTTTTTCTCTCCTCTAAGAGTCAGCTTGGGTGACAGATGTCGCTTGCCCCCAAAAGAGTCGCCTGGATAAATTGGTAAATAATATTCTTGAAATAGTATGTGCTAGCATATCCTGCTTTTCTTTCTATCAGTTCCAACAATACCAAAATTCCTCCTCCCTGAGATTCAAATAAAGCCCACAGCAGAGGGTTCATATCCAAACTCCAATCAGCAATTCACAAACTAACAGAGAATGATATAGCTGATTTCACTAGGGACCTCCATATGGTGGTGAAATTTATTCTGAGCCATGTTTAGGTTTTGTACTTGTGATACTATACACAAACCCTGAGAGAAACTGAGCTTTTTAAAGCCAAGCTGGGAGTTTAGCAATACAACTCCTACTGAAACAAGAAGATGTGGTTTGCCCTTAAAATCTGTCATGCTAGATGTTGGGTAGAGTCCCTTCTCCTTAACATTCATTATTCCAAATTAAGAATAATCTCTTTCAACCTTTAGAGCCACTACAACAATTTCCCAAGATGTGTTTTGTTTAGACAGTTGTTTTGCTATTACATCCTGAACATGTCTTCTCCAGTCATAACACTTCAATGTATAATTGTTCAATTGGATTTCATTTCCAAAAAGCAATAATAGAGAAATCATATTCCCAAACCCTTTGAAGCACATAGAAAATATACATTTTTTACAGTATGGTATAGCAGTATGGTATAGGTGTGAAGTTTGTATGACTTGTCTTCAAAAAAAAAAAATAATACCAGTACACTCCATGTTTTCTCTCTTTGCCTATTTAAGTACAGAACTGGTGCTGGGTTTTTGGTTTTGGTTCGCTTTTTTTTTCCCTGTATTTTTCCCTTCAGACAGCATATTTTTCTGATGGAACTCCCCTCCCCCCAATACACAATGTGCTTTTCTGATTTACCAGCTCTAGCATTTTCTCAACAATCATGTGAGCAAGAGCAAGGACTGAATATTTTTAGACACCAGAACTAAGCAGATGGCAAAGGATATAGAAGATCAATAACTCTAGTTTTAGTAAAGTTTACAATACTGATTTTTTCCAGTGTTTTTCAAAATGCAATGAAAAGAATATAAGATTCCATAGAAGGAGAAAACTGTACTGACCTGAGTGCAATCTATGAGAACAGTATTCAAGCAGATCTTTGAAAGCAAGCCATGCGCTTTCTCCCACTGTAATTGCTAACTCCTCTTTTGTTAATTTAATTGTACTCATGTCGCTGTTTGGTAAAGAATCTTGGACAGATGTGTGCTCATCTGACATTCTTTCAAACGTGTCTGCCTGGTCAAATTTGAAAGGCTTTTGGGAGCTGAAAGTCATCCCATCAGGAACCAGAAACAACACCATCTGCTTTAGGTGACTAAGCACACTTCAAGTGTAGACATCTCTATCCTTCCGGGTTCAAATGTCCATGCTTCCTTGAGCTTGTCCTGCAGAGCAGCCCCCGCTCTGAGGTACAAGGGAAGGAGAAAGAAGGAAAAAAGCTCTGCTCACAGTACAGTTTTCACTGCTACTTCAGGAGCCCCAAAAACTTAACTGAAAACCAACTAGAATTAGGAACAGGATCAAAAGCTGGTATCACAGCGCTAGAAATGTGACCCCCTGCTCTAAGCAGGGGCCCCTACCACGAGAAATCAGGGCCCTGCACTGTGACCTTCAGCAAGCTCCTCCTCCTGCGCTTTCACTTTTCAGCTGCAGAATGAGGCAGTACAACTTTGCTCCTCTACCTCCCTTTCTTGCACAAACAGCAAGGCTCACAGAGCAGGCAATGGGTCAGTGAGGGTGCAACATATGGGACAGCATGTTGTTACATGACAAAAGTAAACTAGAAGTAGAAAAGTCAATCACCAGACCACTAGCTGACAGAAGTTAGAGGAAACAAAAAAATTCCCCCAAAGTAATTAAGCTTACATTAGCAAATATATTGGTAGGCACTCCGACGCGTGGCTGTGTGGCTATAGAGCAATCACTTTCCATCTTCAGCAGTACCTGCTGCAAGCATGTTGCAAACACCTGAATGCTAGAGACAGGAAAGTAAGCAAGCAAACACTCCTACAGCTTATTACCCACAGCTGCTGACCTTTGTCAGCTGGTAGCTTATGTTCATTAATGGAAATGCACGCTGTTGATAACTCCAACCAGGAGTCTTCATGTGCTTCTATGAACTTGGAGTCGAGCAGTCCCTAAAGCCAGAGTAAAGTCATTGGTCCCCATGAGACTAGTTAATGTTTTGATGCTTTGTTTTCAACAAGCATAACATATCTGAGGTTTATGTGGTATTTTTAGGGCTCACAACATCCTGGAGTTCATTGTATTTAATGCTAGCAAGGCAGGCATCACACAAAGACCATGTTATATTCAGCAGGGACCAGGAGCTGTTCCTGCAGGCCAGGAACAGCTTCCTCCTGGTATCCCAAGAGTTTCCCTTGTTTCACACCATGCTAGTGAGGCTCCTCATGCAGGCTGGAGGTTGAGTGGAAATGCACGGATCAGAGACACCCTGCTCTTCTCCCGTCCAGCCAGGAGTTTCCAGCTTCTAGGAAGATCTTCCAAAGTGGCCCCTCTGAGCATCCTGCTGCCACCTCCAGCAGCTGTCCCTTCTACCAAGTGCTGTCAGTGTTGGAGCCATACATCTACGTGTGGAAGCTGTTCCCACCTTCAACCTTCTGGACCTTAGGCAAAGGAGCTACTAAATGAGCCATACTGACAGCAATGCTACAATCAATTTGTTAATAATGATTGGAGATAGACTCTGCTGCTGGGAGGGGCTTGAGGGAAAGGGAAAGAGATCATTATTTTTAATTTAATTTAATTTAAAACAATCAATATGTTGATAGGGTAAAGGATGCACCCCATACAAGGATGGTAGAAACAGAAAGGCAAAAGAGTACAGCTTTTTTTTTGTTTTGTTTTGTTTCTATTTTGGTGGGGCAGGGGAAAGGAGGGATACCATGTGGTTTGTCATTAGCTTGAGGTTTTTTAAAAAAGAAAAATATTTAATATAAAAAGAATGGGAGTAGACAATTAAAAGTCCAGTAATAGCAAATAACTAATTATACCCGTCTACGACTCGGGAGCATGCCTGGTTCTTCTCTTTCTTTAAAACAAATTAAAGAAAAAGGAAAGCTTAATTCCCAGGAGGGCTTATCTAAGGCCTCTCATCTCCAATATACATCTAAGGGGACAGGGAAAATATCTTTTATCACTTAAATCTCCCTGAAATTTAAGACCAGCTGGGAATTTTTTTATGTGGATATGATTCATTAAATTCGTATCATTCCAAAGAAACCTTCCTGCCGGTTTATCTTTGCCACTGCAGTCATCTCTCCAGAAAAGCACAGTTTCCTGAATGTTGTCAACCTGGACAGCTCAATTTTTGGCTGAAGGTTAGATTTCATTCGGAAACTATGGAACTGGCCCCACATTTTTCTTTTCAGGGAACTGGTATGCGAGAATCATTCTCTAAGGCAACTTTTTCCCTTCTGCTGAGACAATAGGAAAATCCTGAACCACCGTACCGGCTCCAGCCATTCGGCTTCTCAGTCCTGACAAATGGGGATTTTTTGTGTGTGTGTGATACGTTCCAATATTTATATTTGTACTTGGGGGCTTAGCGCCTTTGATCAAATACAGGTACAGGCACTCTGAAGGCTCAGCTCGGAGAGCGAGCTCGACGAGCAGCCGCATTCACCTTGCGCTGGGATCAAATGCACAAGTTTGTATTTCAGTGATCTTTGGAGGTGCTGTATGGCACAGTGATGTGCGAGCCGACAAGCAGCGGGCTGTGGCGGAGATTGCATCCTGATAGAACGCATGGCTGCCCCGAATCCTCCGAGCATTGCTTTGTGGAGTTTTGGAGGGGGGAAAATATATGTTTCACATAATGAGCTCCTTCATACATCGTGCCACAGAAGTTACTAGGGAGACAGTCCATCTTAAGCGTGATGAAAAACAAAGGGGAGTTCACATGGCAAGCTCGCTCCTGGCTGGCTCCGTCTTGCTGCTGAAGCGAGGGCGGGGGGAAGGCACCTCTGAGGGCGAGGATCTGAAAAGCACAGGCAGGCTGGGGCGGTGGGGAGTAGGGGTCTCTAGAATGAGGTCAAGCAGAGGGCAGGGGGGATGGAGTTCAGGGGCGGCGGCGGGAGAAAGGACGAGCAGCCAGCCAGATGCTGGCTGTGTTGTTTGGCCTGCTGTCAGAGGGTTCCCGAGTGCCACGGCATTGGGTGTGCTCCCATATCGTGAATAAAGCAGCTCCGGGATGGGAGGTGAGGCAGTGGGGGCTATCTCCCAGCCTGGGAGACTGCTGTGAGCCAGATCACACCTAACACTTGTGGAATTAAAAATGATTGCTGGTAAGCAACCCCAAACTCCCTGAATTTATCCCAGGGCAACCGTCTTTCACCTTGGGATTATTCTTTCCTCTGGTGTTTGAACAGCTTCATTGGATAAGGCTGGGAGCAGAGCCCCTGGGCTCCCCAGGCTGAGTGCTTCTCTTCCCCAATAGGTACCTGTGTGTGCACCTCCAGCTTTTGTGTTTCACCATCTGAAAGTATCATTTTTCCTATTTCCTGTTTTTCTCCGGATGAGTTCACAACTTCCCTGTATTTTAGTTCTGCTTGAAGATTTACAGCTACATTTTTGAGGATCAGAAAATTCAACTCCTGTTAGTAAATGCTGTATTATCTGGCTTAGAAACAGACATAGCCTGGAGGTGCAAATTAGAGGTTTTTAGTGTATTCCCAAAAATCTCACAGACCTCCCCTACATTGAACACAGCATCCACGATTAAAAGTATCAGCTCCTCTCACCAGATTCCTCTGGGAGTATCAGATCTAAACTAGATTATTAGACTAAAGCCCTGCTTTTCAATTCAGCCCGAGTTAGCTGCCTGGATGCACTGGTTGCAATTTAAAGCATTTAGGGGCCAGATTCATGCAGGAATCACTAGCAAGAGTTTGTACCACGGATTTACTTTGACTTTCCAGCTGCTAACATGACACAGTTCTCTGCAGATCTCGAAATGCAGCCACTAAGATAAGCCAGCAGCCTTCACGAAATATTCATGCACTGTATTTTTTAAAGCCTGTCAAAACAAGGAAAATTCTCTCAGTAGAATATTCCTTGAATTGCAGAATCTCTTTACATATTCAGTAGTGGCTTTTGCTTTAGGACTTCATGCTGTCATCACAAGAACAGGTTTTAGCAGTGGGCAGTACTTTGCTGCTGCCTTTGGACTAACGATTAGAACAATTAACAGACAGAACACAGACAACAGTCCATTTACTTGCATAAAAGGAATTTGCATTTCTCTCCATGTACCTTAGATTTAAAAAATACAGTACAATAATCACACTAGATGATAATCACATGTGATAATCACACTATATCAGGTGATAATGTTAAGTTCTTTAAAGCAGTGATTTTTCATTTCTTATAGTGCACCCATGTAAGTTGTTTAAAGTTTTGAGCCTCCTGTTCATTGCTTTTGACCACTCCTATGATAAAATTATAAATCATTACATATCTATAATACCTGCTATACGATTATTTTATAATATATATGCTAAAAATATATACTAAAATTTATACCAAAACAACATACTACAAATTATATATTATTGTATATTATCCTTTGTAATATAGTATAGTGTATCTCATATGATATCACATATCATATGATGTTTGTATATTTAAATATTTATGACATAAAGGCACATCTCCACATGTGAGCAGACCTGTATTGTACCTTTACATATCTGTGTGTATTTCACACACACACACCAGCAGTGTTATAGCAATATATAGCAGTATTTGGGATGACTGGGTTTTTAGCATAAGGTTTAAAGGAAATTTCTTTAGAAAGATTCAGTAATTAGAAAAACAAAATAGATCATGAAAGTCTACACTGGTATCAGGTGCTTTTCTACTTAGGAAAGTACTATGAAAAAAGTATTAGTAGCTGCACCTAATTATAGGTGATGAAAGTCATTTCATTTCAAACATCCTATTAACTAAAATCCATCCATAGAAATTATTGGCTGCTTGCACCAATCCCCATTATAAGAACCAGTGAAATCCCTTTGCAAAAAAAGGAAAGACTACAGCTTAAACCTTAAGTACTTCGATAAAAATATAAGATCGGTTTCATCCCAAAGTACAAATCCCAATCTTCATCTAAAACTGCCTGACCCTAAAATATATTCAGAGCTTGTTCTAATCACAGGAGATGTATTCTGAATAGGACAGCCCTCTATCATCTGCTAAGTCTCTTTAAGTCATCGTTTTCACTGTATCTGAAAAATTAATTCCTTTTCAGAAATATTCTCATCTCCTACTAAAAGAAAAAAAAAAAAGCTTTTTTGATGTAGAGTGACAGGATTATGAAGTGACCCTTCAGGTCAGAAGGAGACTTTTCCTTTTCTCATCAAGGAAATCAATTTCTAAGTCCAAGTCTCTTAAAATAATATATTCTTGTGGCACGCATACAGCTTTTTTTGATCTGCTATGAAAAGAATAAGAGGTAAAGAGGATCAGGGGTGGCGATGGAATATTATAATCTGCCACACTCACACATCAGCCTTTCACTAAGTAATTCCAGATAAATTGAGGATTTACATATTTAAGATTAAATGGGGAAAGAGTAGCGATGCATAAACAGAAGAATAGAAAGATACAATTTAGGGAAGTTAACTCTTAAAAACTTAATGTTACTTGATGTTTGATACCTTTCTACCGTCCCACCCCATCTTTTTTAAAGCACATAATGTTTATTAGGAAATAGCCAGGATAATCTCTTTTACATCAACCCAGCACAAACACAGATGCCTTAGGGTTTTTCTCCTCCACCCCTCCCACCTTCACTACTGAAAAAATACCAATTACCATGACAAGAAACAGTTAAATGCCTACAAAGACACATACACACAGCAGATGGAAAACAGGAGGAAACCAGCTGGAAGTGTGTTTCCCTTAGAACTGTTTTTAACAGCCTGTGCACAAATAATGTCTCACTAATACGCAGATAAAAATAAAACATAAATATTTAAAAGGTGACTGGTCAAAGCAACAAGATCGTATTCAATATGAGAACTTTCTCTTTTCTATTACCTTCGGTGTCCATACTCTAGGTAATGGTTTGGAGATGTCTGGAGACGTCTAACCAGATCTGTTACTCAGATAAAGTAATTTTAACATGAAAGCTCTGGTGATGGCAGTAACATTTTGGGACAGCTATTTGTAAGGCACATGTGCTTGTCCTATTTTTTGTTTTTTAACTCACCTGTTCAGCCTTTGCTTTTATGTTGAGCTTCCTGTGCTGAGGGCTTCCCAAGGAAGCCTCCTGGCACAGTGGCAGCTGAGCTCCAGGAGCACTTGTTCCCACCAGCGCAGAACAAGGAGGCCAATCCTTTAGCAGTGACTTCTGCTCTTGACTGCTAAACTGGAAGCATTTTAAAGGAACTTGCTATCCAGAAAATACTAAGTACTTACTTCCTGATAATAAGGACATTTTTAAAATGTCCCACATAGTAATCTGAGATCCCCATAATCCATATTTACCATCAGATGTCTTGGCCTGACCCCACAAAAATGCACATAATATATACACTCCCTAACACTTGAAGAGCAAGAGTTGAGATACAGAGAGATGGAAATGCTTGTGTCCTTTTCTCAATGCAACAGAAAGCAGAAGAAAATACAGATCTCACAAGAAATTAGACAGACTTGCAAATCTATATACAGGGAGCTAGCAGCAGGGAAAAGTGGGGATGGGAAGTCTACAGCTCTTCCCTACTATTCCCCTAGCCAAGAGCATTTGCCATATATCCTGCTTGATCTATCTTTGATCTTAACAACTTTATTATCAGCTATAACAATTCCAAGCAGGTTGGCTGTTACTTATTTAGATCTCTTCTTTTACTGTCCTTTCTTCACTGAGCCCCAGTAGGCAGCCTTCTTGCACTCACCAGGAGTTCTGGAAAGCAGATCTCTAGTTAGTGCGTTAATTGTTCTAAGTCCATTTACTGCAAAGAAACTACTCTACAGTGCCCAAAAATTTGGCCCCGTTTCACTTCTCTGCATGATGTGATCTCTTGGTGATGGAACAGATGCATTCTCTCTGCTCTGGGACTGAAGTTTTAAGACATTCCACATGTTTCTCAGAATCTAAGAAATGCAGATTCTTTGGAACAAATATATCCTGAACACAATAACTTACATCACTGAAAGAAGTTGGAAGCTCCAGTACACCATGCGGAAGAGTAACAGTAACCCAAAACCCAAAAGGACTAGAAAATCTAGAAAATCCTCTCACAGGATATCTAGATGACAGAGGAAGACAGGTGAATAGATTAGCATGTGGAGGAATCCTAGCCTGAATGACATGAGGCCACCAAACATGCTCTTTAGCAATCGGTTAAACAACTAAATGAGAGTGAGCTGGCCAGAATAAGGATTAATAATTTGGTCCAGTAAAAGATGGCTGCACATAGTCTGATAGTACATCTGATAGTACAAGGTGAAATACAAAGATTTTATTTTGCTGACATTTTTTAGTTAATTACTTTTTTACCGCTTTTTAATCACATGCCTTCAGCACTGATAGAAGCCAGTGAGTGCTGGCCCGTACCCACTCTGTTTAGGTACAGCCTTGGTCTGGTTGTAGGATGCAGTTGCAGAACTGGCACTAGTGGTAAAGGCTTTAAGAGCCAAGGAAAGAGAGTAAGTACCTGGTGGCTTCTGAGGCAAAGATGGGGAGTGAGTGTCTTAATTGGGTGATATCACAAAGGGTTAGAGCTAAGGATGAGGGCTTTTCATAAGCTTTTCCTGGTAAAATTCTGGCAGCGTATAACTTATCTCTACAGCACTAATAAATATCATTTTAATGTTTTTGGGTTTTAGTTCTTAATTTCCTTGTTAAAAGTCTACAAAAAGAGAACTGTTTCCTCTGATGCTTCTTTCCTCCCATGAATGAACTATACTTTTGTCTGTTTTTATTTTTGTACTGCCATATTTATACCTAACACCTTCAAACATATTATTTTAGAGATCTGATACCATCTAGTGTTATTGCTGGCTTTTCACATCTTACACTTATCAAGTAACCACAGTAAGCAACGTGTCAGAGTTCATCACTGCATCACGTCAGTAGTAAAATAAAACCTGCTTCCCACCCAGTATCTATATTTACACACCCCACAGGTGGGTGGTGAAATTTACAGTTCATCTAGGAAATGTCCTCTCCTTTAATCTCTGGAAATTAGTTTATCTCTGTGTATACTTTCATTGTCATCTAGTGCCTCACCAGTGATTTGTTTTGGCCTCCGTAGCAAATAGGCAGGGATTATTAATAACAAACACAAGTATTTATAAACAGCCTATGTACACTCTTGGGCACACAAAAGTCAAGGGTACATTTACGTTGAACCAACCAATATTTCAGCCAGTCGTTCAGTGAATTAGATGAGATTTTTATTTGCAATCAGTAGTGACTGGTGCAAAGTCTTTCGAAATATTTATTGTTAACTAAAAGGTGGTGCTGTCTAAGGGGGAGATGCTCTTATTATTTCATACTAGAAGAAGACAAGATCAACAAGAAGAGCCAGTCTGCTGAACAAAACAATGTGTTCATCTGTTTGGGCACAGTGAGCTTTAAAACACAATGTGTTACTGAATTGAAAATAAGCAGAAAAATAAGCAGTAAATTCAGAAAGGTAAAAAAGAAAGAAAGGAACAGTGTGGTTAGTATTATAAAAGATGGTGGATTAGTATCCATGGATACTCCTTCCTTTTCTTTATTCACCCAATATCTATTGGACAATTGGTGATTTCTCTACAATATCCCTATTCTGCCTTAATTTGGACAGGCAGTAAACACCTCTGTAGCTAAAAGGGTAATTTGGACTCTATGTCCCCAGCTCAAGGCCTATCTCCTTGTGTAATTGGGATGGATGTCCGTTATGAAGTAATATCTACAGCATGGCCTCTTACCTACCTTGGAAGTAGACTTGTGTCCATCAATACTTTTAAGTCATTCAGCAACCTAGAAACAGTCATCTGCAGGAGGTTCATATTTATTGACACTCCTTGCAAGCATTTTACAATCTAAACAGCAAATTATTCTTTAAGGATTATGTGCTTCATTGGAATAAGAGGAATGGGAGTTAATTATTTCACATCTTTGTGTAACATAAAACTAGGTTATTTTTTGAACTTCACTTACTTATTACTGCTGGCAATGGATACTGAGCTCTGTTACATCCTAAAAGTGGAGTTTTCTGTGATATTTGCACATGCTAAATTCCTAGGTCTGTGTGATTGATACCTGTCTTTTAGGAGCACTCCTCTATCTGCCCCTTTTTATTCTACAGGTCATACGAATGAGAGCAGATTAGAGGAAAACACATTTTTGTGCCTCTAGTAAGAAAGTAAAGAAGAAGGGAAAAAGGGAGAAGGTCTATCTAAAGAGGACTTCAAGGGTTTTCCCAAGCCAGTTGTGCTAACACAACACAGTGGTTACAAGGACAAGAAAATGTCAATAACAGACAGGGACAGTCACACCCTCAGGGCGAAGTACTAATGAGAAATAGCAATGTATGTCCCTGTGCCTATCATATAGGAACTGAGTAACACCACTATGTATGATATGACCCCAAATGTACTTAGTCTTCCCGTTTCTCAGATTCATTTCCCCATAGTGTCCCCTCTTTATTGCAGCTAAGGACTTTTTGGTCTTTTGTGTTGCAAATAGCTCCATCACCAGTCTGATTCTATTTCTGCCCATGCATGTGCAACAGTTCTGCTGGAAAGTTTTCAAGAGGCAGACTATCTGAAAATAATGTGTTGAGGTTTTTGGTTTTTAGGTTTTTTTGTGTGTTTCTTTTTTTTAACATTAACATTTTTCAAATGCTAACAACTGGCTTGGATATCATCATTATTTTTTCCATTTTTCAGGAAAAAATGCTGACAACTCCTATTTTGGAACAGTCTTATCAAAGATAAAAAAGAAAAAAAAGCAGCTGTTTGAAACTCTTTGAAGCAAAACTAAAATATCTCATATTTTTTGTTCCACTCAGATGTTCCCTTTTCATTCATATGACAAGAAGACTTGAAGCAACCCCTCTTCCTTGACCTGGCATTAGAACTTTTTTAGGTGACATCTGTTCTAACTGAAGTCTTGAGAAATTCCAAACCACAAAAACCCCTTGTGTAAACACAGGACTTCGATGTTACCAGCACATACAGCAACCAAGATATTTATAACAGTTCTTTGACAACAACGGTTCAGTCTATCTCAGCTGATATCAAAAAGTCAACAACATATGCCCATTTTCTTCACTCTTATAACACACGTTGGATTTTCAGCTACAAGTACTTTCTGTGTTTAAATTAAACATATGATACATCCATCCAAACTGAAATGCTTTCCCCGTGAAAGGTTCCCTGGTAGACTGCAATAATTATTTGCTTTGATGTAGTTTCAGAAGGCATGCAAAAGCCTCTCAGTTTGACACTGATACAACTTCGGTGCCTTTATTTTTAATACAGGAAGCTCTTAAAGTATCCTTATTTTTACTATTGTTACTATATTAGCAGCTGAAATGTGAATACGCTTTGAGGTCCGTCATATCACCTACAGTTATCAGAAATATTGATCTTAATTCATTATACACAGAAATAAATATACAAATCCAATCTGACAGTCTTATTTTATATGACAGTTCTCAGTCACATGGGAGATGAGGACCACCAAACTGTATTTATAATAAATCTATACTAAAAGCCTATCCTTATATGTATGAGTACTTGGATTAGAAAACCCATTCCCTGAATGCATGTACAACTACACAGTCCAATCCATATTCCTTGTCCTAATACAGATCTAATAAAAATGTTCACAAAATTCTCAAGGGTTTGCTGCCTTTCAATTTCTCCCCTCAGGTGTTCACTTCCCAGGGGACTGCTTGTTTTAAAAACAAATCTAACTACGAGCCTTGTTTTTCCTAGAAAATCTCCAGATAAGCACAAGGTGAAATCGCTTTTTTTTTTTTTTTTTTTCATCAAAGCTATTTCTTTATATCTTTGACATTGTTTTTATTCTTTTAAATTAAAGGGGGGGATCTGTAAATCTCTAAAACTGGAAGGGACTGAATTGCAGCTCTGCCTTGGAAAGGCCATGGTTTACAGCAAAGCTTATAGCTCTAGAGATGAACATGCAGGGTCCCAGCTCATGCAGAACATAATGGGCTTTACAACCCAGTGCCTTAACGGCTCGTTTTTCTGTGCACAGGTGTGACCACGGTAATGCTCTGGAACAGTCTGTTAATGTTAAGTCATACATTGTGTGGACAAGGTTGCAGGAGGAAAAAGGAAAATGCGCCGCTTGCATCACTTACCACCACTTCCAAATTTAGAAGTGAGGCGAGGTCTATGGAAAAAAGGCATTACCTACCACTATGCACCTGTGCCCTCTTCTGCCAATAGACCATCATTGCTACAGTAATGTTTCTGTTGCAAACTTGACAGTGACAGAGCTGAATTACCAGGATACTCACCAGGAGAATCTTCTGGGCTGTTGTGGTGCATTTAAAAAGATCTACTTTGCATTAGTGTAAGTTATCTGCAGCACTCCTGGCGAGAGGCATGCTGCTTTGTGGAATCGATGCACACTCCTGCTCACTATAAGGTAAGAAGTGTAACTACACGTGCTGACAGAACCCATGTGAAAGCTGAGAGTTGCTCAGGGATTTCTTGATGTGTTTGCATAATTGTAGTTTTTCAGACCAAAAGTGGAAGGTAAACTTCATTCATGCCTGACCTGCTGGCCTTCACAGCTGGAGCATGTTGGGTATCACTTCTGGCACTGAAAAGGTTAATTGTCTCCTGCTGTGAGGTAGGAGTCTAGAAAAGGATACCACATTTGGTGGGAATTATAGTAAATGAGGTTTTCTTTATAGCACTGCTCATTCTCAACATGTTGAAAGGGCATTAGTTCACAGTCACTTTCTCTGGAATTATCAAATCTGCTCAGGAAGCCTTCATTAGGATATTAAACAAGACTTAATAAGTGAAAGTGATTTGCATCGCTGATAATCGTGCGCATTAATCAAGCAAGCTTCTGTCTCTCCCTCTGCAATATGTTTCATGTTCCATTGTAAAGCCTCTTTAATTCTGTAGGGCTTCTTAAAAAGGAAACGTTACATTTAGAAAGCCATTTTAAAAATGATTTACTTAGCAAAGATCACTATAAATAATGTTCAACTCACTCCTCAGCTTTAACCATCAATATAATTAATACTGAGGGGTTTGTATCAGGGATATAGACCAGATGTGTTCCCATTTATCAGATACAGATTGCACTTACTCTAATAAATGTGTTTTCATTCCGAGTAACTTTTGAAATCAAATAACTGCGTGTGGCACTTTAATCTGAAGTCACAATTTTAGGCTAAGGCATTTATTTCTCATGCCATGTGCAAGCATTCACTACATCATTCCACACGCCAGAGTCACACCCACAGTTCTTAATGAAATTGCGTGGCAAATATCTGCCGCTGCTGAATAATTCCAAGGTAACTTTGGATGGTCTGCTCTGAGGGGGTGATGCCTATCACACAGACCCTTCTGGTGACCACAGCCAATTAACACGATATAAACCATACCTTGCACTTCTCCAGCATCTTCCTTGCTAGGATCTCATAGTGAGAGTGAATAGGTTTAATTTTCAGAACACCCCCCAAGACAAATCTTTTGCACAGCGACAAACTTTCACTCAGGAGATTATGCATTGTCTATATGAGCAAATCATTCAGAAAGCAGAATGAGACCTTTAAAAAGCAGAAGTCTTTGCTGCTCTCACCACTGGCCCACACTCCAATAGTGTTGGCCACCCCCTGTAGTGTAAGTCCACAAACCCCAGGAGGCCCACACACACAAATGCCACCTGGATACTCCACAGACTAGGGAATATTTTTAACATGAAAAGTAGTATTGGCATCTCTGCTCCTCACCCCATTTCCCACAAAGAATAGCTTCAAAGAAAATCTTTTCACAAGAATCAGCAGCCATCATGAAAAATGCAGCAAAATGAACACATTATTAGTGCTTATAGCACAGCAATCACAAAGGACTGTGGCAGTGGTCTGTAAATATTCAACACTGACTACTAATAAGGAATAATACTGATGTCAGGGTGAAGGAAACAAGCATGGCACCTAAACAAGCTCACCCACGGAAGTTACGTCTGATCCACCAAAATGAGACAGTGGCAGGAGGGTTTATGCATCTACGTAGGTGGCTAAACCAGAGCTTGATTAACTGGGATCCTGTTAGGCTACTTGTGACATGTCTATCCTGGAAAAAAATGAGAGGTGGAAATTACCTCAGTTTGAGGGAGTACGAGGTCCTCTTTTTCTGTAGGTGTGATGACTTTGTTCACTCCCCAGGAGAAGTAGCCACTGTTTCTCAGTGCTTGCTGTATGTAGTTTTTGTAGTTGTCTTTACTGCATTCTGAGCCATTTACTTTTTCCTAAGACCTGAAAGCATCATCTAAGAAACCATCACTAAGATTAAGACCATGAGAGTACTTATTTCTCACCTCCTCCCCCCAAAAAAGAAATGTTTATTGGAGAACTTGTTTGCATTCACTCAGGCTGAGCTCAGAGCTTAAATAGAGCTAAAGTTGTTTCTATAAAGTTGTGGAGACTCAATTCATTCTAGTGGCCCGAAACTTGAATCATTTTCCCTATTTTCATGGATCAGTAAGCTGCTATAGCTCAGATGGAACCGTTTATCTGAAGAGAGGAAGGTGTTATGCTTCACTTATTGATGATTTCCTGTTGTTTGTGTCCATATATGTGTTCATGTGTGGTGTTTTCCAGATACCAGGTGCTAAGCTTCGTAAGTCTAACTGACCAGTTTTTTTCTTTTCTAGAGTATATTTGAGGAGATCATCACTGAATAATTCTTTTCTGTTTTCAATGGCAAGTTTTATGATTGGGCCATTCATGTGTGTGAGAGGCTGTGACTCTATGCTTTGAAATCTGTTATGTGGGTTCATTCTGATGATAACCAAATGGGAAAAATATTTCAGTATCCACTAAAAAGAGAACAAATGCAACCATATTTTTTCCTAACTGCTGTATAAAAGTTTTAAATTTTTAAAACAGGAGCTCCCAAGTCAAAGCTTTGATGTTTAAATGGATTTGGCTATTTATTTTTCCAGTATGTTGGGAGTTGCACTGGAGGTCAGTGCAGCAGGCTTGCCCAAGCACAGTCCATTACCCTCTGCAGTAGCAGCAAGCATGGAACAAAGGGACCCCTTCATTATCACATACAAGGAAAACCTGGCAGCTGAAAGAAAGTAATGAGTGTATCTACAGTGAACAAATATAGCTGTATACAAAGATACCCAAACTAGCTCTAATTGACAAAATGCAGCTTCTCTACATGGCACTGCACTGTCCCATGTAAACATTGCCTAAACCTGTGTTTAGGGTGGTACATTCCTGGGCAAGTTAGCTTAAGGGCCAAGACTCCCTACATTTAGTTCTGACAACTGAAAGATTTGAGCTAATGCTGATGGTATCTCTCTCTTCTGAATTATTGTTGCCAACTGTATCAGTCTTAAAGCCTTTGCTCCTGGGATCATATGATTTGCTGAGAATCTCTACTCTCGTTTAATAATAAAAAGGTAATTTCCATCAATGATGCAGAGGAAAGCTTGGAAGCATGACCAGAATATGTCCTAAAACCTCTCCTCTCCTGCCAAAAACTCCCTCAGAGGTAATAAAAGGAGCCTAAAAGGTATTATTTTTAATCTTCCAATATTTAAGCCAATGACATAATTTTCTGTGCTGCAAAATCTTATGATTTTTGAGCACTCAGAAGTATTAATAATGCAGCCTAAAACAGATATTTGTGAAAAGACAGCGCTAAACATCATAGCCTCAAGTGCCTTCAGAATAGCGTGGCAGGGCTGGGAAGGGAGGGAGGGGGAATGGATACATTCTGCACCAGTACTACTAAATAAAACAGGCCCTGGATGCTTCTTTGTTCAGAGGCCAAGTGGAACGAAATGGCTGGTGCCCATCCACATAAATTTACTTCCCCCTCCCAAACTCCCAAATGGGGTGGCTGTGCTCAAATTGCCCACAGAGATCGGTAATGCACAGGAACTGCGGCATCGCCTGGAGAGTGCTGGTGGGTGTAAGCTAACAGTGTGCCAAGAAGCCTGCTGTTAGTTGAACAATATAGATAGTCACATATTAGAGATCCAGCCTGTGCCCAGCCTCGTTGTATTTACTACTGTAAGCCCTTGGTATAAAAAGAAAGGATCACTGCAGAGCTGCAGGCTCAGGTAGCTGGGCAATGGGGTACCTGGGGAAGCTCTCATGCAGGGAGGCCCTAATGGGGATGATGGAAAGAGTCAAGGGAAGCACAGAGTGAGCAAGTGTTCGGTGGGAGGGAAAGAAAAAGCATCAGGAGCCAAAAGGCAGCAAAATGTGCAAGTCTCTTAATGCTAAGCTGCAACGATTTTCTAAACCAAAAAGCATAAACGTTCCTTTCTGCTCACTATGAAATGTTACTACACAGCTTGTTTCTCACCACTTCACTATCTCAGTGTTTGTAAAAGTTCCCTGATAAATATAAGCCTTCCTAATACAAGCTGACAAGTTACTCGGAAAGAATTTTCATACCAAATTTTAATTTATTTTTCTTTACACATCACATTCAAAACTTAGGCAAGATGATTCCAGCCAACTACTTTCAGGAAAAATAAAAAAAGAAACACGCAAACAACAAAAGAAACAAAACACACAAGAGCTCATCTATAACAAGATTGTTGATGTATGCTTAATTGGAGCAAATGTTGCTGTAAAAGGCTTTTCTATGTGATTTCTCAGACGGCTAAAATTTATGGGTAATATTGGTGTCAAATACGATTCTGTATGATTTTAAAATGGAGAAGTCTGTCTGAAGATAGGCTCTGACTGTATCTCAACTGCCTCTAGCTTGAGTGAATATTTCACTTCTCCCAGAAAGAAGACTGCACACCAGAAATAAAAATTTACTCAAAGTTAGAGGAAAATTTGGGTGTGGTGTTTTCGGGAGGAATAATCTCATGGCCTAAGGCCAGTTCTAGGAAAATGCTTTTATAACCATAGGGCATAAGTATAGAAGTATCTAGTCAGAAACATTTTTATTTGGTGGAAAGCATAAAGCAAAAAACGGCCTGGCCTTTGAGACACAGGAGGATGCAAGAAAGTTGCTTGAGCTAACATAATCAAAGCACCCAGACTCTGCCAGAAGCCTTGGACATCACCTGTTTTTAACTGTGCAGGCCAGAAGGTCAGATATAAATTGCAATAACTGCTTTCAGAAATGAGAGCAGTAGTGACGTGAACTTCTCATGGAACACGAGTCTGATTCTGCAGATCATGATGTGGAGATAATGATAAGAAGAAATCCTTTCAAGGCTTTGTGCAGGCACTACCACGGATTCCCCCAGCCACCAGCTCTCTCACTGTTATGCGTTTATTGATTGCTCACCCCTGTTTGGTGGCCCACTTGCAATGGGATCCCCTCCCACAGACTGTCTTCTCTAACAACCCCACTCCTCTCCCCAGAGGCACCTTCTGAAACCTGCAGCAGACAATAGCTTGCTAGTAATTTCTATAATGATATGCCAGTGGTACTAAGATACTTGCCTTCTTGCTGGAAGCATTTGGATAACCTGTCAGTGTCTGTTATGTTACCATGTCATGTCATATTCTATGTGACACTGCCTACAGGGTTGCATATATGGAGTTTCACGAGCCCTTTCCAGTGGTCATGCACAGAAGATTGGAGCAGTAATATTTCTTACAACTTTTGTGGTAATAAAAACCATACGTGGACTTAAAGTAATAAAACTGACCTGAAAAAAGGGACTTTGCTGTTGGCCCGATGTGTGGTTCATCACAGAAAGGACACAAACTGTTCCTGCTGTCCATCATGGCAAACTATCACAAGGATCCAGCAGCCACATACAATTGGATTCTGGCACAGTGATCAACCCATTTGTATTCATCTTTCCTGTCATTTACCTTGTGATCTGCTTAACAATGTCCTCTTGGTGAACCTGACATTGCATCTTAAATCTACAGGTTTTTTGCTGGTTTTTTTTTTGTTGCAGCATTACCGCTCTCGCAATGCTGCAAACTAAGCACTGATAGTGAAAGCATCAGGTAGGCAAAAAACACACTAATAGCAATTAATAAAAATGAGACTTCATCATAAAAAGCAGTAAATTGAAGGAGAATCATTGTAATAGATTTTTTTCCAAGTAGGCAATGTTTTGGATTCACAGTACAGTAGAACAATAGCAACTGCATCTTTCTTCCTGTTGGAGATGGACAGAGAGGAAGAGAGAATGAGAGAGGAAGGAAGGACATCTGAAATTGTTGGCTTTCTATTTTGATGTATCTGGCTGATATATCTTGTTCAAGGAAACCTTAAATACCAATAAGGATCAGAGAGAAATGACCAAAGCTGTGGGAGAGTCTGAACTGCATTCAAACTCAACATAGAAATCTATAAAATACCTTTCATGGATTGGTATTAGTTTAACTACATTTCTAAGAAAACTAATTACTGTGACATCCTTAGAGATGTGAGGATAACCTAAAATACACTGTCTGTGACAGCAATGAGGGCAAAGATGGAACCAGGGGGCTACAAATCCCAAATCCTAGCTCTGACAAATACTTTCCCTCAAATATGAAGAATGCATTTTTCTGGGCTACATAGGCTTTTAGTGGACAAAAATGAGGTGTTCAAGCTCTAAGCTAAATAACAGCTAAATAACAATATGCAGAATGGCACACACTAGTGAAAAGTGTAGATATTGTGTACAGTTGTCTGCCATAGCCTCCACTTCCAAAGAAAAATGCTCATTTAAAAAATGATCTTATTATATTACAAAAATAACAGAAAAGGGCTTTCTTAAATGAAGTTGTAAAATGATTTTTACCACATCCTTCCGCATCTCCTTTTTCTATGGATCAGAACGACAGGAACCAGATGCTAAGCCAGAAAGGACATTGTTCCACCTGCAACATCTGGCTCTTTGGCAAGCCATACGGGAAGCTTCAAAGTTGCACCTCTGCCTCTCACATGGTAAGGCTGCTGGTCTATTGCTTTATCTTCCTGGATGTAATTTTCCTTTGATTCACCTATAATTCTGAGGAACTGATGCATTTGTATCCATTTTGAATAAGGTTCTGTACAAATGCCACATTTGATCTCTAGGCAGATCCTTTTATTTCCTTTTATATGTTCTCTACTTTAATTCATGCACTAGCCTTACTGCTGCTCAGCTATATCGTGGCTGATACTTGCACACACACCGCAGCCTTTTTTCCCTACATGAAGTTAAATATCCAGGCTCTCAGCCACGTAAAACCTAGTCAAAATTAAAATACTTTTCAGAGTGTTTCTCCCTTCTGCAACGAGGCATTTTTAGAGGCAAGTAGTCTCCTGTTACTTACAAACATTCCTGAATCACTTCTTAACTTCTCTGTCCTCTTCCATCGGATTTTTTTTTCCACCTCTCTGTTTCTTGTAAGCATTAAATCAAGTAAGTTAAACAATAAAGTAACTTTGACATGAACCAGTAAAAGCAGGAAAGCTGTAAGCTAAGACTAGGCACCACCCTCCTCAGAAACAGCTGGTCTAGCAAGGTATCAACGAATTTCAGCTGTTTCCAAGTACTTTGATGTCTAAGCAGCAAAAATCTCTTATCCATACAAAATAGGGAGATAATTCTACAGTGGAGATAGTGGAGAGCTATACAAACCCTGTATAGCACAACAGTGTTCTTACTGGGCTCTCTAGAGGGTGCCGTGAAACACTGTTAATTAATAGGAGGGGAGTAATCATTCATTAGCATTGATTCTTTTTGGATTTAAATCCTGATTAGAAATGTATCCTGCCCTACAGCTAGCACTATCTTTTTAATTCTGTGCTGGAATCTGTAACAAACAACATGATTTCCCCTTTACTCTGCTGTTTTCATCCTCTGCCTGTATTGCCACCAGTCTGACACTCATTTTCCTAAATACAGCATTCCTACTCTGAGGTAGGTAACATGCAGACCAACTTAATGTGGGATAAGATGTGGCCTAAGAAAATTTTTCCTTAAAGAGCCTTTTTTTTTCCAGGTTCTTTGCCTGCAGCCAACCAAACCCAGCAGCTACTTCAGAACAACACAACCATGACAGCAGGGCAAGTTGTCAGTCCACAGAAAGTACTTAGTCCTTTCCAGAAAGTGGTCCAGGATTACTTGCATCATCTATTTGCGTAAAATGTACCACATCAGCCCACTTTCTTGATGGAGGGATAGACCTACTTCATAGCATGCAAATCACAAGGAAGAGAGACTTGCAGATTCTACTATGTCTAATTACCATGTTCAAGGAAAAATGTTGCAATCTATGGGCAAAGCCATGAAATTAGTAGAACTGAAATCACTACGGATCACCAGAGTAGCGGGCAGAAATGCATGACCCACTGCATTCCAGCTGCACAAAAATCTGCAGGCAGAAAGGGGCCCATAGCTTTTCTCTGAATTTTAGAGAGAAGTTGTGTTTAATTCACCCTTCAGCAATTTGTGAAGGTGAAAGTTTCCAGGTGTGGCTACTACATTCACTGGCAAAGGAAGTACTACTGTGTGAGCACTACCTAAGAGTATGTCTCTTATCCAAAGGACCAGCAACAAAACTAGATAAGACATAAAGAAAATGGCAATGGAAAGAAAAGCATAGAGGTGAAGTGACTTCGTAAGGTTATAGCACAGAGCTAAGAGCAGAATGCAACTCTATTCTTGAGTTCAGTACCCACTAGAAGAGGCCATAGACAACTTTGAGTGTTCTCAGGCAGAACCTCAGTATTTTTTACCCTTCTCTGGATGCCTTCAATTGGTCTATTATGAAAGAAAGAAACAGCAACAACAAAACAGCCCTTGGTCTGTACTGCTCAATATTGCTACAGTGGTTACAACTATAAGCAGCAACAGGTGAGCTTGAGCTCACTCACTGCTTTTATTTCCTTCATTTTGCACATCTCTGTCACTGGCTGTATAAGAATACACATACATGCTGTGTGGGACACATTTCTCCTGCAGCCTATACATACCACTTTCTGCAGCTGACACTATGGCACCCAACACCAAAGGAGCACATGTGGAGAACCACAGCCCTAGGCCAGCATGCTGTCTGGGCAATCAGAAGAGACAAGATAAAGCACTGCTCAAATGGTGTCTTGCAGCATGCCAAAATGACTACAGAGTTACCATTTTAATACAGAAATACTGCTGAAAAGCCCCAGACAACAGTGATGTAGGGCTGCTGGTAGTTGATTGTTCCTGTTAGGATGCAGCCAAGGATACTTTGTGGAGAAAGTAGTCTGTCAGCAGTGCATACCTGACTCATAGAGAAAAGAAGAGCCAAATGCAATCTGAGAGCAGTAGCATTCACGGGAATCTACATTTCTCATTCTCTCAGCAGCAGAGGAGCCAACCAGAGGTCCAACTTCTCAGACAGATAGGCAAGAAGAACCTGATTCCACTTAGTCATCTAAGAAGAGTCAGTGTTTATATAAACGATTTTATGATTCTTCCTTCCAACCTTATGGTGGTGTTGTAGTTCTTCAAGAGTCAGAAACCCAGGGCCAGTTTTCAGGTGTCAAGGACCACAAGAAAATTGTCCCACGTGAGGATCAGTGCACGTGATCATCACCTCTGAAAATCAGACTCCCTTGTGCCTAGCTGTCAAAATGACTGACAGCAGGCATGTTCCTAGACAATGTCATAGAGATAGAAGTATTCCTCCTTCAAAACCTTGTCACTAATTCCAAATCACATTTCTTCAAAACCTTGTCAAAAATATATTAAATTTCTACATAGCCCGTCCAGCTTCTCTACAGGAGAACAATTTGATCCACCCTGTTCAACGTGGTTGGCTATTCATATTCTCTATTCAATTAGTCCAGCCCTATTTCTGATCACACAGCACCAGAACAAATATCACTTCTCAGGTGCAGTCTCAGGATGTTCACTTTTTACAGTCTCCACTCAAACTGTTCTATCTTGATGATTTTTCTTGTTTCCCAGCCCATTCTTATCACTTTCAAACAATTTCTGTGTTGCCTTTTGAGACTTTCCTCTACCATCTTCTTGAGTGCCTCAGAATTGAGAGGCGATTCCCTTTCTCTTCAGCTATTATCCTTATGTATACATTTGCAGAATCAACTGCATCCTGTTTATGAAGGCAGCTGCACTGTTCTATCATAAACCACTGTTTCTTTTGTCTCTGTAGTCATTCCCAGAAAATATGGGATGACATAAGGAATGCAAACAGTGGTAGGGAAATTCTCCTCATTTCTGTAGTGTGTGCTTACATTGCATGTGTACACCCACACATATGTGTTTTTATAACAAATGTAGTCCATTTAGTAGATGGAGATCAAAGGGGCTACAGTGCCCTGTCATCCATCTACCGAGTACCCGGGAGAAACACTTGGCATTAACCTTCAATAAATGAATGGATTATATTGCAAATAATAAGATGGCTAAATATAGGCACAGTCTATGAATTAAACATTGCCTAACTTTGCATGATGCTAATTTATTTCGGCATATCTTGATGATTGTACTGTGGCTGTGTCCTTCTGAATGCTTTTTAATTGTCCAGTGGTTGCCCTTTACTATCCAGCTGCTAGCTGCAGTAAAATGTACAGTAATCCATGTCAACACTACCTATGCAACTGCACACACAGCACATGCTGGATGTGGATTACGGTTTGTATGGTACAGGTAGGCAGACAAACTTGAGCACCCAAGTGCTCATTAATTTCAATAAAGATATAGTAAAACTCAGTCTACTGGGCTGATTGGAAATACTTTCAGTAGAGTACCTGTGTGTGTATAACAGGTGCAAAAATGAAGTTTTATTTGCATTTCCTAGCAATAAAACACTAATATTCTCTGTACAGAGAAATGAAATCATATTCTCAGGTGTAAATCTCTGTACTTGGCCTTCTGTAAAAACTGGAAGCTTCAGCCAAGATAAAAGCAACATTTATTGAATGCACAACAGAAAAAGAGTAAGCCACTGAAACAGAGGCAGTCTAACCCAGAAAATAAATAGCAACAGGTAGAAAGCAGATGCAGAGAAGACACTTGCCAAAGTCCCAGGCATACAGCTGTTGCCCAGGTTTCTGCCTGAAAACAGAATAGGGTGAACACTCAACAAGCCACAGTACAGCTGTGGGAGAGCCCAAGCACCTTGTTACACAGTACAGAGCGCCTGAGCTGAGCCAGGAAGAAGTGCTGAACCACATGGCAGGGACACTCTGACAAGGCACTTGCTGCATAGCAGGGACATCCTGGAGTATGGGGCACATATTCACCCACATGACTCTTGGCTTTATGAGCACCTTGGTGCATACACAGCATGATCAGTTACAGCACAGCCAGCACTGTATGGCATGTGACTTTGTCCGCACGTGTTCATTTCAAACACAGGCGCTCTGTAAGCTCCATGCTACTTTGAGCCAGAAAGGCTGTTTGATCCACAAACATGCTTTTTACTCTTTTACTATTCTTAGAAGGCCATCTATGCCTCAGAACTAATTCTTGAGCGGGACTTCCAAATACTCCAAGGGTGCTCGTTCCTCTCTCTGTTCCCAGAGGCTTACCAACCTGTTCTCCTCCAGGCTAGAAAATGCACTTAAGGAAAACGTGCCAACACTTTTGTACCTTTGTGCACATCACCAATGTGAAGCCGACTGTTCTGCTAAGACACAAAAATTCAGCATCTCCTGCCCTCCCTGTGTTCTAAATGGACAGTCACCTGGAAGGAATCTGCAAAACCAAGCAAAGAATATGTGTACCATTGGTCACTGTTAGAGGACACCAGTACCCAAGCCATAACAGCCTAGGAAACCTACTGGCCTGAACCAAGCACAGTATACTCTTATTTTTTGTGCCTCTCTCTAAATTCATTTTTACAAACCCTGTTCCAGTTTCCCAGGCATGAATATCAATGGATTGAGTCATATAGCTCAAAGCCAGAGAGGGGCTTTGGCCCTTCAGTTGAAATCTTTCTTTGGCTCTAACATTATTACTGTGCTTTTCTTGTTATTTTCTTTCCAATTCTAAACATGGAATATATATCTGCAGGTAAGAAGATTAGCCAGCTTTGGAACACGAAAACGTGTTTTAGTAAACATGATCTCAAACACACAGTCCTGAAAGATGCGCTTGGTAAATGCATACAAATTTTTTTTAATCAAGAGCTTCCTATTGCTCTCTCTAGTGGAAGGCTCATTATAGAAGGCAGTTTCACCGGTTCACCCCCATGTTTACCAAACCTATACACTGCAAGCTCAGAGAAATAATAAAAAAAAAACCACTGAAGAGTACAAAATAATAAATATCGTAAATTGTATGTTTAATTCATGCAGCAAATTACCGGAGATTACTCGTACAAGTAGCCTGCAATGTCCTTAAAAATATTCTTTAACTGAGGAAAAGTTTTCTGACCTTTGGAGGAAATGCTTGCTTCTAGCTATGACTAAAAAGAGATTTCCTTCTTTCTCTGTTGTGTTAAGAATCTTTTCTTCTTATAAAGAAGGCACCACAGTGGTTTATAACTGTCATAAAAGCCTGCAATCCTTTTGAGGTTAAGCTACTCAGCTATTCAACTTTTACTACAGAAACTTTGAAATTCAAAAAGAAAAAATAATGTAAGTTTTTGAAGGACATGTGTTGCTGTAGGTGATCCTGTTAATTAAAAGTGATTGCCTGCTAGGAAATCATACTTTAAAAAGTTTCATGAATTTATTAGAACCCTGAAGGTATCTTTGTATGCACAGGGCTTTACATGCCATTTATGCAATTTTGTTTCAGATCTGTTTAAAGCTTCACTGACGCTCCCAGAGCAGGGAACAGCACTGCCAGCATTTGTATGTATTTTGGCTAATTGAATTATGTGAAAATACATACTAATGAAGCTTTACCAGTGATGTTTGCTAGGATAGTTTAAGTCTCATTTTCTTCTATATTAGCAGTATCTTTCTGCTGCAGATTTGCCTTTTTGAAAAGCAGATTCCTACAGCTTTTTGTGCAGAAACTAAGTCCCAATTTTTTGGTAGCGTTAATCAGAAAGTAGCTCTGTGAAATGTGTATGTCAGTGCATGTGAATATATATACAGCTTTTCATAGGGATGAAAAGAAGATAAACAACAAACTACAGCTTGATATTATAGTATAAAAGTTCATTATTAAGAAGGAACAATTTAAAATGCAAAATTAATGAATGAACATCTATTCTAACAATTTATTTTCCTGTTCCTAGATTTACAGATTGTATTTTAATTGGTCATTACTTAATTATCCATTTCTGTGCAAATCCATCTGGCAGTATTCTTATACAGACTTTTCCTCTGCAATGCTTTGCTACCTCTTGACAATGGTGTTAGAGAAATAAATGATTGAGATGGAACAGTTGTTTGTTGTATGAGGGTTTTTTTTTTAAGTTGAACCATGGGGATTATCAAAGCTGAGGTATATGAATCTCTTTGCACTTGAAATGGGCTGGGATCCAAATCCCCACACTCACCAGCAAACTGCAGGTATCTTGAGTTTGTCCCTACTTCACAAAAGCAATCAGCTAATTGCCTAATAAAAATTGCAATTGAGTATTTGCTGCTCAATTTTTCTTTTTCAGGTCACAGACATTAGAAAACTCTTTTTTTTTTCCTCATCTGTCATGTCGTTTTTGTACTTTATAGCATACTGCATAAACTACCCCAATGTGTAGGCAGCACCCTACCTTGGTATACTATCAAATACTGAAACGTTAAAAGGAAAAAAATCCTCTGCATCTCTTACCAGCCAAGAGAAAAAGAGCCGACAGAAGGTAACAGGAGATTTGTGAAAGTTCACTATGCACTTTGATGACTGTGAGGGCAGGTACTTTCGCACGTGCTTTGGAATATGTTGTCTGTTATGGAGAAATGTAGGCTCCTCAGGCTTGCTTTGGAATGATCAGTGCCAGGGAGCTGCTGAGACTTGATGGGGCACTCAGCAGCATGAGTGCTCACCTGCACCATTGCTCCCCTCTTCTATTTTTTTTAGAGTGATACAATTTTAAAAAATGCCCAAGTGTAGCTACAGAAAATATGCATAATTTCAAGGAAGAAAAAATGATATATATTCATATCAGGCAGAGAAAGCTATCATTTAGTATAATTTAATATTCTTCTTAACTCATGAGTTCTCTTAAACTCTTGTTCTTTGTTTTGTAAAAATCATTTAATTTCTTCAACCTGGGCTTTCTAGACTATTCATTAAATTTACTAGCAGGCCCTTTGAAAAATTACCTGTTTAGGGTCTGCATGTGTGTATGCATGTCCATGCACAGTGTCAAAGTTACAGGCCTGAGAGTTCTGACCGTATTTTAATTGTTTAAAGTCAGACACTGCATTGATCTGACACATCTACCAGCTGCAGCCTGAGCAGTTTGTTTTGCAGTGCATGAATAAGAGATGGATGCATTTGTGAATAACAAAACCAAGACTTAATACTTTAGAGAATATAAAGTACAGTAAGAAAAGCAAATACACTATTTTTCACAGCCTTCCACTAATACTGGTACTGTCAATCTAGACTGTAATGTCTTGAAGGATTAAATAAATGTGTCAGTTCATCTGAATGACTGAGTGAATAATGTATTAATGTGCATTTGATGTGCACATTTACAAATCTGTATCTGCCAAGCCCAGTAAAAACATCTCTTTTACAGAGATTCTCTTTTTTTTTTTATTTTTTGTGAGAAATGATTCCTCTTGAGGCATTAGAAACAAACAGGGCTTTTCCCTCAAGCTCTTACAGTCCCTCCTCACCCTCCAAAGTAATCAGATAAACATTGTTGACACGACAGTGAATTCATCTTTAAATAATTTCTAACTCCCATCACTAAAATAGCAAGGTGTTTCAGAGAACTTAAATGAAAGAAGCCTGCAGGTTAAGGAGAAGATTTTGTTCAGTCATGCAAGATATACGTAATGTGGAAGAAAGCATCTGAAAAGACGCCAAGCCTTTTGAAATATCCTAACATCTGATCAGCTGGAAATAAGCATATTTTACATTTGTCCTATTTATCTGTCACATCTCTCTGCTCAGTGCTTGTATCTTGTAACTGTTTCTACAGCAGGAGTCGTGGCCAGTTCTACTACAAGTTCTCTGCCGCCAGTATGCACTCGAATACTCACCAGCTGTTTTGCTCTGAACAGAAAAAAAAAAAAAAAAAAAAAAAGACAACCTGGTGTTGCTACCAAATGCCAAGACCCTAGTTGAGATGCAGACGATGTCTCCAGGCTCCCATTATGTTGCTTCAGCCCTGAGCTCTGAAGAGTATTGATAAGGGGCACAAAATATAACAGGGAAATCAAGAGACGCTGAGTAATAGACCTTTGAGTCTTTGTTATTGTTAGATTTACAAATAACACAAACTGGTTTAGGTAGGGAAGAAAACCCACTTTGTAATTCAGCATTGGCCTTGATACAATATCATTTCTCATATGAAGGAAAAAGCATATTTGAACACAGAGAGTCATCCCGATACAATGAAAGTGAAATCATGGCTGCTATATTAAAGAATCAGCCTCTCCATACCCATATAAAAGGGCTAGCAGCATTTGTGCCAAAGTAAAAGTTCTCCACCTGCATGCACTGTGTACATTGAAACATATACATACATATGTATGTTGAAAAAGAATAATTTTAGGTCCTGAGTATAACTATTTTCCATCCTATAAGTTCCTCTTTCCTCTGTATCAGGTATTTTCATCTCTTTGTATTTTGCTTGCAGCCAGTGAAAACTTTTGCTTTTGAACAAAAATGAAGATTTCCATAGAAATTCTGGATTTAGAACAGAAACTCCAGAAGCTGAAAGCCTATTTGAAGTGCGTGCCAGTTTGTGCCTGTGTGCATGCAATTGTTCTGCTTTCTAGAAAGAACGCATAGTTACTTGCTTTAGAATGTCATCAAAACAACAACAACGAAAATTTAACAAAGCATACCATGATTTAACAAAATGCAAAAAGATTTCGTCCTAAAGGCTTAAAATTGAAATCATTTTGTAGAAGAGATGCCTGGCACTTGTCCAGCTGCAGGGCTTGGCAGCCTTTGTCCCTAGGTACTGCCTGTCTCAGAGGCACGTCTGGGATGGCTGTGCCTTTTCCTAAGTCCTTGCTATGTTGCTGCTCTTTGCCCATTCCAGCATAACTGTGGCAGCATGGCAGTCTCACCTCCCTGTCCCCCTGGTACTAGCTGTCGTTGTCCCCAGAGCAGGAGGCTTCAAAATGCAAAATAACTGCAATAATCATGCAGTGAGTTTAGGGCAATTGTTAAAGATGGGCTGTAGATTCAGAAGGATACAACTACTTTGTATAGTTTGTATCAAATTTGCAGTATCTCTGTATGATAATGGAAGCTGGAAACAATGCATTCAAGGAAAAGCTGTGGTTTTGCTATCTTTGCATGGTTCTGCAAATACATGGGCTTATTGTGCCACTACTGAACCTCGAACTCAGTCTCCCAAACACATCCTTGGCTTCAGGTAGGGTTTTTATCTTCCTGCTTTCCAGTCACACTGCCCAGTTTGGCCGCACATTGACTGATCTGTGCCTGCACATCAGCCCTTTGTCTGAAGTGACTTGGGTTCTGTATTTCCAAGGTAGCAACCCTAGATGGAACAATAAATACTCTTTTCTGGAAATGGTTTTCTCCTTAAGATAGCAGCTTGTAGCCTGTTGTTCTTAAGGTAGTCCACTGAAGAGGATATTGCTTTGAGGCGAAGTCACAAGGAAGCCTGTAGTCTCTACCTGTTCTCGGGGTAAAATGCCATAATTTCCCACCAGGCTGATATTGCAGTAAAGATCTAATCCTTTCCCAAAAGATCCATCTTTCTTGAGCATCAGTTCCAACCAGTAAAATAAAAGATAGGTCATCCAGAATTGAGGGGGAGAAAAAAAAAAAAGAAAGAAATCAGACATGGCTTTTTGCGGCTTGCTGTACTGATATAACAGCCTTCTCAGCCTCTAGGGGATCAGGTAACAATGGGGTTTGATAATACTGACGGAGTTTATTTGAGGGATGTTGACAAGCCTAATTACTTGGCAGCTCTGAGCAGCTGTAGGGCCCCTGGCTGGTCTGGGGGGGGCATTAACTCTTGGCTTGCCTGTGGGGTTCCTGTCACAGCTGAAACACAGCATGAGGGAGGGGTCTGTGACGCAGAACTGTGAGAAATGCCTCTTGAAAGCATGCAAGCTCTGAAAATATGGGAAGTAGACAAGATACTGAGCGGATGCAATGGTACTGCAAGAATGAATGGTTTTTAAATGGATAGCAGGTCTAGAAATGGTCTTTCTGCATGAGTTCTCTGCACATGTGAAGCAATGTGCAGCACTGTCAGTTCTTGCCATAGGAGATTCCTCCTGTGTTACTCAGATAGCTAGCTGCTTGAAAAGAAAGACCAACCAAGGCAAAAATGCCGTTACAATTCACTCACCTAGCAGTGAGTCAGTTTCCATCAGCAGTCTCTCCAGCATTTGTTTCTACTTTTCACGGAATATCAACTTTTAAAGAAAATGGGGAAAGTATATTTAATATTGTACTGAGAAATGTAAGTGAATGGAGAAATGTATCCTAACACCAGCATTGCAGATTGTGATATAGAACTTTGCAGATGTTAGAATCTGTATCATTTCCACTTTGTGTGTTTCGTCCTAGTGGAAATGGGTCATTTGCAAGTCTAACAGCAGGGATATAGCTATAACATAGCAGGGTAGAGTTGCTGTGGGAGTTTCAACTGTGTATTTCTGGATTATTTTAGTGAAAATGAAATCTTCTTTTTGCATTACAACAGCGTTTTTGCAAATAATGTAGTTATCTGTAGCTTTCTGTTGTGGAAAATAAAATACACAACCCTACAATTGTTTTGGAACACAAAAAACCTGCCATTTTCATTACACAGTGATTGCTTAATACAGAGATCCCTGAGTTATCTCTTAAAATTTTTGGTTAGCATTTGGCATTTCACCATTTCATGTCTTGTGCTAGCAGAAGCCTGAGTAGCCATAGTTCTAGTGAAAACTAACCTACAACTCTTCACCACTGCTGCCAAAAGGTCTGCCTTGCTTTTCTCAATTCTGTGCCAGTTGGGAAACAATTTTTAAAATTTGGCATGCAAAGGCAGTTCTAAGACAGCCCACTTAGCACAGCTCTGCCAGGCCCAAAGGATTACTAGGATTGCCATCTCTCAAAGAGACCCCAGCTGTGGCATACAATGTTATGACTACTCCCTGCTATGTACATGTGCTATCCACTTTTTTACCTGGCCAAAAACATGCATGTCTTCTTCCGGCTACTGTCAACAGGAAATACATTCCTTTCTGTAACTATGAATCTCTTCTTTTCCCTGACTTGATCCTTGCTTTAGCATTTAGAATAATGTTTCGGACACATTCCTTCACCTTTTCATCATGAAATCGGGAGCTTCAAATCTGCATCATATGTAAGTTCTGCATATAAGATTTTTCTTTACATCTTTTAACTGATATTGGGCCTTTGTTGTAGGGATTTCCAGTGTGTGAACTATGAACCCGAGGGGATCTGGGAGCTGTTTCTAAGGAATGCCTATGAAAAGCAAGTTCGTTGCAGATAGTTACGTTTCCTTTGCAAGTACCTAAATGTTCACTGCAAAAATTTTCAAGGGTTACAAATCACAAAAGGTTGAGAGCCTTTCTGTATTCTTTCTGGGAAAGTAATTCAGATGTTCTTGCCCAAAGGATGACTCCCTGAGCTCTGAGAGCACTGAAAGCTTCCTTTGCACAACTCATGTGATTTCTTTGTGTTTGTCATTTGGCTTGGATCAGCGAGTCCCACACAGTGCATCATTTCTGATAGGAATGGCCAGAAGTGCTTATATATCAATCCACACCGTCTGCTATTCAGGGAATATTTTGGCCAGACCTTTGGATTTTCTCTTTTGTGATTTGCAATGCTGACTTCTATTTTCTTGGCAATGCATTAGCACTGAATATGACAGAGCTATTTTTAGCTGTACATCAACACATTAAAAAAAAAGAAATTATTACCTATGTATGTGCTAATATACATAGAGAAGATAAAATTTTGGATGGCTAGGAAACTGTTTTTACAGGCTGTCATGGCTGACAAGCTAGCTGGTTGTTCTATACTCAGGAAAGTAAAAAATACCTTCCTATCTATTTTAAATAGTCCATCCTTTCATCACTTCTGTGAGACAAGAATACTTTGTCTTTGTTTACTAGTGTCTTGTCCTCTTAAAGTGCTGAGAGGATTGATAAAAGCTAATCAGTTCCAGCATTAAGATACAGTAAATGGCACAATTACCATCTGTTTATTAATGTATATCAAGGTGATAAATTTTATTTTCTTCCAGATCAATGAAAAGGAGCACAGTAAGGTAAAAGGGAAATTGGATTCCCAATGAGTATTTTCTCTCACATCTATATATATATATATATTTTTTTTTTAACCTGTGATGCTTTTTTTCTCATTTTGATTAATTTTTTTGAATGCAGCTCTTTATTACAGGTAATTCCACAACACAAGTTACCCAATATCACTTTTATGCCAAGACAGGGGAGGGCCGCAAAACTCAATCCACCAACAACGTCCATGTGATTTCTATCACATAGTGAAAACATAACACTCCTAGGATGCAGATACAAACTGCCCACTAAAAGTAATGCCTATTACAAATAAGTGCATGTAACATTTCCAGGTAAATATTTTTAGGCAAAACTAATTTGGAATGTAAGAGATCTGCTCAAGATTATCTGAACACTGCTATAGAAAGAGTCCGCTCATCCCTTTTTCCTTAGGTGACTCAGAATCAGTTATTCCATAGAATGACAGAATCATTTAGGTTGGAAAAGACCTCCAAGATCATCCAGTCCAGCTGTCCACCTTCCATCAATATTTCCCCACTAACTATGTATCTTAGTGCCAAATCTAAACATTTCTTGAACACTTGCGGGGACAGTGACACCACCACCTTCCTGGGCAGCCTGTTCCAGTGTCTCACCACTCTTCTCTTTCTGAGAAGTTTTTCTTGATAACCAACCTCAGCCTTTCCTGGCACAACTCAAATCCATTCCCTCTCAATCTATTTGCAATTCTTCCTATCAGTAGATCCATCTAAAAGATAGGGATAGTTACAATAACTCTTGTAAAAGCCAAGGATAACCTTAGATTTCATTTGCTGATGCTTTACGAAGTACTTTAAAGCACAAAAGAACTGGAATTATATTATGCTGTTAACTCACTCATTGGCCATGAGGAAGTTATTCAAGGTCTTTGTCTTTTCATCAAATAGGTCGACACAAGGGGCTTCTGATGGAGGCACTGGCCATGATTATCATGTGAAAACATGGACCCCTTCCACAGCAGTGAATCTTATAATTTCCATCCGCAAACATGGGAAAAAAGTTAGTGCGTGGACATGGTGAGGCCAAGCAACCCCACAGCTTGCCTGTAATCCTCCCATTCGCCAGTATGAAAAAAAATGGCATAGGTTCTCTTTAAGTATGTTAAATCAGTTAAATATTTTAACAGGTTACTTGACATTGCTGGCAAAGGCTGCTCAGAGAAGCTATGGATGCCCTGTCCCTAAAGGTGTTCAACACCAGGTTGGATGGGGCTCTGACCAGCCTGAGCTGGAGGGTGCAGCCCTGCCCTTGGCAGGGGTTTGGGGCTGGGCAGCCTTTAAGGTCCCTTCCAACCCAAACCATTTATGATTCTATGATTCTGTGACAAGCTGCCCACAGGCTGTAGTCTAAGGAGCTCTCTCCAAACAATACACGATCAGCCTGAGCTTGATTGACATGCCTCTTTGTGTTCCCACCACTACCACCACCTGCCTTCACTACATATCCTGCACACTCAACTAAGGGTCTTTCCATAAAAAACAGAGCAAAATGAGGAATCTTGCAAATAAAGAGCACTGTGCCCTCTCATGCAGTTGGTCCATGCAGCAGTGCATGCCTAGACCTGATGTGTCTCTACCTGAGAAGGCCTCCCCCAGCCAGGCCTGCTCCTTGTCCCCACTCAGTGGCCCTCTGAAATAATTCATACCGTAGCCAGTAGATGTCAGCAAGCGATAATAAAATGCAGTGCAAGAATCACTGTGCTGCCAGTTTGGACCTGGCCATCCCCTGTGTGTATGGAGGCCTTGGGGTGCACTACAGGGAGAAGCAGGTCCCCCCTAAACACATAATGAGCATCCATGGAGAAAGGTGCCTCTTAACACAGCATCCCAGTAATCTCCACATACAAGCACTTACATCCTTGCAGCATACTTTCTTGTAGGTTTAGACTTTATATATCTGCAGGCAGAAGTGGAAATGGCATTGTGTTCGACTTAGTAATTTACTGGGTTTTGCAAAATGTCAAAAATATCTGCCAACACTTTTCAGAAACAGTACTTAGCATAAGCAGAAAATTTCTTATCAGGACTTTGTATCTACTGCTGAATACAAGAATAGTTTATTCCTTATTGTGGCTTTCATGCCCCAGGCAGTAAATGTAAGCAGGGGGGGAGGACATCATCCTAGCTGAGATTTGCTGATGGCTAAATCTGTTCTGACCTCACAAGCGGAAAGAAGCAAATTTTAATTCTGTATTTATTGCACTTCTGGATGCACAGCTCATCCCATCATCAAGGAAACAGAACCACTTGTGAGAATTAAGAAGGCACATGGAAAATTACTGTACATTTGCTAGGATTTTGAAGACAAGCCTCACAACTAAGCTTTGAGAAATCCATGCTTGTACTGGGCTCTGCAGGACACCAGGAAAGTAAACTACAATCTAGTGAGCTGAAGCCTGCAGCTAACTTTGGTGTAAACCCCTGAGTGAGAGCATCCTGGAGGCAGTGTGTTATCCTGGTATAAAAATTGGGGATTATTAAGAGAAAAATTCAGTAACTCTGATTGCCAAGACTGTAGACTGCTATAAGGTTTGAAAGTTGTATATTCTCATATATGTATGTATATATATATATGTACATAAAACATAAATCTTTTCATATATTTTCCTTACTAACAATAGCACCTCCAATGATTGAGAATCTTAAGAGGGTTTGGTTTAACAACATTAAAATTATCTAGCTTGTTTTCTTCAAACTGGGCTTGCTTTTCAATTATCCACAAAGAAATCTTTCTCGAGTAGCTCACCACTCTGATTCTACCACACCTGTGTGCACAAGCCAGTTTTTGGCTCCAGTTTGAAACTTCCCATTTTAGGTGGTTTGGAATTATCTGCCTCTGAAAATGTGGATTGGAACTTATGCAGAAAAATGGTATTTTTCATATAAGGAAGGCTTTGCCAGTTCCACCCTTGCTGCCCAAATTGTCAGCAACCACAGAAAATATGAGCCCCCAAGGAATCGCTCTCTGACATTTATGGGCTACCAAAGTGAGGAAAGACCCAAACCTTCTGCTCTGCTCCTCTGAGGGAATTGTCCAGGCACTTAATCTGTGCTTAAACAGATAAAGAAGGTGTACATGGATGAAAATAAGGATAGGAGGTCACCTAGCAATCTCTACTGCACTGTTTAAGTCCATGAAGATTAATAATAAACCCCAAATCTCAGGCAGGATAAAGAAGCTCTAGAAAAATCTAGAATTTCTGCTGGAAAGTATGTAAAAATACTGTGGAATAAAATTTACAAAATAAAAGCTGGAAATCAATAAGAGTAGGTTTAAATACCAACTTATGGTATTTAAACAATCTCGTTTTTTTCACAGTAAATTGTAAATTTTGTAGTAAACTGTGGTACCTGTAAATTAGGCTCCCACATGTCCATGGTACACTAACAAAAAATTATTTAAAATCACAGAACATCAGTGACATCAACACTTATCTCAGTAAAAAGAGGCAGAGTAGGTTCCCACGGAGGCTGTTACATAACCTGGTGTTTTCTTTTATGTTGAATTATTATTGCTACAGTAACCCCAAGAAAACAAAACCAAGGTTGTTTGCTCAGGTGCAGATGTGTTTGTTGTTGCATGGCCTTTCCTGAGGCTGCAGGGCCCAGAGGTGCACGCAGGGAGGGGGAGAGGGGTGGCAAGGCTCACATTTTGCTCCCTTAGCCATGCAGACCCCTTCTCTCTTTGACCCTCGCCTTGTTCTGAAAAGAGCTCTGTATGATGCTGGCCTATTTATGACAAAAGTTAGCAGGGGGCTAATTGGCTTCCTTGTTTGGGAGTGAGGTTTCCATAGGTTTTCCACAGGGCTCATACCCAGTTCTCAGATCCTTGTTCACCCATCCAGCTTGTTTGTTGTAAACCTCAGCATGCACTGGCAGGATTGAAGCAGGTGTTTCCATTGCTTTTAAATCATTTGAAGGACAGAGATCTGGAAAAAACCCAGTTTCTCCCCAGTGTGAAAGAAGAATGCAAAAACTGCATGCAAACTTAGTCACGGAGTTCAGAGAATCACCTTCCTCTCCCTGAAAGGAAATGTAGGGAAGAGGAAAGTGAAAAAAAGAACAAGAAGAAATGAAAAACAAACCCCAAACTCTCCTCTAGCACTTCACTTCTGCTGAAAAGGTCCCCAGTTTCCAGAAGAGTTTAATCTGTTTTCCAGTATCCGCCACAATAATAACCTTTCTCAAAACACCAGCACGGATGCACCATCAGACATGATGTTCTGACAAAGCAGGAAACAACATTTACAGCTCAGCAGGAAGAAGGTCAGCTCATCTTGCCCCTCTTTCTGCTTGGAAAACTCAACAATTCTGTAAGAACTCTGCTCAGATAAAAAATACTCCTTGTTCCACAGCTGCTCTTCTGTTAGCATATGGAGTTGGGCCTACTTCAGCCAGCAAAGCAGAATCCACTGAGCACATGGCATCACACTGCAGAACATCCACTATAATCTTTCTACACATTACATTCTTACCAATCTCCCTTTCTTTTGTCTTAAATGTCATCTTCCTCTCCCTATAATTAAAGATATAACCCCAAACTATCAGTTATTTCTCTAGTCCTGGATGCATTAAATTTCCATTTCTCTTAGTAGTGAGGTGCTTCACAACAAGAAGAGGAGTACTGTTCTCCAAAGGCAGACTGCATTGTACAGTTCTTTCTAACTTACTATCCTATGATCATGCTATTTAGGTCTTTCAGTGGTAACTTTCTTTGTGCTGTCAGATTTCTATTTGGAAATCTGCTGTTTCATTACTTCTGCTCTCATTTTTCCCCCAAACAAAACAAGGGTACCTCTCAGCTATTAATGCACAGATGTTTGCTATATCCAAAAAAGCAGTCATTTTGGCAATCTCTCTTCATTTGTGAAAACATGGTTTTCTCCCATGGTTTTCTTTGAATTCTTCCAAGGAGTCCCAGAAATCCATCATGGTTTCTATCATTGTCACCTTCTTCTGACCACACTGAGGTCATCTTGAGCCCAAATGTCTGTTCAGGAAGGGTGAACACAGTTCCTTCAGGAATCACCAGCTGACATCAGTTTCCACCAGTACTCATCAACTGCTGTTTGAAAATGACTCTGTATGCCACAAAGCATGAAATATTTTATGATTGAAGGCAAATTTTAGTGGGAATACTCCAGAAATATGAATGGGGAAAGGCTATCTTGGATGCCGTCTTGTAGTAGGCAATGTGACACAGTCTTGTCTTCCATCAGCACTAAATGCTGCATCATTAAAGATCTGCTGTTTCCCTGGGTTTATGCCTCGCTAGGGAATGCACAAATGGATGAAGTATTAGGGTTGCTATTTCAGTCTTGACACTATGCAATCCTCTTAAATCATGCTTGAACTAAGCAGCAATCCAAATATCATTTTGGCTACATTTAGGAGGTATACAGATGCACATTTTTGCTATAAGAAAACAGTAAGAACAGTAAGAAAAATTGGGCATAGATACCTGTATTCCCAGTGCAAGGGAATGCTTGAGGAATCCTGATATTTAGCAGGAGGATAAGATTTCTAAAGAGCTGGCAATGTGGCAAGATTAAAGCAGGATCAAAGGGTAAAATACTTTCACACACTTTGAAACACTGAGGCTTATATCCTAAGCCTGAGATAAACTGGAATTTACCTAAAGGTCTGAATAAAACCCAAATAACTCTTAGAGCACATCTGTCTGTACTCTTTATTTCATGTCAAGCCTAGTGTTTGGTGATCCCAGAGCAGCTATTTTACCTGAATTTCTGAAAAATTATTGTTTATAATGTTTTTATAACACACTAACATTCAAAATTTTGAAGGAGGGACACATTTTTCAATGATAGTGCTAGTTGAAGAAGCTCAGACAACTTTAAAATGGCCAAAGTTGGAGAGAACCATAAATAGCTACATCAAGCCATTACCATCTCTAAAGGTTACAAGTTAAGTAGAACACATCCAGAAAAATACAAAAATATGTGTTACAGACTCATTCTTGTAGAGAACACTCTCAGCTTCTATAAATTTCATTAAGGGCTTGATTGTGATATTCTTTCGCATGTCAAGTGATATCTTCAATACTTCATTCCAACGGGATAACTCAAAGAATCAGGTATTATTCAACTTGAGAAAGGTATCACAATCTAACCTTAAAAGCTGAATGCTCTTAATGCACAATAGCACCAGGCTCACTGTGGAAAAAATTAATGTTAGACTTTTTAGGTGAATAATATTCATTGTTTTGCATAAATGATATTTTCTACCAAAAATCATCCAGGAAATTACTTAGCTTGTATGCTAAATCCTCTCAGGGAAGAGGAAGATAGCTCCAGTTTCACTGCCTAAGTGTCTGTTCCATTTAAAGGATATTAGTAGCCAGATGAAAAATGCATGAATCAATCAGCAACAAGGACCTTGATCTCCAAATGAGACAATGCTGAGCTTTGAGATTTATGGTCTTGCTTCCAGAATTCCATTATTTGGAGGAACAACAACAATAGCAATGGGAGATGACATCAGAATAGTGAGTGTTCTTCTTTTTCTTTCTTTTCCTGTTGATCACAAGATGCTGACTTCTGTGTCATTCACCCCTGTCAAATGAGTAAATGTTCAGTGCATGCCCAGTTCAGAATAAAATGAGAATGCCTTGAATAGAAGGGCATTGTCGCTGCTTGCATTTTGCACTGACAATTAGTTTATACACCAAGCAATTACCTATTGCTTACTTTTCTCCTGTATTTGTTCTGCAGGCAGAACTCACTTTGATTTTTGCACAAAGAAAATGTATTGTTGGGAGCCACAATGCACTAATACTGACTAGACAGGGGTTTGTTTCTAACTGCCTGTGATTCTTGTTTCCCATTTCCTTTGCATCATGATCCCACAGAGTCTGAAGTTCCTTCAGACAATATCTACCCCAAAAGACCTGTGTACCAGGCTTAAACTCTTCTGTCACATTGCGTGTAACATCACTAGACTTCTGGTTACGTGTATATAGACAAATAGATAGGGATAGATACAGAAAGAGTTGATGAAAATACTAAGAGTATGGCAAGTTCAAGATAATTAGTAACTATATACAGCACTAGATGTAACATTCCTTTCAGTATGTAACCACATGTACAAGTAGGATAAGTAGGCAAAAGTAGCTTACTTTAAAATTGTGTCTACATATGAAAATTGTAGGAAACAGCAGATGCAAATCTGGCCAAAAAATCTCTCTAGATTAGGGGATATTTGGATTTAGGGCTTTTTTTTTCAGTGCTTTGTCTTGCTGGAACGGCTCCTGTCTGGGGCTGTGTCTCTTCTGCAAACACCACAGCATAGCTCAGCCAGTGAGGCAGGAGGGAAGGGTAAAGGATATCTCAGAGAAGGTGATATGCTCTTTATTTTTACCCCCTCACTCCCTTACTTCAGCAAGAACAGGCTATCCAAACCCTTGACACAAGCTTAAGAGGCTTCAAGATAAACAGCTAAGCCCCTTTCACATGTGACATGGTCCTCATTTGGGATGTCAGTGAGTTTAAGACAGAATAGATTGTTAGAGAAGTGTAGCAAGAAATATATGACTTGAAGCCTCCCACATTTCATGAATGACTGAGTAATTGGTTATCTGCAATGAAAACGGCACCCAAAGTGAAGCCACAGCTCTGTATATCAAGAGAGCATAGAGAAAAGAAATTCCAAACTGTAAAAAACAGCATCCTCATAGGCATAGAATCTCTTCTCAGCACCTTTCTACCTCTTGTGAATAAATCAGCGCAGAATGCAAGTCATTTATCCTAGCACCATAAGAAAAACATTCCCAGAGAAATTGGTATATAACAGATAAACACACAGTTTCTTTCTTCGGATGCCAAATCTAGTAATGGGAACAAAAAATACCCATAGCTTTTGGACCTGAGAAAAATGTAGCAATAGACCTCTCAATAAATCTGTTACTTCTATGCTACTAGTTTAAATGTTTTTGTGGAAAATGTTGAAGTGCTGATTACTAACTTATAGTAGCAATGCTGCTTGGAGCTATGAATATTTACTGAGGTATTGCTTCATCTGCTTGGTGTCCTTAGGAGACAATACAGTGTGCAACAGAGGACACACAGCTTACCACACAGCTCATTGTAAAAAATCCATGTCTCACTGCAGGAACCTGCATGAACCACACGAAGGTGGATTTCTCCCAGATTACTTGAGCATGTGTATCTTAATCCCTTCTCAGTCTGAATATTTATAAAACATTAAATTTTCATTTTACTTATTGCTTTCCTAGAAAAACTTTTGGTTGCCACATCAGGCTACATTTTATAGAACATATCATAAAGACCCATGGGCAGACTCGTTTTGCGTCAATATTTCTATCTTTCTGTGAAAGCCACTGGAGTCACTATGAGTTTCTTAATATTTTCAGTGAGTTTGGAATTAGACCATTTAAAACACATATATTGCCTAATGGAAAAATCTGCAAATGCTCCAGATAATAAACTATTTTCCTTGGGAAAAAAAAAAAAAAAAAGATTTAATAATGAGATATTCATGTATTGTCCATTTTATATACTATGTATAAATTATTATTATTTATTAGCATTACTGGGTACGCTTGCTTAACAAGAAATTCATATGTTTTCAGAGTTCACTTGCTCCTGCTGTTTACAGGAGCAATTTGCTGAGAGCAGCAGTCCTCCAGCTTTTCAGGTCATTTATTTCAGACAAACCAACCTTTCCCCATCTGGCTACCACTGCTGCCTTGAGTGATGTGGCCATACAGAAGGCACTTCAATGTAGGACATCATGGCATTGTCTGGTAGTGCTGAAGTGATAACTCAATGCCGTTTTTAGGAAAAGCACCTTTAGAACTTCCAGAAAACTCAAGAGTGTCTCAGACTGGCAGATAAAACTCAGCAGTGTATCTCATACACACTCAAGTGCTTTGACAAGTTTACAGAATGGAGGTGCAATGGACCTCATGAGCTCTCAATGAATCTGTAACCTTAAAGAAAAAGGTAACTGTGCTAATGAGCCTTGAAGAAGGTTTGTTCAGCTTTGGGAAGGAAGGGAAACAGTAAAGATAGATAGGATCTATAGTTGTCATTTTGCAGAAAATTCTACCTTTTTGAATGTGTTTTTCTAAAACAGAATGAAATTCTTCCCAAGTTTTCCTTGAAAGAAAATGCTAACAGATAAGAAGTATCTGAGATTTATCTAAGTGCTTTGATTTGACATTGAAAATTTTAAAACATCTGAATTAAAATATATAATAAAAATTAAAATGTAAATTTTATCTCAATTGGTATTTTTTATAGGTTGTTTTTTTTTTTAATTGCCTATCGAAGAGTTAACATCTTCCATATGCAATTCTTTATTTGTCTTGAAATTTTACAGAGAGATATGGAAAATGACCGAAAACAGTTACCACGGAGCTATTAAAATACGCCTCACTGCAGCAGGTAGCTACATATGCAATAAATATTTGCCAGTGCCGTTCTAGCCTGTGATAAACAAGAAGTTTCTTTTCTTGCTTTCATTCCTCCAAACATTCTTCCAGACAGGTAATCTGAAGGTAGGCTCCATATGGTCCTGTTGATGGCACTCTCTTATTTATCAATAGACTCCTACTGCACAAAAAAGTGATGATGTGACTCCTGTGGATGGAGAAATCTGGAGTCCTAAAGTTAGATTTCCTTTTTGGTGGGATATTGTACTAAGTTATGATGACTTTTCCTTCAGCTAAGAACATCACCCATTCCAGCATGGTTACAGCTGCAGGAGAAGATTGGCAGCTAACATGATAATGAGTCAGTATCTATTGACTCATTACTATTAATTTCCCTTTGCTTCCAACTGATTCAGGAACTACTTATGGAAATTCTTCTTCTCTCTTACTGAAATCTAGCTCTGCTGCTGTCAAACCTGCCAACAGGCGCAGCAATGCTACTGTGATAAAATAAGTCCAATTCTATCCCAATCTTGCTTTCCTAGGGAAGAACGGAGCTCATTAAATAATTATCAACTGTGACAAGAAAGTAGCTGGCCAAACACTTGCTGCTAATCTAGGCATGACAGCAGGACTATACCTTTCAAAGCAGTAATTAGCTAGATGAACAACAACATAAGTACCAGACAATGACATGGAAAGGACTGTCCCTAAAGGACAGATTCATTATACATAGGGTTTAGCATTTGTGTGACTTACGTCTTTTATTTTTCAGTATACAATTACACTTCTCTTCTCTTGCCTTTCTCTTTGTTTTATGCACAGGTTATGGAAGGGGATAGGGAGAAAATTTGGAGCTGAAGCCACAAGAGAACAGGTGACAGAGGCTCTGCAAGACCTTCCTTACATTAATGAAATAAGAGTGGCTGCATATATCACCTGGCACTACAGTACCATCAGCCCACACTTGCACTCTGTGGGAATAAGGAATTTGGTACAGGCACTCTATTCTCATTTTATGCTTGATATTTCAAAATGATGCTCCACTATGTTTCTAGATTGGGTATATTAATCCTTACAAACTTCTCTTTATCAACAGTGCAAAGTTTCAGTTGATGTAAATTGGAGTAAAGCTATTGAAGCCTGTGCAATAACACGGATTTATCTATGACATACACCGAGCCAGCAGTCAGCATCAGTGCTAGAGCAATGATCCCACCAGCTCAAAGAAATCAAAAGGCAAAACCACTGTCACTGAATGTAGAAGGGATGACTGCGATCCCACCTAGAGCTGATGCTGGAATTACATGCAGTTGAATTTGTTTACAGCCAGACTGTTCAAGTGCTGTACGTTAAGCACACACATAAGTATTTGCAGAATCAAAGCCTTCGTTTGCAATGATAGAATAAATCCAAATGGAGATGGATTAGCTGGCAGGGGGCAAGTGAGGTGGTCAAAGGCACACGCAGTTTATCATATGGCTCTGTAATTTACTACATTATTATCACAACTACATATTTGGTGTGGGGATATAGATATACATGCACACATGTACACACAGAGCCAAACTTTTTTGGCATGGGGGCCACACAGTCATTTCAAATTGAAGCTCTGGGCTGCACTTGTTCCAGGACTGCTTGTCTGTTGCCAACACACTGAAGCGCCTCAGGCTTCAGTCTGATTCTTTGTTTGCTTGCCCATTAAAGTTCTTATCCCACACTCCCTTTTGGCAGAAAATTTTGTTATTTCTGCTTTATGCTGGCCTAGGCCCTTCTCTTGCCTCTGTTCCTATTAACCTATAGCAGCGACAGCCAGGAGCAAACTGAAGCAGCTGGTTGGAGACGCTACTATCAGACTGTGAAACAGCTGTTGTGCAGAGGGGCCACCCTGAAAAACTTCTATTACAGCACTGCTGGGCCATATTTTGGCCATTGCAGACAGGGAATTGGGGAAAGAAAGCACTTTCATTTGCAGATATTTAATTGCTGAAAAATGTAGGGGTGTGTGTGTGGCATCTTTATTGGATGTCACACAGAAGTAATGCTTTCCAGGTATTTCTTTGGCTTAGTGTCATTATCCTCTGACTGCCAGCATGCAGTGGCCCCATGTCACAACTCAGCGTGAAAATGATTTCCAATTTTTCTGTTTAAATTAATATTTACCAGTTGGTTATTTTTGGCAGACATTTACTGATAACAAATGATTCAAAACAAATAGCCAAATTCAGTTCTTGGTTACAGCAGCATGACATCTGGTGTTAACTCCACTTTTACCAGTGTAACCAACAGCAGACATGATCCTTTTTTGTCTTCTTATAATGTGACATTTGCTTTGACCTTACCTATCGGTAAGAGTTGGACTGTAATTTTAACTTTGGAGAAATTGGAATACAGCACTGAACACAGCTCTGAAATTTATTGATTGAGCACTTCTCTAAGATACTTAACAGCACCTGCATCTTAACCTTCAGGAAACTAGTCACTTCAGAATACCATTATATATGTGCAGAAATAGCCCTCATGAAAGCAGTATAAATTAAACCTTTGCTATCAGCTGAAAGAAAATTTCCTTGAGTACTTTTGTATCCATTATCAATCAGTTGGACTAATCACTTCAGAATTATTTTAGCTATTTCTAAACTAAAGATGAAGCCAAATCATTGATGAGGGCATACGACTTAGATTTTAATTAGAATGGAGTTTCTGCAAGTGAGATGCTTTGAGGTTTGTGGTGAGCTTCTTAACTGCATGTCAATCTGGGTGTACAAGAAACCATCCTGCCTAGACAGAATCCACTTTGTTGGATGTTAGCCCAAGCATATCTTTCAGTTATGTCTACAGAAAACCTATACAATTTTATGACAGTGTATAAGTAATTGGCATGCAGGCTTAAGCACTCTTGTTTTCAACCTAAACTAAGAGCTGTATTTAGAACTACATTCCAGTTTGTCATCTTAAGGGTGGGGAATCACTAAAAGAACTAAGTCAGCCAACAAGGCTGCCAAGCTAAGTTTGTTGTGACATTGATAAATATTCAGGCCAATGTCTTTCAAATGTTATTGTGAATTACCTTTCCCTCCTTCCTTCCCCTGCTTCAGTCATCTTGCTGGCTCAGAATATTCACCTTTGTCTCAGACGTCAGCTGCCTTCTCTTTATTGCACAGGATTGCTATTGTCTTTGTTTCTTTTATCCGCTTCACTGTGTCTCATTTTCCTAAAGTACCTGGCACCCACTTTTCCATAATAGTGTTCCTTTGTTTCAGGAAAACATAATTTCAGAAGGCAGCAAAAATGCAGTTCCAAAGGCCACAGGGTGACATCCTCTCTCACCTGATCTTTATTCATATCAGGGTTTAATGGCATTTTTTTTTTTTCCATTTCTCAAGCACCCTGCAACTCCCTTCCTCCCTGACAGGAAGGCACATTTTATTTCTCATAAAAATGCTTTCCTACCGATCTTCTGTTCTTCAGAAGTTTCAGAGGCCCTTCTATTGCATGTTGGTTTTCTCATGTGGATTGATCCATTGACCTGGTTGTGGTTTATTACTGTTTTGACATTTTTTCTCCTTCCTACATCAGGAGGAGCTTGCACCCTTTTTGTCATTTCTCATCTCTGTTGTATTGCCTTCAGCAGAAATCTCTCCAAACTCTGTTTTCAATTTCATGGCATGAACAACTGGTGAGCTTCAATATCTGAATAGGTTGGCTTTTTAAAAGTACTATTTTAACATACAGCTAATCTTGTGTTTGTTTCGTACATAATCTGCCAGCTTTGGATCTCACTGGAAAAAAAAAAATAGAATAGGTCCTTCTCTTATTTCTACCAAGTCAGAAAAGGATGCTGTTATACAGTCCTTTGTGTACACTTTCCCAGCTCCCTGATGCACTGAAAAAGGGGCCTCGGTCCATTGAAATAATACAAAACCTCAGTTTGCTGATGGAAGTCATCTGCAATTTTCTGTGTACATTTTACACCAGAAGATACAGCGCCTATTGTACATCCCCATTTAAAACTCAAACACAATGGCTCATGCAGCTGGATGGTGACCTGCCAATAAAGTTTAAGACAGCACAGACTTCCACACGAACCTGCCGATTAATGAGAGAACTGTCTTCTTTTCTACCCACAAAAGCCTACTCACACACTCAGAATGTGATGCAGACTAAAACCAAAGTTCAGCTCGCCACAGGAGTAAAGAAGAAACACACACAGGATACATCTTAGAAGCAGTTCAGCCCTTATGGAAAATTCCTGTAGAACTTAACACAAAATGATGAGCTTTCTGTAGGTTGGTTTTTTTTTTTTTTTTTTTCCTGTACCATCCTGTACCTCAGATACCTCTGCTATTAAATTCTATACAATGGTTCAAAAAATCATATAAAAGATGTGATGCTCCATAGGTTTTAGAGTAATGTCTAATTTCTGCAGTGTCCTGTTACATTTCTGTAGGACTCCCTTGTTTCTATTCCAATTATGTTATATGGAGCTTTTCCTAAAAGACCTGTATCTCTTACAACAGATCCCTTCCCTCTCTGTCCATTTTCCTTGAAATACAGCAAAACGACTGTTTTGATACACATCACAGTGCTTACCTCTTACCACTCCTTCATTTTAAGTGTGCTGCCACATTTGGCAAAGGTGTTACTGTTTGGACTAGTAAACTAAGTAAAACAGTAAGCAAACTGCCAAAAACAGACAGTGCAAATAGCAACTGTTCTCATTTCAAATAGCCCATTGAAGAATCACTAGTGTGAAGGGAGGAAAAATTATTTTTCGAGCTTTTTATTATAATTTTGAAGCAAGGCTCAAATCATAAATGTTCACAGAAACCTTCATTTATGACCTTCCAGGAAATAGCATTGCAAGATGGAATAAGTTGTGCAAAAGACAATTTCTTACCACAAATAAACAAACAAGAAAAAATCTTTATAAAGTGTTTGTCACATCATAATCCTACAATTCTGATGTATTTCATGGCTGTAACCCTCTGCAGTGATAGTTGTCTTCACTGTTAATTTAAACAGTGAGATGAGAATGGGCTACTTAGTATCTGTAGTGACAGTAGACACAAATATACCAGGTATTTCAGGGCTGACTGATCAGCTTTTAAGGTATTTTCATTGTCTTCTCTTTGTTCCTCTCCCACTGGTCAAATTTTTCACCATTTTCTCTTACCCAATATCTAACTCATCAAAAGGCTCAGACAGCAGAACTCTTCACATCTCTGCATCTCCTGTTCCCCATACTAAGGCTCAACAGGGAGCACAGAAGTAGAAGATTAATATGATCCCATACTCTTATAACCAGAAACTGATCGTTCACCACTGATAGATAGTTCTAACTGCTGTACAGCTAATAATCAGAGGCCAAGTTCATTTAAAACGTACTAGAGCAGCGGCACCTAACTAACTGTGTTAAAACAGCATCAAATTCACTCTTCCCTGCTAATCATGGTTACAGATTCAAAAGTGAAATTACCTTCAAATATGTCGCTCAGAATGAAATGGGTTGCAAGAAATTCCATATGGCCTCATGACAAGCAATACAGATTGCAGTGACTGAAGAACCACTGGTTAAGAAATAGCTTCAAATAATCCATCGCTCTTTAAATAAAATTATACATATATATTTAATTTTTGTATTTACTGTAGCAGTAATTGAAATAGGCCATCTGAATACCTATAAAGTATACTGAGAAACCAGTGAAGGTCCTACAGTCTATTTCTTCTTTTTCCCTCTCCTATGAATTTCATAGAGTAGCAAAGTTTAAATCTTAAGAAGAGACAGGAGATGGAAGCATTAAACAACGTGGGAGGAGTTACCAATTTCAGCTAAAAGTTTTCAATCATTGATTCTTGACAGAAGGACTGTACGTACCAGCTGTTGTGGACTGAGGACAAGTGGCCCCAAGGAGGTTAGCTGAAGTCAAGATGTCTTTAAAATGACTCATAAAAAAAGTGCAAGATGCAGCCACCCTCCTTGAGAACACTAACTTCATTTAACAAGCAACTAATTTGTGTCAATTTTGACTCAAGAGCTTTTTTTGTTTATGAGGATACCTTTGATGGTGTAAAAGGAGCTCTGAATACATGAATCACAATTCAATACCATCCAAAGGGTCTGTTTTCTCAGGAAATATAAAGGGATAAGTTCAAACTGTCAAAGTTTTTATGTGGATAATGTATCCATTTAGTTTTATTATCAAATCTTTATTTCATTCCTGAGACTACAGTGGTATCTTGTCTTCAGTCTTTCATGACTGCTTCAATTCATCTAGTTTCTGCATATTTTTGAGTATTTACTTTTCATTTTTTTTTATGTAACTCCCATGAGAAGCAGCTTTGAAATGACTTATTTTCTTTCTTTCCTTTAAGAAAGTTCTGCCTCTGTGGATTTTCTCTGATGGTGTTTGGAACTGATGAGCTGTGACTTCAACACTGTTTCCCACACCGCTTTGAGCAGTTGATTCTCATCCATGTTGCAAACGTGTTCGCTGAAGTTGGTACTTCGGGTCCAGCTAAACATAATTTTCAAGTGTTAATTCCATAGTCTTGATGCAATGTCTCTTCTTTGTCATTTCTTCTATTTTTTAAGGTATTTCTTGAAATGCAAACAAGCATCCCTCTTCTTCAAGGACTGCGGGAAAATCATCAGTAATCTTTGGAGATGCTAATTTCTGTTTCTTGTTTTCTAGTGTTTGAAGGTATCCTGAGTTGCTGTTAATACAGTCATTACCAAGGATGTAATTTACAGTTTATATATTTATCTATGCGCTCTTTATATATTTATCTATTGTTCTCAGGAAACAGATTAAGAGAAATAGAAAGAATATATTTTTATTTTCATTGTATATTTGCACCAAATACTAAACTGTCATATTAACCAGATTTGTTGCTAAGACGCCTGGTTTCCTCTGTCTCATACTGAGATTTTCCCAACTGTTGTCTTAAAGAACATCTGCTTTTCCATCTGGCTGTTCATGTCTACTCTTCAGGTCCTTTCTACATGTTTGGGCACTACAGTCCATTTATTCTATGCAGTCCAGATGCCCCATCCATACATATGGAGTCTGTCAAATTCCATTCACAAGTAGCCTTACTATCTCACCGCATTCAGATTTCTCAGTGACAAAAGTCAACAAACCTGCCACTGTTTGAAGGTAAAAGATCCCCTGGTTTGAGCACCATAATTATTATTGTCATTGCCATTCTCTTAGCTCTAAAAGCTAATACATACTGAAAACAGGCAAAGAAGTGAGCTTTTCTCTGAAATGCAGTTGCTCTGCATCTAAAGTATACTCCTGGTGTATGCCTCCACAGTGTTAAACAGCATAATTCTCTGGCTTAGCTATGGATGGCACCAAGTACCTCCCCCCAAAAAAGTCCTGGCATTTTGTCAGACAGTTTGCTCCAGAAAGCATCCCCAAGGCAGCATGGATGAGACCATATCATGTTTCTCCCCATTCCCTATCCAAGCAACGTCAAAGCACTCCATGCGCCTTCCTAGGCTTTCTGCATTTTGATCTGTAGAAATGGCACCTAAGGAGCTGCAATGCAGGTGCCACACATTGAACAAACCCTGCAGGCTAGGAGTGGTCTCCTAACCCAAAGGCACAGGGGACACTGCAAAGGGGATTAGTCCTGCACAGTGGGAATGCGAGCCCAGCAAAGCCCTGCACCTCGAGGTTAGGGCTACATCTGGTCTTCTCCCAGCAGCAATGCAGACATGGCTAGCAGCATTCAAACACATTTTGAAGGATTTAAACACATGGTTGAGATGCAGTCTTTTCTTTTACATAGCTATTTCCGTAAGTCTAAATGTAACATAGTACCTGCCCTAGTAGCTACATTTCTCTTATCCTAAAATAGGCACAGACCTACTTTCATTCAAAGTAAAGCTCCCAGCCTTTGACTATACTTTTTTTCCCCTTCCCTGCTAAGCAGAAAGGATCCCAAACAAGACCATCACCAAAAATATTCTTGCAAGGAATCAGAATTCCCCAGGTTATTGATTGTAATAGAAACACTCTGCCTTTGGCTTCCCTTTGAAATGCCATACCCATGGCTTATGCTGGTACTAAAAGCACAGCTGGGAGTCCACTGTATTCCCATATAAGCACATCTGGAGGTATTCAAACTCTTGTCATAAAATAGAATTATAGAATCATTCAGGTTGGAAAAGACCATTAAGATCATCTAGTCCAGCACCAATAACCCATGTCCCTCAGTGCTACATCTACACAGTTCTTGAACACCTGTAGGGATGGTGCTTCTACCACCTCCACAGGCAGCCTGTGCCAGTGCCTCACCACTCTTTCTGAGAAGAAAACCCTTCCTGGCACAAGCTAAGGCCCTTACCACTCCTATCACTAGTTACCTAGAAGAATAGGCCAACCTCCACCAGAAGAAGCTGATCTCCCCACATCATTGGTGTAATACCTCTCAGAATGGGGTAATTTACAGACCAGATTTAGTCTTCCAAGAAATAAAAGTGCCTATCATCTGACGATGGATGGAAGCACTTTGTAAAAGTATGTTCATTTTGCTGCTTTCCTCCATGTAGAAAAGCGATCGTAGAAGGAAAGGGAAGTTGACAGACAAGAAAGGGAAGTTGACACTAACTGCATGAATGGATGTGAATTAGCCTCCCAGAAGATGGGCCCTTTGGTCAACAGAGAACAGCAGAAAGGGGAGTGAGAGGAAACTGGTATTATCTGTTTTTAAAGACTCTTCAATTTGCAGAAATGATCCACTCAAGGCTATTTAGAACATTAGGCACAGTCAAATCAGTCATGAAGTTAAACTGAAGACAAGGTAAGAATAATATTAATTAAAAGTAAAGACATTTGAAGATAGCAGAAGGATGAACTCTTTCCTTCCCCTTCTCTCTCCTCCAAGGCATTACTTCATTTTGTGGGAGGCAGAAATTAGAACAGCAGCTTGCAGCAAAGGGAAGAAAGAGGAGAATTGTGCCAAATACAAAATTGAATCTTAAGATATCTGTATACCCAACAGAACGGAAAAAGGACAGACACACACAGAGTATTTGGAATGCATTATACACAGAGGAAGTACTAAGGAATGAAGTCAGCCAGTTACTAGATGAAGGAGGTAAAATCATTAATAATGAAGAAAGCCATATTCAATAAACACGTCCATCTTCTGTTTGGAGAAAGTAGGATGACAGCAGTATCATATCAAGCAGCTGAAGCCTTTTTCAGTCCATTAGTAACCAAATAGGATGTTAAACATCTATTTGTGATAAAAACCTGTAATTCATCAGGCCTAGATAACTTGCACCTGAGGAGTCTCAAATAGTTGGTGAAGGAGATTCTTGCTTCCATGTGTTAATTTTTAATGGGTCTTGAAATAGTATGGAAATTCCAGAAGAGTGGAAGAAGACTGATGTTTTGCCAGTATTCAGCAAGGACGAACATGATGACCTTGGTAAATAAATGCCAGCTAACCTAACATCAAACCAGAGGGGAAGTGAGGAGGGAATAATAGAATATGGGATTTAACTGATAAAGAATGAAAGGACAGGAAGTAATTAATGCCAGTCAGCAAGGCTTTATGGAAAATAGGTCTTGTCAGACAAACCTGATTAGATTACAAATTTGGCTGAAAAGGTAATTGCTTCAGTGCAATATAGTGAGACATTTGTAAGGCATTTGATTTAATTTTGAAAAAACAATCTGATTTTAAAAAAAAATCACATCTCGTGCAGTCCTAGTGAAATATCTGCTAGTGGATCGGTGTTCTTGTTAAGAAGCAAATCTCAGAAATGTCTTATCCTAGGGAAGCTACTGCTGAATAAAAACATCTTTAAGAAAACTGCAGAAGAGCCAGTCTTAGGTCTGGCACCTTGAACTTTCTGTTGTTGAGGTAAATATAAATCTCTGCTGATTGCACTGTGAACGCAATCTTTGGACATTTAAATATAAAAGTAATGCGTATATGGAAGTGATGTTATATGCTTACATTGCATTGGTGTGATTACTGAAACACTGCACTTTTCAGTGATCACATGTTTTAATGAAGTTGGAAAAAAAATAATCAGAGATTTGGAAAACATGTAGAACTGAAGAAAATGCCTTGTCATGAGCGCTTTTGTGAATACTGAGAGATATCTTGATCCAGCTGTGTAAATATCTTGGTGTAAATAGAAAAGCAGCTTGTTCTCTCTGCTTTTCCAGCGCTCCCAATAAGTTGGGACAAAAGCAGTAAGTTGCTCTGTATGAGGGCCCAGGGCTCTCCAAAGGGTTTCTGCTAGCACATCAGTCACAGGACAGGTTAAGTGACGGGATATCCCTCATGTAAGGAGGGGAGCCTGACCTACTGTGCATGGCAGCTCTTGTGTAGGGTATCTGCATCTGTGAAGGCTCCAAGACTTTTCCCTTGCCTGTAATCTCTCTCCAAGTGAAAGGGCAGATACGATGACCCCGGATAACTCAGGAAATGTCTTGGCCAATTATCTTGGGGACAGAGGGAGTCTCAAGGAATTATCAGAGGATCAAAGACCCTATTTCAGTCTTCAACACAGGAAAGTTGCAGTTAGATGGCAAAAGGAGACATGGGGGAAGAATGTGACAACTTAATGATGCTTGGGGTAAGATCCTCAGCTTGAGAGAGCAGGTGTCACTCCTTCAAAGTCAGCAGCAAGAAGCTGATTTACACCAGTGGAGAATCTGACATGATATATTTTTTTATTTGCTTGAGTCCTGCCGTGGCTCCATAAGCAAAGGTTAATGCAGGTCTGCCAGGGGCAGGCTGGAGTTAACGCACAATGGCAGCTGTGAGGTTGCTGATTCTGATAAAAGCAAATTGTGAACTGCAAGCATCTGAGTGTTGAGTGTCACATTCACACCTAACAACTGCCCTTGCCTGTTCCCCACAGTCATCCAGTTCTGTCAGCATGATATGTTCCCTAAACCACATTTGTGCTGCTGTCACTTTTTGTCTTTGGAAATTTGTGTACAGGCTTTCTCTAATGACATACTGAAAGTGCTTGTAAACTTCAAATGAGTGAACTGAAATATACTTAACCCAGGCAAAATCCTATACTTGAATCTTTACTTCTCCTAGGTCCGTGCCTTCCTCTGTAAAGTATTGACTTGCAATAGGCATATTAATATTTATAAAGTTGCAGGAGATTTGAGAAGAGTTCTTTCCCTTCATAACAAAAAAAAAAAACACTGAAGTAACACTTTCTAGACCACTGGCTCTTTCACTAACATAAATGTCTCTAAAGGGAAGATGTGGACACTTCTAAGGGGTTCCCCTGCTCGTCCACTTCCACCAGCCTTTTTTTCTTGAGGACTGACTGCCAGCAGAGCCAGGGCATATCTAGGATATTATGTCTGTGCATCAATATTGAGCAATGTCAATTCTGTGAATTTGTCAACTTACCATGGCACAGAAGTGGGATACAACAGCAGGACAGGTTTCCAATGTCACACTCAGGCCCCTCGAGAGCAGGAAGCCACACCAGTGATATGCCATGCTGGCAGTCCTACCAAACATGAGCTCACTTTCACCTCTGATCTCCCACCTTGTAGGTTATTTCATAAAAGTGATTAACTGCACTTTTCCTCTATTGAAAGGCAGCGCTTCCCAGCTCCTGCTGAGTTTTTACCTTCACACTTAAATCTCTGCTTTGCAAAGAATAATACAGACCTGTACTCACCTACTGAAAAGGTGCAGTTCCCTGACCCCAAACCACCCTTAAATTGCCAAGAGTCCAGGAGTAGCTGCCTACCTGCAGCAGGACAGAGTCTGGAGCGAGCCATAAAGCCTACTAAAGCAGCTGAGGCTGATTTTATTGCTCAGCCAGCAACGTGGGACAGGTTTTAGCTGCCCCAACTCCGCTGCTGTGAGAACCTGGACTAGCTGGCTGAGAGTACCAGCAGGTTTCAGGGAAGAAAATAAAGACAAGGTTAGTAAACCAGATCTCTCTGGAAACAATTGCATTAAATATAGAATAGTGTGCATTTTCCTTTGTCCTTTTTCTCCCCATAAGCTGATGGCCTATGCTATTCCTTGCACCAGCCCCGCAGCTGATTTCAGTGTTTGCTCTGCACTCACCCCGCAGTTTGCTGGGGGCCCTGCGTCTGCAGCACAGACTCCCTGTTCTGTTCCCAAGTTCAAAACCTCTCTGGCTAAAACCTATGATGACACATAACGCGAAAAGACAGCTTTCAGCACAGAAGTGGGCAGAACGTCCTGGAGAATGCCATTTGCGGGTAAGCAGTCCCATTTCTGGAAGACTAAATATTAAATCTAACTAAAAGTGACTAATGGGAATAGATCTTTGCCTATCAAATGCTCACAGTTTTCCATAGAGCAGTTCCAAGGTTGTGAGTGAAGGTGAACAGCTCTGCTTCTAAAGACTCCTTAATTTTAAGAAATTCAAAGACCAGATACGACACTTTGTTCTTGACTTTCTTAAACCCATACCCTACTTTGTATCCTTTTGTGAGCTGTCATCTTTCATATTTAAAGCACACGAAATGTAAGCTAAAAAAAGGTGGAGAGGGTAAGGAGTTTAAGTCTCTGCAGATGTAAGGTATTATTTAGTAATGCATCATTTCATCACCCAGTCCTACCAGGGTGCAGGATCCTCCCTGAGTGCTGTACAGTGGGAACTGAGAGCACTCCAGTCGTCTTTTGGCTAATTAAATCTTGCTCTATTGGCTCTTTATTCTGCAGTTGCATGCGCAGTTAATGTGAAGAAAGCCATGAGAATCTTCATAAACTGATTAACAACTCCGTGGTTTATAATGCACGGTGTTTATTTAGGCACCCAAATGGATTCATAAAAATCTGTATTCAGATTCTCTGATGAACACACACACAAATAAAATATCTAGAGCCAGCAGACTATGTTTTATTTAAAGTTTTTGTATAAGTATAGAAAATTACATTACCGAAGTAGTTACAAAACTGTTTCCATTAATAACTTATCAAACTAGTTTTATTTCTTGAAAACCTCCAAAGTAAGTTAAAAGCTGTGCCGGCAGCTGGTTGAATTTCTCCTGGAGGGTTTGGATGGAGCTATGGGCTGCTGCTGAATATCCCTCTTGTGGATTCAATCCTACATTATCTCCTAGAAAGCTATCTTTTTCAGAGTGGAGTAAAGCCTATTTAGTAAATTATTATTTTTGTTTTTAAAACTAAACGACTGTTTATTAAAATAGAAAGTGACTAAAATTCAAATTTTTCCTCATTACCTGAGGCGTAATCACATTTTCAGCTGTTCAACAAGGGTGATAATGTGGAACAGGAGCATGATAACATTTGCCATCATTCCAGCTGGTTCTCCCAGAAAGAAATCTCCTCACAAGCTTCCAATCAGTGAACCCACATGATTTTTGAGAAGTATATGATCTAGAACAAGGTATGTTATAGAAGTAATCTGATAATGTGTATGAACATTTAGACCTCTTTTATTTGGACATGATGTTATTTGAAACAGAAATTAAACCCTGATTTTATTCAAGGAGGTGGGAATTTGACTTCAGTGTAACCAGGATTTCATTAGTTGAGAGCATAATGCTATAATTTCAGAACCAGATACTGGATCCTTTCATTTTACCAGTGGTTACAAATATTAAAGTAGAGAGAAAATACTGAGAACTTTTCAAAATAGTTTTCAATGTTATTATAAGATCCATCAGCTGAAAAGGAAACTGGGCACATTTGCAGAAGTAAGGCAAATGTGTTTCAGAAAAAAACATTAATTATATAATAATACAACATGTATCTTCAAAATCAAGACTGGTGTTTCCTACAAGTTTTGGTCTACTTTGAGCAGGAATTAATTCAAGGAATTCAATGGCATGTGCAGTACAAGAAGTCAGAGTAGATGGCTTTGTAAGCTGTGACACTACTTGTCTATCTATAATTGAGCCATCCATTAATCAAGCTGGATTGAACACAAGGGCAGTTTCCCTGTTAATGCTTATTCATTCATAAAGTGAATACATTATTGATTATTATTTTTAAATACACTTACTTGTAGAAGTGCCTATAATTAAGAGTCCAGACCTTTGAGCTAGAGAACCATGAGATAAACTGAGCTGGGATACTAGGTGTAAATAGCAGCCCTTGCTCACACAATGTGGTTGTTGGTTAGTCAGTTAGGTACTGCTTTACTACTCCAACTGCAAACACTATTCCATGCCTGACATCCATAAATGTGCAATGGGTTGTGATTAATATTTAGCCCAGTGGTAGAGGATGATGGACTATCTTTCAGTTATTGAGCCCATCTTCATTGCTCACTCTTTTCCTTGTAAAAAGGTGATGTTTTAACTAACACACATAATACTGCACCATAAGAATGGATCGATTTTGCAATGGCTCTGATTGTTTTGCTATGTTGTATTTTATCCCTTACACCACAGCATTTCCATATCCTGATTCTCTGGGTGACCTTACAAGTTGCTGAGCTCATGCACTGGGCAAGATGCCTCCCAGACAAAACTGTGAGTGGGCTAGGGCAGATATGGCTACACCTGCCTAGGGAGTTTGTCAGAGCACTTTGCAAGAAAATTTCTCATTACAAATTTGCTTCTTCAGCATTCCTCTTTTCTTTCCATTTCACTGCTTTACTTTCTTGTGGAAATATTGCACCTCAAGTTCCAGTGTGTGTGTTTAGTCAAAAAGGAGCTTGCCAAAGATTTACCGTACAAATAATTTAACACAAAACTAAATAAACAGATACTAATAGCAGAGATCACATCCTTTGGAGGCTTACATTACTCTACACTGCTCATGAATGGCAAGTGGCACTAGAAATCTTTTCACTCACTTCAATGCTTTACTCATAATTTTGACAGGAATGTTTTCTTGATGCTATATCCAAGGTCCAAGGTGCAGTATAACTGATAATTGTAGTCAAAACACTTGTGCACAAAACTGTGATTACAGAATCATAGAATTATGGAATCATAGAATGGTTTGGTTTGGAAGGTACCTGAAAGATCATCCAATTCAAACCTCCCACCCATCACCTCAGGCTGCCCACAGCCCCATCCAACCTGACCTTGAGCGCTTCTAGGGATGTCACATCCACAACCTCTCTGGGCAGCTGTGTCAATTCCTTACCATCACCTCAGTGATAGATCTTCCCCTGACATCCAATCTAAATTTCCTCTCTTTTAGTTTGAAACTATTCATAGAATCACAGAATTGCTCAGGTTGGAAAAGGCTTCACAGATCATCAAGTCCAACCACAACCTAACCATACTACCTTAACTATAGCAACCCTCCGCTAAATCATGTCTCTCAGCACAACATCCAAAAGGATTTTAAACACATCCAGGGATGGTGACTCAACCACCTCCCTGCAGAGCCTATTCCAGTGCTTAACAACCCTTTCTGTAAAGAAGTTTTTGCTGATAGCCAACCTAAACCTCCCCTGGTGCAACTTGAGCTCCCCTCGCCCTGTCACCTGTCACCAATGAGAAGAGACTAACCCAGCTCTTGCTGTAATCACCTTTCAGATATTAGAAGAGAGCAATAAGGTCTCCCCTCAGCCTCCTCTTCCCCAGACTAAACAGCTGCCGTTCCTCCTTCCCAGTTGCTCCTCATATTCTCCAAGTCCTTCACACGCCTTGTTACCCTACTTTGGACCTGTTCCAGCACCTCAGTGTCCTTCTCGTACTGAGGTTTCCAAAACTGAACAGAGTACTCAAGATGAGGCCTCACCAGTGCTGAGTACAGGGCCAGGTTTACTTCTCTAGTCCTGCTCACCACACCATTCCTGATACAAGCCAGGATGCCACTGGCCTTCTTGGCCACCTGGGCACACCTCTGGCTCATATTCAGCTGACTGTCCATCAGTACACCAAGGTCCCTTTCCATCAGGCAGCTTTTTAGCCATTCCTCCCCCCACAAGCCTGTAGGATTATCTGAGGTTGTTGTGACCAAAATGTATGACCTCACGCTCGGTCCTATTGAAACTCATACAGTTTACCTTGGACCACTGATTTAGTCTACCCAGATCCCTCTGTAATGACTTTCTCCACTCAGATCTCCATGGCAGATCGACACTCCCTCCCAACTTGATGTAATCTGCAAATTTGAGGGTGCACTCAGTCCCCTCATCAAGATTGTTAATAAAAATTTTAAATAGAAGTGGCCCCAGTGCCGAGCCCTGGGAGACACCATTTGTGACCAGCTGCCAACTGGATTTAACTTGATTGACCACAACTCTTTGGGCCCAACCATCCAGTCAGTGTTTCACCCAGCAGAGCCCATCCACACCCATTCAAACCATGGGCAGCCAGCTTCTCCATGAGAATGTGGGGGACAGTGTCAAAGGCTTTACTGCAGTCCAGGTATACCACATCAACAGCCTTACCTTCATTCATAGAATCATAGAATCATAGAATCATAGAATCATAGAATCATAGAATCATAGAATCATAGAATCATAGAATCATAGAATCATAGAATCATAGAATCATGAGGTTGGAACCGACCTATAAGATCATCTAGTCCCACCATCTTCTCATTACCACTGCTACCACAAGCTACTAAACCATATCTCACAGCTCCTCTTGAACACTGCCAGGGACGGCGACTCCACCCTCCTGGGCAACCATTCCAGTGCCTGACCACTCTCTGTGAGAAAAAGTTTTTCCTCATGTCTAACCTAAACCTCCTCTGGTACAACTTGTGGCAATTTCCCTGGTCCATGCCACAGGCAGCCAGTTTCCCCAGAAGAAGCCTGTGAGAGACTGTGTCAAAGGTTTTGCTGAAGTCTAGATAGACTACATCAACAGCCTTTCCCTCATCTACCAGTCTGGTCACCCAGTCATAGAAGGAGATGAGGTTGTTCAAGCACGACCTACTTTCATGAACCCGTGCTGGCTGGGCCTGATCCCCTGGACACCTTGCACGTGCCATGTGATCTCACCCAAAATGATTTGCTCCATTACTTTCCCTGGTACCAAGGTCAGGCTAACAGGCCTATAGTTCCCCGGATCCTCATTATGGCCCTTCTTGAAGATGGGAGTCACATCAGCAAGCCTCCAATTCTCTGGGACCTCTCCAGTTAACCAGGAGCGCTGATAGATGGCTGAGAGCGGCTCAGCAATCACCCCCGCCAGCTCCCTCAGCACCTGAGGGTGTAGCCTATAAGCCCACTAAGCAGGTCACCTTGTCACAGAATGAAATCAGGTTTGTCAAACAAGATCATAAACCAACCTGTGCTTACAGGGCCTGATCCCCTGGTTTACCATAAATTGATCCCCTGGTTTACCTTTAATTGATCCATGATGGCTCCTGAGAATATCTTCTCCGTGGCCTTCCCCGGCACTGAGGTGAGACTGATAGGTCTGTAGCTACCAGGATCATCTTTCTGTCCCTTTCTGAAGATAGGTGTCACATTTGCCAGTCTCCAGTCCAACAGGACGACTCCGGTTAGCCATGACTGTTGAAGGATGATGGAGAGTGAGGCAACCACATCTACCAACTCCCTCAGTTCTCTAAGGTGCAATCCATTTGTGAGTGTCCAGCTTTCGGAGCAGGTCCAAAATCATCTCATCTTCATCCCTGTCCTATTACTTATCTATCCATGTAGAAAGTTGATTTCTCTCCTAGTTTTAAGCTCCCTTTAAATACTGGAAGGCCACAATGAGGCTATCCCTCAGAACTGTCTTCATAGGAGAGCTGTAGACAGCATTACAATACTGCATTAGTACAGACTGTTTCTTGTCCGGCTGTTTTTTAAGAATTTTAATAATAGGTTTAGTCTTTATAATTCTAAAATAGTAATTATTTTGAATAAACTTAGAGGTTGTTTTTATTATTATTTTTCTTTGTTTACTGTTAGAAGCTTTGTTATAATTTCAACATGGTTGTCGATGTAATATTCAGACTGTAGGGCAGCAACAGGAACTTTTACTTGCTGCTTGATTTCTTTACTATTGAGAGAATCCTAACACTTTATGTGCCTGATTATAACAGTTTTGCATCAGTTCTGTGGGATTTTTTGCTTGTACCACAGGAAATTACTCTAAAGCCTTTGGAGGTGATGGCCAGCTGTCCAGCCTCCAGAACATAACCTAACCTGGGTGCCACAAACCACGGGTGACAGTGCTGGACAGGCCAAGGCCCCAACGCGACTCTGAGGCCACACCTCTGGCCGTTGACCTCCTGCCTGTCCGACCAGGTGGCCTTGCTACCTCACACCACCAGCCCCTCTGCCATTTCCCAACCAGGATGGGCGCAGGATGGAACGCAGACAGCACCTTAGCGCCCTACTTAGGAAGAAGCCTTCTGCGAAATGAGCGGCAGCTTCCCTTGGCTTTGTGTCTGCAGGCTGCGCCTTTCGCAGTCCCGCTGTCGCTCTAGAGAGGGGCTGCGTTACCCATTTCTCACGGGCGCTCCCCGCTCGCGCGGTCGAGCGCTTCCACTGCGCGCGCGAGTGGACGTGACCCCCTTCCCGCCGCCAGCGCGCAGCGGAGCTCCGGGCCGGCTCTCCCAGCGCCCAGCCCGGCCGTTCCTCCGCAGCGCGAGGGCGGCTTCCCGGGTGCCCCTCCCGGCGCCAATCCCCCGCCGGCCGGAGGAGGCGCTCCCCTGGCGCCCGCTGCCGGTGTTAGGTGGGCCGAGCCCCGCCGGCGAACCCGGGGCCCCGCCGGCGTTGCCCCTTCGCCTGCAGAGGGATGCGCTCGGAGGCGGTGCCGCAGCGCGGCGGCCTGGAGAGGTTCGCCAGTCCCGGCAAGGGCCGGGGCCTGCGGGCTCTGAGGCGCTACGCCGTGGGAGAGCTGCTCTTCAGCTGCCCGGCCTACACCGCCGTGCTGACCGTCAGCGAGCGCGGCGGCCACTGCGACGGCTGCTTCGCCAGGTGGGGCTGCGGGCCGGGCCGGGGAGCGGGGTCTGGGAGCACGGGTTCTGCGGGTGCGGGCCCCGGGAGTGGCGGCTGCGGGAGGAGCCCCGCGGGCAGCGCTGCGTCGGGAAAGCTGCCCGCACCGTGCGTTCGTCGGCTGCGGGGAGGTTGCGGCGTGGAATTGGGTTCCCTCGCTTGAGAGCCCGGGAAATTGAGGGGGAAAAGGTTCGGCTGCTTTTGCAGTCGCTTAAATGCGCGCGCGGCTTCTTGCGAGAGGTTTAATTGCATCCGTGTCGGTTTGTAGCGCTGAAATATTCACCCGTTTTCATGAGGTTGTGACAGGGGAGGAAGGGCCCGTGGTTGCCAGACAACTACGTTGCATTTCCGTGGTGCACACGGCCTGTCTGAATACTACTTCTTCAACCAAAGCCTCGGTCTTCCTGTGTTGTGAGGAAGGCTGAGGGCAGGCAGCACGAGCAGCGCTCCTTCCGCAGGGCGCTTCCAGAGCGGCACGCCCTGACTGCAGGCCTCGTGCCTGGCATCCCGCGGCTCATCGCTCTGGCAGTTGCAGAATCACAGAATCGTAGGAGCTGGAAGGGACCTGTGCTGATCGTCGAGTCCAGCCCCCCTGTTGTGTGCCAGCTGCCCTCCTGCCTCTCTGCGAGGCTGCTGAGGCACTTTAGAGTTATTATTAGAAAGTTATCATCCCTGGAGTTTTGTGTGTGGGTTTTTTTTCTTTTTTTTTTTTTTTTTTTCTTCTTGTGCATAACCATAAATTGCCTTCTGTTGAAGAATCTGTCTATCACACCCAGATTTCTCTCTGTATGGGATCACAGAATCATAGGGGTTGGGAGGGGCATCTGGAGATCATCCAGTTCAATTCCCCTGCCAAAGCAAGCTCCCCAGAGTAGGTTACACAGGAAGGCATTCAGGCGGGTCTTGTATATCTCCAGAGAAGGAGAACCCACAGCCTCTCTGGGATACTTTCCATTCTCTGTTGTCATCAAGTAATATTGTAGTGATAATAGTGACCTAAAAATATTTGGGTCTCTCTCATAGAATAACTTCTAACAGTCAACGGGATCAGCCTATTTAAATGCTGCTTTTTCTCCATGCTGCCTTCTGCTGTGGAGTTCTAGGGCTGCACAGTGATCAAGGGAAATACACTGAATGTGCCATAGTAGTTACCATGCAGGAGACCAAAAGCGATTTCACACCGGAGTGATGGGGTTCTGCTAGAAGGGAAAAAATCTCACTGAAGTACCTGGATCTGCCATTTCTCAGAAAACATTCTGTATGTGCTCCCCATTTCAGCAACACTGAACTAGAAACAAAACTAGTACATACTACAAAAAAGGGCTTGATTTGCAACTATATTTGCTTAAACTGCGGTGTTTGGAAGGTTGTGGGTAAAGTCTTAGTAAGAGAAACTTAGGCGTGCCATCGTAAAAATGAGTCTAGAAAGACACATTTGCATCTGATGATATTTGTTACTTTAAATATGCAGCTGTACTTGAGGGGCATGCTGTCAGCAAGCAGAATGCTGTTGGTAGCCTGACACACTCGTGTTTCACCGTCAGCTTTGCAAGAATGATCAGGGGATGTTGACACTCTCAAGGCCTTACGGACCCCCAGTGCCAGAAACCTCTGCAAAATGCCCTTCATTGTTGTATTCTATGCAGACAGTCACTCTTGTTTTACTCCAGTGTACATCTTATAATTATTACCACACTTTTAGACAAATTTTGTTGCAACTTGTACTGGGGAAAGTGTGTAGGTGTTTTAAAGCATTTGGTACCACCGAGGGATCCCTATTGCTATCACCAAAATGTCATGTTGAGTAACATATGCTGTTTTGGTGATAGGACCTGCTACAACACACGCACCTTGAAGCAGAAAAGGATCTTCATTTTGTCAGATCCCTCTGTTGGGATATATACAAATTAAACAGAGAGTGCAAGCCTTAGGTAAGCTTAGGATACATAGCTATCCAGCAGATGCTGGACAGCAGGACAGAAAGAGGCTGTGTGGTGACAGGAGGTGGAAGAGTATTTAGTAATTTGGTGTTGGGAGGTGATTATTCACAAAACAATGATCGTGCTTACTGAAGCAGACAGAGAAGCAATGGAACTGGAAGAGCAGAAGCAAAAGGCTAGGAATGGTGAGCAGGTATATAGAGCAACGGGGAAGTTCTGAAAGCAAGGAGAAGTTAGCAATCAGCATGCAGCTTGTAGTGCCAAAAAATGAAATTGTCTGTCAAGCAGCATAGAATAAAACATTCCCAAACCCTGTAATTTAGGACAACAGAGTGCTTTTGCATAATAACGGTTGTTAAGAAAAACTTCCTTTTCAAACTCTAAACAAATCAGAATAGCATCTGCCATCTGAAGTCGGGGTTCAAGCTGTACTTACAGTGTTCTGAGGAAATATGAAATGCTGTGCAATGCTCTTCTCGGATGAGTTGTGGGGTTACCAGATTAGCCCCCCGTCAGAGATTCATACCTATTAGTGATAAAGGATATATTTGTATTTCGTTGAGCTTTATAGAATAGAATAACTGCCTGTTTTCTTTTAAAGGAAAGAAGGACTATCCAAGTGTGGAAGATGTAAGCAGGCCTTTTACTGCGATGTGGAATGTCAGGTACGGTAATGCAGTATGTGTGGGGGATGCTCGCACCCATTTATTGTCATTGATAGCCTCTAATTTTAACTGTGGTTAATAGTAGCCCAGTCAATTTCAGCATCCCACAGATGCTGACCATGAAATCATGCATTGAACAATTACAGGATTTGGACATGGTCTGCACAAGTCTTTCAAGATCGGTAGCTCCAGGGCTTGGTACCACTGAGACTTTGATTAGAGCTGCCTGTCAGCCCACTAATTATGTCTGTATTACTTCTTTTTTAGAGCACAAACCAGATAAATTGACATTATCTCACTAAACTGTTTGAAGAGTTTGTGTCTAAGGAAAAAGTTAAATAATTAATAAACTATTTTAAGTGCTTTTCTTGCTTTTCTTTTCTTTTTCTTTATATACTATTGTTCTTTTAAAGCCTCCTAGAATAGAATATAAACAAGTCTACAACAAAGTAGAGCAGTATGAAGGCATCCAAAACCTTTGCATGCAGTTTTAATTACAGTTTTCATCTCAATATTGGAATAGGCATCTTTAAAAAAAAAAAATTAAAAAATCCCAAATCTAGTATCTAAGGTGCTTTTATTTCAAGCATGCATCTTATTCTTCTACTGGGCTAGAGGCAAACTTTAGCCTATCCTCCTCTAGTTCTTCTGTTGCTTCCACTGGCTTTCAGCTTTCCTACAACATCATGGAGAATTGTGGGTAAATTGCATGGCTTTTTGGCTTGGCAGTTGGATTCAAAATGCTTACAAGATTTAATTTTTCAATGATGTTTTCAGTAGAGAGAATATTGAGACACTGATAGCAGTTGCACTGGGAAGAAATAAAATGCCATATAAGCATCTTTAAAGCCCTTGAGAGAAGTCTGAAAGAGTTTTAATGACAGTGTTGTGAAAACGCAGGATTCATTCATGACAAACGCTTATTTGGAAGAACTGCTTCCACATGTCATTATTTCTTAATAAGCCCTTAACTGCATGAGGAAACAGAGCAATTTGTTGGTTGATCAGCACTTTCTATCTGAGATTTCTTGTCATTCTTTATGAAGCTCACAATGGTTTATATAGCATATAACTGTCATGCAAGGCTTACTGAAGTTGGAAATCTCCCAGTTTGTGCCAGGAAAAACAGCAAATTGATAATCAGGGTGGGTGGAAGTAGTAGGACTTAGTTCTGCTGGCCTGCAGTCCTTCGCTTTTACCTCCAAGCCCCTCCTTCAGTCCTTCCCTCAGCAGCTTTCGCTGATAAGTTTACACAGTAAGAACAAAGAGGCTTCTTTCCTCTCTCCCCCCTGTATAGTCTTGTCCATGTTTTGCTTTCTTACCTTTCTTTTTCTTTGTGGTCAGAAAACTATTTTTACAGTAGAACATCTTCCAGGGAGATAAAACTGAACTGAAACTGGCTATCCTTAAAACTACAGGTCAAGATGCTCAGCTGAAGTCTGTCTGATAAGTTAATGAATTAAAAGCTTTTCTGTCTGTTGGTGTATATTATGATGCTCCAGATACAAAGACATCTAATGATGTCCAGCAGGGAAATGTAGTGCGGAGGTGTGAGTGGCAGACAAAGTTTTGCAGTGCTGTAGAGGCTAATTTTTTTAGGCCTCACTTCATATGTTCTCACACTGGGCCTGCTGCAGTTCCCGTACGTGTCTGTCGATTTATTTGGTCTTGCTTTCCTTTCCAGCCCCTGATCCAGTTCCCCTTTTAAAAGGGTTTGAGAGTTGCAGCTGATTCGTACCAATTCTGCTCTTTGCTGTTGGCTCCTCGAAGCACAGGCCTGTTATTATAGTAGTGGCTTTCAGACCCCATCTGCAGCTGTTCAGGTCTTGACTTCTTAAATTATAATAATTTTAGTCAAACAGCAGGAGACCTGTGCTTATCTTTTCTCTTCAGAAATTAGCTGCTGAAGCACTCTAAAGGGAAATATTTTAAGGGGGTTATGTGGGTGCAACTGTGGAACCGGTGAACTTGAACCAGCTACTAGAGCTCCTCTCTCTGTTGCTACACAGAGCTATTATTTATCCCAGACAGAGTGGAGATCAGCTAGCCAAAGTGCAGAAAGAGATGTTTTTTTTTTTGTCAGGACTTTCCATATTTGAAAGATACTTTATGCAAAATATTTAGGGGTTATTCTTGACATGTCATGCTAGTAAGTGTTGTAGTTGGTATTTCTAGAATAAGGGAAACATATTTTTAGTTGTAGATCTGGAGTTAGCATCAAGCAGATGTGTTTTAAATGGGACCTTGCAGAAATTTTCCAATCTGCTTTGCTTCTATACTGTAGAAGAAGTAGGAAATTCTTGCTGTAACAGTTCTGTGCAAGAAGAATCTGATGCTAGAAGACCCTGTTTAAGCCTTTGGAAAGAGTCCGTTTCCCTACCGAAGAACTTTCTGTGTTATCTCTTTGATAAATGTCTCTTGTCAGCATTTGAACATTATCCCTTGGTAGTCCAATACCCTCTCTGGCTCAGCATTCAGTAATCTATAGTAGTGAAGGATGTGTGAAGTTCCTGCTTTTGCTGCTTGATGAAGGGCTGTGTCTGAGAACTTTACTGGATAATGCAGGCAACAGAAGATGCTTCACTGAAGTTCAGTTAGGGACTTGAATAATATTTGAGCATAACTGGGTCCGAAGAAGTGGGCTTTTCTCTTCTGATGGTTTGTCAAGCTTTTCTGTCTACTGTTTGTGTTTTGTTTTGACCAAGTGAAATATAACAAAGTTTACATCCTGCAGAGAAATCCTGTGTTTGGAAGAAAGGAAGTTTGGACATGGTTAGTGGGCATGGTGGTGGTGGAGTTGTGGTTGGAGTTGATCTTATTGGTCTTTTCCAGCATTAATGATTCTATGATTCCAAGTGCCAGGATGCTTTTCTGGGTTTGAGTCTTATTCTGGGTATGAGGTGTATTTATTTATTTTTAATGCTGAGCTATATGTCAATGTCCTGGACAGTGAAACTGCTTTGAAGGACTTGATGGAGAAGACCATTTCCATGCTTTGATGTGAAAAGCACGAGCTTTAAAGGACTTCCGTTCCAAAAATGTTGTCACACACTCCTAAATGAAGGGAAAAGTACTGTGAATGTATGGAAAATAGGAAGAAAATATTATTAATGTAACATCAGGGATTCAGCTAGAACAATGCTACCTGTTATAATTCAAACTGCTTAGAAAAAAAGCATGGAGAAGAATGCAAAACACAGTCCTGCTGGGATCGCAGGGGAAACTGCTGTCCCAGTGTTTCCATCCCAGATATTACTCAGTCATCAGTGCTCTCTCTCCTTGTAGCATTTCAGGCTTTTATCTCATTTCACACTATTCAGCCATATCTTGTCCCTTTAACCTCCTTACTAGTTCATATAACCCAGTGTGATTCTGCCTGGGGAAAGATTTTAATTAGCAGTGTGTGAAGAATAAAGAGAGCAAACGGACTTTTAAAAACACTGCTTTGAGACATGCATGTGATTTTGCATTTGATTTTTGTTTTTTCAGGTAATCTCTTGTTTATTTACCCTGGTGTATGAATGCTGCCATACAAAACTCTAGGCTCTGTTTTCTTTGCTTCTTGCACCCCAGAAGCAAGTCTGAAGCATGAGTATACAAGAAAAGAAGGGGTGTGAAATGAGGTCCCAACTTTGTACATCTTTATGGTATTGGTCTTTGTTTAGGAATCCACTGGGTATCAGGAATTTTCCAGAGAGAGGTATTGGGGCACACATAGGAAATAAGCCTCTACGGGGGATGCACTTCATAGTGTGACAGCTGTAGGACAGTTGAGAGCATAATTTCACATGACATGATTACGGTGTAATATCCTATTTTAGTTTGCCTGGTCTGTATGGCCATGTCCACTTAGAACAGCCACACTTGAGCTTATTTCAGGGAGCCTGCATGCTGTTATTGGTTTGTTTCTTTTTTGAGGTGGGGAGTATATTGAGATATGAAGCTGACCTTGTGAGGGTTGAATCATCTTGTAGTGTCGTATGGCTTGAAGTCCTACATGAGGCTAGGGCAGGCATTCACCTTCTTGTCCTAATACAATGAATTCCGAAAGCTGCACACATTCAGGGCAATTAAATTACACATTTCAGTAGAAGAATGTTTTGGTGGACCAACTCTGGAATTAGAGGTATCAGCTTTTGTTTTGATCTGCATAAACTTTATGTTAGTGGGACAGCCAAGGCAGGATGCACTGCTCTGCACTTTTTAGGTTATCGTAAGTGGCTTCTGGCTATTACTTCCCCTAATAAATTAATCTTCCTGTAGTTCTGCTGCTTGCACGTGAGTGTTTTAGATAACCTAGGATGCCTCAAACAGCTCTTAATATCTGTGTTTAGGCAGGTGAATGAAATCCAGTCTTTCTTCTGCTTCTGCTGCTCAGCCTCTCGGATAGGTTATTGTTTGTTTATATTTTTTATTTTTTCTGAATGACTAAGTGAGCTAACACGAGGTATCTGTCACTGTGCAAGTCACAGTGAAGGGACATTACAAGTTTACTGGAGGCTGGAAGAAGCTTTTGAAGTTTTCAATTTCAGTCAATTATATGTTTGTTGTGGTTTCTTTCTTCAGCTTTCTTCAGTTTTCCACTAGTTTAAATCTGGTCTGAAACCAAAAATGAGTGCTCCCTATGCAAGCAGAGGACTACAGGGCTGTTCTAACGCACTACACACTACACATGTGTCTGGGGGGGAGATACGTAAATAAATAATTGTGCACTGCATGAATATAGAAAAATATTTCCATACCTGATGAAAGAAATGAAGTGTGATGTAGTTTGGGAACAGCCAGTGCCAGGCTCTGTATGCCATTGCACAGCGTTAATTTGATTCTGTGCTAATCTTTGAAAGTTTCTGTTGGTTTGGAGGAGCCTGTAGACTGCAAAAAGCCAGTAGCTTGTGCCATCCCTCCATGGTTTCATTGTATGCTGAACTAGGAGTATGCTGTATGTTCTGAGATGTATTTGTCTTTATTAGTGTGTTTTTGTTGCCTAGCTGTAGTCTTATCCCACAACAAATAAGGAAAAAAATCTGATGATTCTCTTCAGCAAGCCTGGTTCTGACCTTACATATACTCATTCTTGGTGATTGTGAATCCATTGACTTCAGACATTACTCCTGATTACACCAGGGTCATGTCATAATGAGGGGCCAAGGTATTAAATGGAAATGAACCCAATAAAGCCATCAAGCTTAGACCTACTCTGTCCTCATGTGCTTCATCTGAACAATAAGAACTGGTGGTTTATAAATCATGTTGTCTGTTTGCTTCTTCACCATTTAGTTCTTTTTTTTTTTCCATTGAATAAATGAAGATGTTCTGACCTTAACTTATCCCTTGTGAATTTGTTTTAAAAAAGCAGGATAGCTGCAGCCCTCCAATGTGACTCAAGCTTTTGTTCGGAATTAGTGAGCGTCATCTTATTTTTTTAAAGGAAACACATTTCACTTGACCTCTAGGGTCTGCCTGGACTTGTTGTATCCTCATTTTCATCAGTTTATCTTCACGGCTAATTTTTAAAAATATTTTTCTACATTTGCAGAAGGAAGACTGGCCAATGCATAAGCTAGAATGTTCCGCCATGTGTGCTTTTGGGCAGAGCTGGAATCCCTCGGAGACAGTGAGGCTAACGGCGAGGATCCTTGCCAAACAGGTGAGCAGAAAACTGGACTTGGGAGGTATGTTCCTATGCTGTGTGCCAGGGAGGACAGGAAAGCAAAAATTGACCTGCAGTAACTGTCCCAGCAAAGCACAGACATTCTGGCTTCCTGTGAACAGATAGATGAGTGTAATGCAGTGTGTGAACAGCTGAATGAATGGATCATCAAACCTCTGTAGTAGTGTCAGCAGCATCGTGGTAGTCTAGCTGAAGACTTAGGGGAAGACAGTAAAATTATAGTGAGTCTTTAAGCTGTCTAGCTGTATCTTGTGGCCCAGGTAGTGTTGAATGGAGTCTGGAGAAGTTTACCAATAAGACTGACAATGTATGCAGTGTTTCAGAGTCTGTTCTGGTAGATTTGAACTCGTTACATGTGTGGGCTAGCACCATGCCTATGCTATTGTTAGAGAAAAAACAAATGAGACCTGATATGTACGGTTAAATTCTGAGGGATGCTTCTAGTTGCCTGCTGTACTGTTTTTTCCAGCTTATAACTGTATAGCACTGCCCAGAGTCAAGAACACCTCTGGGGTACTCACATATTGGTGTTTGCGATTACTGGAGTTAGCTGGTGAAAAACAGATTGAAAGAACCTTGATCTTTGGTGAGAAGGAATGTCAGTAGTGAGGACGTAAGATTGCAATGTCAACCACGTTTCAGTGTTCCTTACCATATGGAAACTGAGGGCAACACACGTGCTAACAGAGACAGGAAAGGTTATTACGCCGTGTCTCTTTGCAGAGCTCTAAACTCTCTGCAAAAACAAATCCTCTTTTAAGCATATTTGTGTGATTGAGGTCTGCTTATGTGGCAAGGGCAACCTGGATACCGTATGGAGTGAGGATTTTGGTGGCCCGCTGGGAAGGTAGCTGCTATAGTTGCTGTGTGTGTGAATGTATGTGTGTGACTTAATTAAAGTACAGCTTGGTGCTGATCCACAAACAAATTCGGATGTTTAATGACAAAAAGTCATTGGAATAAATTTGTGCTTTTATTGCTTACGAGGAGGGGGGAGAACCCTCCATGTCATATAACAGCTAAATATGCAAACCATGGTCCCTGAACCTCAGCTGCTGGGCCACCTGCAAAGCCATATTTAATGGCCAAGATTACAAAGAAGTGGCCTTAGGCCAACAATGGAGCATTGCTTTTGAACTCTGTCAACAGTCAGTTTATTCACTTTCCTCAAAGCGGAGCCCGGCTCCTGCCTGCTTGCTATTGTTAGCAGCTTTCTGGGTGTCTAGAACAAAGCAAATGACATATTTAAAATACCGTTCAGTTTATGTATATAAATTTGATAAAAGTTAATTTTTGGTTGCCTAATTTGATGCAGAGAAAATATTTCTATGGTTTAACTAAGAGCAGTCAATTTAACTCATTGCTGTTTGACTTCCATAAATTTCATATGCATGCTTTTATTTGATTTACAGGTGAGAGTCCTCAGCTTATAACAGCATAAACAAAACAGCCTACTTGGAAACACTAAAATATTTTCTTCTTGTTTCTCTTTTGCCCCCTTATTGCTAGAAAATTCACCCTGAGAGAACACAGTCAGAGAAGCTGCTTGCTGTGAAAGAATTTGAATCACGTAAGTAAAAACAGGGGAGTTGTTTGTGTTTGCTTTACACCTTGCTCCCCTCCATCAACACTTTTTGGAGCATCTGACTTTTTGTTTTTTTCTTTTTGAATAAGGAATAAAGAGAGAAAGCTGTGGTACCTAGCATTTTGAAAGTCTAGTGCTATTATTTCTTCTTTTTTTTTTTTTTTTCCTGGTTGCTTGTAGGGTTGTGAAACAAGGGTGAAAACCTAGACAGAATTAATGATGTAGCATACATCCATCTCATGGCTTTTCTGGTACTCTGCTGTCTTTTGAGAATTGTAATGTTGTAAAATTAAAATAGCTGGTATTTGTTACCAGAAGGCATAAAATCAGAGACAGCATAGTTGCTTGATGGTGACAGTGACTAAGGGGCTAATTGCAGAACCCTCTGGACTGTGCTTCACTATCTGTCACTGCCAGTCAAATCTGACATGTTATATGTGATTGTGTTGAAATTCCATGTCCTAAATGCTCTAAAATAATCCGAGGAAGGATATGAGGCAATGGCTTGCGTTTAACTGCAAGGCTACTCTTTACATCCTGTTAGGCAGAGTTAGAAATTGAGCAACTAGGGGACTAATATCTGTCCTGGCATTTCCACTGGTCTGTCATTTCTCTTTCTTGGTGCTGGAGGCAATATACAAGGAGACAGTAGGTTTATATATTCACATTTCTCACTGATTGGAAACTGAAGTTTCCAAAACCCTTTATAAAAAGCTGAATAAATGCAGCCAGTGCTAGAAGTTGAGGTAGCAAGGTAACAAAAACCATCAGAATTAGGATTTAATTTACTTCCTGGATAAAAGCTATCACAGGTCTTTGGACAACTGGGGAAGTAAAGGGGGAAAATGCCAACATTTGACCTTTTGTAAGGCAAGGCTAATTTTTGAAGATAGGTTATAAGTTTGAGGTCAGGAAAGACAGATAAGTGCTGAAATAATTTCTGTATATTCTTCTATTTGCAATGTGTTTTCAATAATGTATTACTTTGGGAGCTGAAAGGCAGATGTGTTTTGGTTTTTTTTTTCCAGTTGCAATGTCTCCCTGATCCTCTAGGAGCCCTTATTTTGTTTCTTCTTTGGTAGTAAGATTCTCTCCTACTATTTCTGCCTTGTTGATTCTCCTCTTACCACACCTTCATCGTGCTCTTTGTAACAACTTACACAGGAGAGGAAAAGGCACCTGATTTCTAACTCAAAGTTGAAAATCTATTTCTGGCTTGTAGTAATTATCATCAAATTATTGCATTTCATTTCTCCCAATGTTTTTGTGACTCTCCTGTCACTCACATCTGCTTTGACAAATGCTTCTTCCATTGTTGTGCATTCTTTTTCAGAATGTTTTTCTCTACTGTGATTTTGTAGAGGGGAAACTGATGAGTTGCTGTCACTGTCTTAGAACAGGAAAGAGCAGATGGCATTGCTACAGTGAGAAAGAGGATTAGGAAAAACTTTGCAGAATTCTGCTCCTGAAGACTGAAAGGGCTTAAGGGAGGGAAAGAATCAAGAGTATAGTGTCAGTGATCCAGCTCAGTTTGCATGGATCAAGCACCTAAAGGTCCTGTGGGCCACAGCTTCTCCTACTACTTGTCAAGGCCCTGAGGGTACATCTCTGAGCAAACCCTGAGGGGAGTACAGTTGGCAGGTGAGGCCAGGACACTTTGCCTGATGTTCTTGCCATCTCTTGTTATCCTCATGTACCAGCAGATGAAAGGCACCTCTGTGAATTGCCCTGTAGCTCCCAGAGATGTGGGTGTTTCCAAGTGCTGCTGCATGCCAAAGCTGGTCCCTGCAGTAGGTTAAAGTGTGTTGCTTTCCAGGCAACCTTATATTATGCTCCTCTAACTGCAAAGGGAGCCGTGGTGACTAGCCCCAGTGTTAACATCAGACTTTGTGAAGTCACAGTCACACATGGCTACAAGTAGTTAGGGCCTCTGCTGGGAAAGACCATGTATTTTGAGAGCAATAATTTTGAGAGCAAAAATAAGTATTTTATTAATATAAAATATAATAATATAAAATATAATAGTATTCCTTATCTGACCGGTTGATACTGATGAAGATTAGGCCTGTATGAGGGACTTACACTCTGTAAAGCATATTTGAAGAAATGTTTTATCTAAAAGCATTTTGTACTACAGCAGATGGAACCAGATAGCTCATAAAGTCATCTTAAACAGCTGAGGACAGTTAGCTGCAGTAGATACGCTTCTAGAGAGATGGCTTGTCTGCTTGCTAGGGCTAACAAATGCCTATTAAACAGTGTAACCTTTCTCCCAGCAAAGATAATTTTTTGTCCATTTACCACATGATGTAAAGATGTTTAGAAAGTGATTTTTAATCCTGCATGTTCTTGTAGTATAAGCGTGGCCTTGGCAGAAGAAGCATTATCCTTATGGAAGAACAGACGCTTCTGTGCTACTTCCGAGTAGCTGTTCCATGAGGGGTTTCTGTTTAAGTCCAGGCTTGTTTAACTTAAGCCTAACTGAAGTTCACTGAGGAGTGTTCCTCTTACTGAAATGGAATGTATTCTTTGTCCACAGACCTTGACAAACTAGACAATGAAAAGAGAGAGCTGATTCAGAACGACATTGCTGCTCTTCATCACTTTTATTCAAAGCACATGGAGTACCCTGACAATGCTGCTCTTGTAGTTCTCTTTGCACAAGTAAGTTGGCTAGAATGTAGTCTACTTAGGTGGATGGTACTGTAGGAGGAGTTCAGCCTTTGTGAAAGGGGCAAAATCTTACTGGTGATGGAAGTGATAGCTCTTTGCTTATCTTGAGGAGAGCTGAGTGTGCTTGATGGCAAAGGTGCACTTCCTTGGCCAGAAGTGGCTGGACGCTCTCCATTTCAGTAGTGAGGGAGAGATTCTTATCTTCAGATTTTTTGCAAAGTGCTTTTCAAACATGAAGAAAATGGGAAACAGCCTATAATAGACTCTGTCCAAGTTAGGCCTTGGGCCAAGCATTAGCGCAGCTGTTGGTGGACATACAAAGAGAGGTACCTGCCTTCAAAGGATCTCAACAGCAGAGAATAGGAAAGAGCAGCCTGATATTTTATCTGACCTATGGCTTTTAAATGCAGTCAATTAGTTTTGTCATCTGGAGAGATGAAGGCAAGGCAGGATCTCTTGTTAGATCATTTCTAGAATATGTCACCTCTCTTCTCTCACCTGATTTTCATACACATCAAATGTGTTGTCATGGGTGAAATAATGCAGAAATGGAATGCTGAAAGAACCCTCATGTTTTTTTTTCTTCTTTTTCTCCTGTACTTCAAGACAAGCTAGTTTTAAACTTCTGAGTAAAAAGTTTGATTTTGAGCTATGAATCAATGTCTGATGCAGTGAAAGCTGAAATGGCACCTCCCTCTTCATGTAGCCAGTAGTGTATCAGTAAGGAGACACTGTTACTATTGCCTTAATACAGGCACTGTTACATTGTAGAGGAATGATTCTTCAGTGTATGTGGCATCTGTTCTTCATTCAGTTGTTCCTAACTGTGCATTTCCCTTCAGTAAAAAGTTTTTCTATTTTTAAGACTTGACAGTATGACTTGTTGGAGGGATATTTTAAAGAAATCTGTACATCCAGTTTCTTGCATTGTTTCTGTATAGTTTTACTGGAGTGTAGCTAGAATCCCCCAAAGAAAGTTATTTTGTATAATAATTTTTTTTTCATGCCCTTTCCTGAATGCTTCAGGTGACTACTGTGAGCAGTTGACTCCATGAATTGCTGTTCTATCCAATCTTCCCTCTGGGTGCCTAATGTCACCTGTAGGTGTCAAATGAATTCATCTTAATTGTGAGACAGTTATCTTCAACTGTAAACATTGATATTTTTGTAATTGAAAACTCCAGAGATGATCTGGAAGTTCCAGAAGGGTATTTTACAGGATACAGCTTTTTGAGGTTTTGGCTCCATTATGCATCATTCTGGAAAAAGCAGAGCTCGGTCTGTACTTGATGCATACAAACACATTTTCTAATGATTAGTTAACCTGAGCTAAAAGCTAAAAGATGTGGTGCTGTGCCTTTGTTTTGCTTCAATAGTTTCTCTGGCTTTGCGTTTTTACTTTGCTTCTCCATTTGTTCTTTCTCCCTGTAGCTGAGGGCAGCTGTTTGGCAATAGAATACCTCGGACTCCTTGCTAAGTGCTTTTTGGGGTTTGGCCTGGTGTAGCTCCTTTCCACCTCAGATAAGGCACAATGATTTAAGAGTGGAGCAAAGATTTTTGTTCAAAGCATCCTAGTCCTTCAATGCTTTCTTCCCCAGCTGTAGGTATCCTTCTACTCTCTTTTGTCCCTCTGGAGCATAACTGGTGAGACTATCACTCTACCTGCTCAGTCTCATCTCATTGTACTCCTCAGTTTCTCTCTTCTTTCAAGTTCTGGTGTCCCATCCTTTCCTGTGCCTTACTTTGCGCCTTCTCTGTTCCACCATTGGGAACAACTTTGGTGTCTCCTTTTCTTGCTCAAGTCTCTTTACTCTTGCCTTGTTTCCTTTTTTAGTCATGCACTCCTCTGGGAAAACAGTGCTATCTCATCCCTTCTATTTGCTCCTCGTGTGTCATTTGTGGTATGATGCATTCAAGAAGTGGGTTGTCTCTGGCTTAGTGCAGGGGAATTGATGATAACTCACTACATATTTTTAAATATTTTCCTGTGATTCAGATCCATCAAGCTGTTCTCTATGTCAGCCTTTGTAGCCTTATGTTCTTACTTGCTGTTGATATAATCTTTCTCTTCTATTGCTTTTGTGTTTAGCAATTACATTTTGGTTTTGGTTCAGGTATGCTCATATGTTGGCTATTGCTCATCAGAGAGCCTTTGGATGCTAACTTGCTAAAACAGAGAAATAAAGAACAAATAAATTCACCAAAAATACTGGAAAGTGAATCAGAGATGCAAGACACTTAGCTGTGAACTCATCCTGAACAATTCATAACTGAGGGGTGGCTTTGAAAACCATTTGTGCATTTCTGAAATCTAGTCCAAGCTGCATTCCAGCCTGGGGGGCATCAGTAGTGTTTGTTGTCACCTCCTGCCGTTCCAGAACACTCACTTACACTGTGCTTGATTGAATGCTCTTGTGCCCATTATAGCTTCAGCTGGACTTCGTTATGTGACTGTAGTTCTTTCAGTGTTTTTCTGGCACTTCTGTGAGGATTTTAAGGATTTTAGGGGAGAGGCTGGTGAGTGAGGCTAGGATTCTCTGGGCTGGCATGTATGTGACTTGCAGTAAAAATGGAATAAAGTATTCGTTTGAGGTACAGCTAGGTCACTTAAGTCAGACAGAGTTGAAAGTCTGGAAACATTCCTTTGAGCTTAGTGAGAATAAAACAGGAGAAGGTTTTAAAACCTGTTTGAACCTATAAGAAATATATCTGAATAAGCTTTTTAGTCTCTGATTAAATCACTATTATGCTTCCTCAAGCATTCTGTTCTTTTTCTGTCCTCTTCTATGCCTATATGAGGTTCTAGTCTATTCCTATGTTCTTCATGTCTGCTTCTACTGTAGCTCATACTTGCAGCCTTTGACCAGGTGACATCCTCAGTGTGCCACATTTCAGTAACACATGCTCCTTCAAAGCTCTGCAGTGCCCCAGCCTGGCTGACTTTGCTGCTACTCATCCCTGTGTTGTTCCTTGCATGCAAGTTCTGTTTCAGCCCGTTGTTGGTAATGACCAATTGAGATCTCCTTGTCCTGTTGTTGTTACACGTGATGTTTGCAATGGTCTTGCTTTGTTGGACACTCTTTGTGGTGCTTTGTTCAAGCCTCGTTTCCCTTGATTGGCATTTTGAGGTGTAATCCCTTTGGTGCTGTGTCCTGAGCAGAAGCAAGTATTGGAATGACAGTTCTTTGTAGTCCTGCACGTTCCTTTGGAGATGGATTTTGTCCTCACTTCACTGTTTGAGATGTCATGTAATTTCTCCATGAATACAGCTGACATGTAAAGAAAACTGTAAGCAAATGGTGGCTGTTAACTTTTAAGTATGAGAATGCCATGTAAGTTGACCAGAATGTGAGTTAATCTCTTTCTCTTTTTTCTTAGGTTAACTGCAATGGTTTCACGATTGAAGATGAAGAACTGTCTCATTTGGGATCAGCCATATTTCCTGAGTAGGTTAAGCTTAATATTTAAAAAAAAAAATAAGAACAACTTATTTAAAAACAAACAAAGGCTCTTTCGCATGTTTAGAAGTAGGCCTGTATTGAAAGAAATTAAATCAAAGAGTTAGTATTAATTTGTCATGTTTAAAATATGTTAACTAATTCAATCTGCCAGTGATTTGCAGCAGTTCTGCTTATAAATCTAGTAAACTTGGTAAAATTGTACTTGGAATCTGTTTTGAAGTCCTGTAGTTCTGGCTGTGAACTACACACAGGTTGGTAGGAGACAGACTTACTTGGCTAGCAGGTTCTGGACGGGGACATCAAGTAATGATCAAAGCTAAATGAAAAGGACTGTAAGTGACTTGCTTTATCCACAGGTTTCTGCATTGCTTGGGTATAATGCTTCACCTGATGCTAGCAAAAAACCATCCCTTCTACCTTTGTTCCTCTGCAAAGCATAAATCTTTTTCATAACTTCAGCCTCCTCAGATGTTTTATAAACTGCCATGCTTTATGTTGCTTCAACAGTGGGAAAAAATATGTGCAACCTCCTCAGCTTTACAAACAAACTGCAGATGTTAGTCATTAACTGCAGTTTGTGGATTGGGAGGTACAGCTCTCTGTGAGGCTGTGTAACTTTTTTCCCTTTAAGTCTGTACTTCCCATTCTGCCTCTGTTCTTTGCAAACTCCACACTGCAAGTGCTATCAGCTCTACTTATATCAGCTTCCCTGTGAGGTGTGGATTAGTAGTAATTATGTCAAAGCAATTTCAAATGTCCTGGTGCCCTGTTAGAGAAGGGTTTGATTGCTGTATACAGATCCATGCTTCAGGAGGGCTGGAGTGTTTATTTCTTATCCCTGGAGGCCATGAAATCTTGGCCAGGAACAGGGTCATGGTGGGAAGAGAATAATATGAAACCAGGATCACTTGGAATCAAGTGCAACACCATTCTTTGTTTGTCAATGATTATTATTTCAATAGCTCTGAAGAGAAAGAATTAAAATTCAACGTTTTATCTTAAATAAGCAGCAAATTGCACTTCCTGGCTTAGTATGAGAGGAAAGTATTTTTCAATAGCAGTCTTGAGCTTTTTTGTGTAACTTGTGTGCTGATATATCACACAGAGATCTCCTTCTTCCCACTTTAAGCATGGAAGCTGTTTATCTTTGCAAGAAGTGAGATAAAATTTTAACACTGATCTTAAATGTGTCTAGCAACTGCATTTGTTTGTTTCCTTGTAGCTAAGTGGGTTTCTCTTTCTTCTCAGAGGAAAATGGTCTGCTTCTTACAAATGGCTAAATAGGTTGTTGGAAGTTAAGGTGTGCAGATACCCTGATCAGCTGTACTGTTGCACTCTAAGAATGGGAAAATAACTTGCCTTGTCTGGCTATAATAAGATACTACAGTGATTCATTAAAATGGCCATTTTCCATATTGATAGGATAAATTAAAACACAACAGATTTTCCCCAGGTTACCTTCATATTAAGCCTCACTAAGAGCAGCTTGTAGAGGAAGACTGACTTGGTCTTTTCAGGCTTGTTTGTTTTGTGAAGTTTTGCTTAACTTTCTGCCTGTTGCTTTTGGTGGAGAGGGAAAAATGTTCACTTTTCTGCTTTTACAGTGTTGCACTGATGAACCATAGCTGTTGCCCAAATGTGATCGTAACTTACAAAGGGACAGTGGCTGAAGTAAGAGCTGTGAAAGAGATTGAGCCTGGAGAAGAGGTAGGTATACTGCTTGAATGTATCCCACTTTCAGACTTTGTTCCAATTAGATGACAGTTTAATAATAAGAGGGGAATGATCTCTTGTTTCTCAGAGAAGCCTGAGATGTGGTTTTATGGTGGTGCAGGAAGGCTGAAGTGATTCTAGGAGGCGGTGTCCTATTTTGTGTTAAAACAGGGGATGGGCACCTGCATCAGTCACTGCATGTCTGCTGGCCTCCGTCTCAATTTATCCATCTGTAAAAGGAGGCTTAATTTGCTGATGTTTGGCTGGTGCTTTGAAATTCCAAGATCAAAGAAAATTATTACTGCTGTAATAGCTCCCAGTATAATAGTAATGGAAGTGAAGCCAGAATAAACAAGGTAAATGGGAACAGATAAGTTCTCTTACTTCTGTTTCAGTCCCATGTGTTGTGGATGCTCTGTCCAGTCATATCACTCAGCAGAGTTGAGCTGTGTAATCACAAAAGAGCTAGAATATGTTTTTAGTTGGAGCAAAGCCGAACAGTGATGGATAAACTAAGGCCCTGGTAAACTTTCTCAGTCAAGTAATGAACTTGGCAGCAAATCTTCAGCTGCAGAGCTTATTTTTACTTTAATAAAATTAATATATATTTTTTTTTTATTTTAAAATTAAGAATATGTAAGTTAGGCAGACTTGGGGAAATTGTTCCTGTATCTACAGGGGATGAGAATACTCCGGGGATGGAGTTCGTGTGGAGGTTCATTGTGGGTCATTTGCCCACAGGGTTAATTTAGCCTTCAAGGTTAATGCTGATCAAAACAAATTCAGATTTGACTTTGACAACTCCAGCTGATTTCTCAAGTGTGTAATAGTAATTTTGGAGAAGGTGATAGGGGTGGTTTTCCTGGATTGCAACTGTTCACCATTGTGAACTGAGTGACTTCAGTTGCTGGGACAGAGGTAATGCAGGTGAGCAACTTCTCAGTGTGCTGTTTATTATGATCTCACTGTGGTGGTGTTGGCACTCACTACAGATGCCCTGTGGTAACGGACAGAATAATCAGTTTTGGAATTTTCCCATGGAGTCTCAGGCATTTTGGAGAGCAATAAGAGGTGGAAGTGAGGAGCATTCTACTACCTTGCTGACATCTTCTTTTGGTTAAACAGTGTTTTCGAAGCTGCATCGCTTCTATAGGACCTCACTGCTTTTGTGCAGTCAGTCTCTCTTCTGATGTTTAAGAATTTTACAGAAGTGGGCCAGTGATTTTATTTGGGCCCAGCGCAGTCTTACGGCCTATGTCTCCACCTTCAGATTCAATATAGGCATTGCATCAGAAATCTAAGTGGTTGCTGTAAATGCTGTTCCTGCGTTTTACATGCTTGGAAGGGAAGAGGGGAGTGTGGGAGAAGCTGTGAGATAACAGAGAAAGATTGGGAGCGTATGTAACATCAAATTACATGTGCATTTTACTTTGAAAAAACTGAAGATGAGGAAATGAAACTAAAAGTCTTTCTTGGTCTGCAAAGTTATCAACTGCATCCCCTATGGCGTATTTCTTGAGGGAGATGTCATTTAAAAACAGCCAGTTGAAGGGTTTCTTTTCTGGTGATCATTGAAATAAAGGAAAACTCTAGAACAGTGCATGTGAAAGGCTTTTAAAGTGATCAAAAGTAGGTTTTCTTTAAGTGTTGCCGCTGAAGTAAATTTGATGTTCATCTTCCTAGAACTAGAGCACTGGGCCTTCTTTTCAGAGATCTAAAGGTCTTCTCCTAAGTTTCTAAAGCTACCAGTGGCTGTTGTTGCCCCAGTTTTACTCAGTTTTCAGAAGGAAAAATTTGAGACTCCAGCCTCCAAAAAACCAGGCCTCTGTGATTTATACCAGGCTGGATACCTGAAGTCATTATTTTACTTCTGAAAAGTCGGCATCTCTTTGTAGTCTTGACAGGAATCTGATATTTATGGTGTTGTAGTTTCCTTATCCACACCTGAATCTTCCTCTCCTGGATCTAAGCCAGCATAATATGTGAGGGAAATTCCATACTGAATAGGAAAGGAAACACTTCTTTGTCAAGTTGTGTTCACAAAAGACAACTCCCAATGCTTCTGAGAGGTTTGGAATGTGAGGGGAGAGGCAGTTGATATGGCTGCAGGGATTCACGAATTGGGTCAGTCATACTAAATATGATTTCCAGGACTGGTAGCAATAAATACGTGTATTTGTACTGCTTTTCATTGACTATTCTGTTTTTGCTGCCTAGGTTTTTACCAGCTATATTGACCTGTTGTATCCCACAGAAGACAGGAATGACAGGTTAAGAGACTCCTATTTTTTCACTTGTGATTGCAGGGAGTGCACTATGAAGGAAAAGGTAATAACGGGATTAAATTGGCATGAAATGATTCTGAGTGTCAGGGCACTTACCCAGCTCCCTAGATGTGATATTCTATCTGATTTAATTAAATGTTGGAAAGTAGGGTAATAGAGAGAGGGCTTGTTTTTTGTTTTTCTGCCTGTAAGACTTTCTTATACTCATTCTTTCCTGGCGTTTCAATTATGACACATCATAAAATTTCCAGGTGGATGCTCATTTAAAGTTGATCTACAAAGTGAAGACAAGAACTCTGTTAGAAGTAGGTAATTATGCTGCGTCTACGCTACCTGGCCAAAAGAATTTAGATCAGAACTGAGTTTTGTAACTGCGTGTTTTCTGACTCAGTGAGCCTTGGTTGGGGCATTTTTGGTGGTCCTGTTCTGGCATGGAGTTCTGCCATAGTCCCTGGTTAGGACATCTCTGTCAATTCTGCGTGTATGATTTTGCTGGATTATTTGGAGACCCAGCAGAATTTGTGAAATGGGATTTCCTGCAAACAGCATCATAGCATTCTTGTCACTGACAGGACAGTGTTGGGTCACAGGCCAGATTTCATTGGACATCACTTGGTGCCTTTCAAAGGACAAAGGCAAATGTGCAGACAGTGTTCCTTAAAACAGAGTGTTAGTTACTTTGAACAAAAGCATTTGTCATGGGAGGGAAAGGCAGCTGAACTCAGCAGATATCAACAGCAGCTGTTCCTGTTCTGCCAGTTGGTTGATTGTCCTTCAGTGTAGGTCCTAGGAGAACTAAGCTTCTTGCAGCAATTCTGTCATTCTAGTCAAGATAGACAGTCAAGACTGGCATAATTCATGATCCTCAAGTTCTAGATCATTTCCTCTCTGCATTTTCACAAAGTGCCCATTTAAGAGCTGCTACCCAAAGTGACCAGCCATCTCCTTTCCTCTACGTAGTGTGTTCTGTAATTTTTTTCGAAATACTACTCAATATTCGCATTTGAGGCCATTTTGTTGACACTGAAGTTGTGTTTTCTCCCACAGTTACCTCAATCATTTTGCCACTGAATTAATAGTAGCCAGGATTTCACTGTGATTTCTAGTAACTTGCTGCTCATGGAATCACCTGTCACTCAGCCTCCTTCACTGCTGGGAAGACTTCTCTGTATTTAGCTGACAGTTGAAATCATGAGGGTTAAAAGAAATCTAGCTACAGTGTGAGGTTTAAACAGTAAAAGATTATCTCCAGATTGCAGCTGACTCTTCATGAAGTACTAAGTTAGATAAAAAGATAAGAATAAAGGGAGCTGTCCAGCAGAAAGCCATTTTGTTGTATATAACAAAACATGTGGAAATACATTTTTGTTTGTAATTATGAAGGCTACTTTTCTCATTTAATATCATTCCATTTTCCACTGAGCTATCACATGGAGGAAGGCCTAAGGTATTTGGGCTTTTCTAGCCTTAAAGCTAAATATATTTTAATCCCTAATCTCTCAAAAGCAGTAAAATTTTCTATGTAAAGCTGCTTTCATCACAAAATCGAAAAGCTCTTGGATCTTTCAGAAGAAGGGACGTCGTGTAAGTAGAGGATGGCAGATGAACTGGGAGGCAGAGGATTCTAGGATTCCCAGCCACGTTTTTAGAGAAAATTGCAGGTGCACATTCTACCCTTGTTTCTACGTTCTTCGACAAGCTTAAGTCTCCATCTGTGTCTTTTTATTAATTTTGTGCAGCAGATGCACCTTTTTTTGTAGGGCTTGGAACCCGCGTTCATGACATCCATTGTGTTTCCTTCAGGATAAAGAGAAACTGAAAATCCGCAAGCTGAATGATCCTCCATCAGCAGAGGCGGTACGAGACATGATCAAATATGCCAGGAACGTGATAGAGGAATTCAGACGAGCCAAACACTACAAATATATCCTTTGTCTCACCTTGTCTCCACTGGCTTGGTCTGCAGCCTAAAGCTTACGTGCTGACTTGCTTCAGAAGTACCTGGAGGAGAAGTACTATGACCTAGAAGTTAAACATACCTCTGTCCTTGTCATGCCTGGAGAGTTCTCTTGTCTCTTCTGGAGACAAGAGGCAGTTTGGCATTGCAAGCGTGGGGCTGTGGGACCCTGTGTGTGTTGGTTCCTTGCAGTTGTCAGTTTCTAATAGCACACCATACATTCTCTGCACAGAACAAGACAGAGCCTGGAATGAGCACAACGTTGTGTTTTTTAGTGTGCAGTAATGTTCCCTGGTTTTGAGGGACTGCATGTGAGGCTGCAGCTAGTGTTTGTGGTCACTAGCCTACCTGTCCTGACTGGAGGGATGGGACAAAAATGAAAGATGCACTGGGCCAGAAGCAGACCTGATTGAGTAACCACCTCACAGGGAATCTCACTGCTCCTTCATCTGACAGATCACTGGAGCAGCAGTGGCTCAGGAAAGCAGATTTCTGTGTTGCTTTTTTAAATGCGAAGGTTACATTTGTAGAAAATCTGGGTAGGAGGGGGAATAATCTCATGAGCAGTGCCTCTGAGCATGGAATACCTCACAAAGTAGCACAGAAGCATTGATGCCCTTCGAGAGAAAAAAGACTTTTCAGAGCCATTCTGAATAAGGTTAGGGCATTTTTTTTTCCTGAGATTATCTGGTAGCTGTCTGATCAGAAACTGTGCATTGGCTTCCTTGACTTCTGCATACCTCCCAGTGAATTACTGGAGATCTGTGAGCTCAGCCTGGATAAGATGGGTGCAGTGTTTGAAGACAGCAATGTCTACATGTTACATATGATGTACCAGGCCATGGGTGTCTGTCTGTACGTGCAGGATTGGGAAGGTGCACTGCGTTATGGGCAAAAAATTATCAGACCATACAGGTAAATATGAGACCTTTTTTTTTTTTTTTTTCCCTTAATGCTCCAATTCAGTAATCTGAATAACTAAAACAAGTCTGAGCAGAGATTGCTTCTCTGAGTACTTAATGTACAAACGCACTACCTGTGACATCACTGCTTGAAATGGAGTGCTTGCATTCAGCAGTTTGTTACTATCAGAGTGTGACATACAGTACACAGCTTCAGTCTGAAGTTCATGTTTTGAGTTTTAGAATACGTTTATCCCACCACGGGTACTGTGCTAATTCTGGTTGTTTTTGTTTTTAATATTCTCCTACTAAGAAGACTTCACTAAAACAGAGCTTTAAAGTGTGCCTGCAGTCCATTTTTGTGTAAGGTTATGGAGGCAAAGCCGGGTATTACTGCCAGCTTCCCACCCCGTCCCAGCTCCTTCTCTCAGCAGCAACTGCAGGAGCAGGGCAGGGCCCAGGGCTGGCGCTGAGCAGCAGAGGGAGCTGGAGCTGAGCTTAAAGGTGCCCCACGATCCTGCTCTCCACAGCGCCCTAGAGCTGCAGGCAGGGGAGAGCGTGCAGACTGCAGCCCTGTGTGGAACAAGTCAGCACGTAACCTCTGTAGGATACAATTAGTATTTTCCCCAGTACTTTTTTTGTATTTTTACAGCAGTGGTCTTATTCTCTAGAGCCAGCCAGTTACACACTGCATGTGATCCTGCCAGTGGGTCTCCCAAGCAGATTCTCATCTTTGAGCCTTGACTCTCCTGCCAGCTGGGAGGAGCACGAGTGGAGCTCTCCCTGTGGAGCAGATGCCAACGTCAAGTCACAGATAGCTTGGCAGAGAGCAGTGATACAGAGAACGAGCCAGTGCTTTCTCCCTGGGGACTCTGTACTATTTATCTTCCCTGGGACTTGCCCGGCTCTTCTGGCTCCAAGCCTGGCATTCCAGGTCAGCTCTGCTGAACTGAGCTCCGTCAGCTCAGTGAGAAGCAAGTGCGGGGCTGATAAGTGCTGCATACCTTGTTGAGGGACCCCAGCTTTCCATTAAAGACTGACCGTTATGGGATAAGCAGAGTTATTTCTGCAGAGGGTGAAAAATGGTAACAACGCAGTCATTTTCTGTAGCTGGAGAGATGAAAACCAGTGACAGAAAGTCACTGCCATCTGACAGCTGTTCAGAGGCATACGGTAGCTTCAGTTCAGTTCCCAATGCCAGGCAGCACCATCCTAGAAAAAAACTGGCACTGGCTCTTGGCAGTACAGCAGAGGGGCTGAGCAGTAAATGGGCAGGGGCAGGAGAGGCAGAGCAGGGGGCAGGGGGGAGCTCTGGGTCTGCTATGATTGATAAAGTCTATTTTCTTTCTCCTTTGCAGTAAGCATTATCCCTCCTACTCGCTGAACGTTGCCTCCATGTGGCTGAAATTAGGGAGACTGTACGTGGCACTGGAGAACAGACCAGCTGGAGAGAAAGCCCTGAAGAAGGTATTTCCTGATTTCTTCATTAATAATAACAATTCAGGCATAGAGTCATTGGAACGTGACATGCTACTGTTGGTAAGCCTGGCTTGGTGGAAAAGGCAGCATTTGTTAAGATGTTTGGTTACAGGAATTTTGGCTTAGTTGCACTCTGGGTCTGTTCTGTATTAAAAGGAGCCTTATTTTTTCACAGTGGACTTCCACTGTTACACATCTTCACTGAGCTGGAGCTGTGCTAGTGCAATTGGAGCAGAACTTCAGCTTCTCCTTACTTGCAGGGTAAGGACAGAAAAAAACACTTGGTTCTTATGAAAGGCTTCACTGATGCCTGTGATTTCTGTATCCAAGTTAAACTAGGTATGCTTTTGGTGGTTATTTGTTCTGGAACCAATTGATTTTTAAATAGCTGAAGGGAATTCAATGCATATGGTAATGCTCAACTTGGCAAATACAGCATTAGATTTTACATTTTTCTTTGCCCTTTTTTATAAGTCTGTTCCTTGTTCTTTAAGTTTTTATTCCTTTATTTTTTTACTATTCTGTTTCATGCTTCTTGACTTTCTTTCCCTACTGTCGTTGGACAAGTGTTTATTTTTGTTTCCTAAGTATCAGTGATTACTGCAGTATATAACAGCTCGGTGTGGAATGTCATGGATTTTTTTTTTTGGTTCTTTTACATTTTTGGATGCTGGCAATTTTTTAGCCAGCAACAGCAAATCTGTACAGCCTTGGTGGAGGATGGTGCAGGAATATGCACTCTCAAATGTATCCATCAGCTGATTCAAAATTAGCGTAGGTTTTTCTTCATAGAATGGCCTGGGTTGAAAAGGACCACAATGATCATCTACTTTCAACCCCCCTGCTATGTGCAGGGTTTTCACTGCGGTGCTTCAGCTCTGACTAAAACTGGGGTTGGTGCCACTGTGAACACGGGCTGGGGAGTGGGGGAGCTGTAGGTAGGGTGGTTGGCATAGTTAGCTTCCTAACACAAACATTTTCTTATGACTCATTTCCAAAAGCTGCCTGCAGGGACTGCCCAAAGTTATCCCAGCCCCTGAGGTTTAGAATTCAGTGGAAAAACAAAACCATTGTTCTCTGCCACTTTCCAGAAGCTCATCCAGAAGGCTGTCACTTCTTTGGGGGCAGGAGGGGGATGGAGTCATTTCTCACTGCTGCTGAGATAGAGCCTAGGGCTCCAGTTGTATCAACTTAACTAATAGAAGAGGATAATTCCACAGAATTTCCTGAGGGGAAAATGACTAAATGTTGTTACTGTCAGGGTGCTGCAGTTCTTTGCTTCATCTTACCACTGTGGTCTTTAAATATTCTCAGATGCTCCAAATTTACTCTTTTCGGTCCTGTCTGCTGTTGTGTCATCTTACACATGCCTGGGGCACTGCTATCTTCTTCTCAAGTGGAAATCTTCCTCCTGTAAGCCACTCTGTAGTGCAATGTGGATATTGGCAGGAGGTTGCAGGGCATTGGGTTTGGCTGTCCAGAACGTTCAGTGGTAGCAACAGAGCCATCTGTAGGTGAAGTGGCAGGGAGTCTGGCACAGCAGAGCCTCAAACTGAAGAGATCTGGTTTTCACTTCAAAAGCTGCTTCCTTCCTAAAGCATTGGTGGCCCTGGAACCAGGGAAGGGTTTACAGAATCAGGTCTGATATACCTTTTATCAACTTCTGCACTAGCCTAGCCACTAACTTGTGGCTCTGGCAGCTGAAGGATGAATTGGTAGGAACAGAGCTTCCGTCTGATACTGGTTAAGTATATACTGCCAGAATATTACCCACCCCACATGCAGTTCTCTGTCCTGGAGCTGGTTGCATTCAAAGTAATTTTGTCAGGAATATAATTTTGAAAGGTGCTTTGGGATCCTGTAGGATGAAAGAAGTATTATATGAATGTAAAAACCTTTATTACTTAGTTTTGAATTTCATTTCATTTCCTACTGGGTTTGTGACTACAAGGGGACAGAATGTAGCTAGAGGTGTCAGACTGCTTCAAACCTCTAAAGGGAGTATTTATAGCCTAGTGTTATATATGAATCAATTGTGTGAATACTTTTTTTTTTCCTCTCTTCATAGGCAATTGCCATCATGGAAGTAGCACACGGGAAAGATCATCCATACATTTCAGAGATCAAAAAGGAATTAGAGGACCACTGAGCCTTTGAATCTATGCAATCCTTCAAACCTTTATTTAAAAAGCCTTGTTATGGAAACCTTCAGGAGCGCTTTGAAAAGCGGTAGAGTATGAACACAGTTCTGTCCTATAATTGGAATGACAAACACACGTAGGGTTTGCAAAATGTTTCTAGCCTCTACAAATCTACAGTTGCCTTTTTTGTTGTTTGTTTTTGAAGGAAACAGCCATGATTACTTAGAGGATAAGCCTCTTGACTGCTCGTGCAAAAATGGCCAATTTTTCTTTAAGGATTTTAATGTGCATCTTATTAGTGTAAAATAAAGTGGTCTTGACCTCTCTTGATTCCATTTGTACACTTCCACGACTGCAAATAGTTTGACGCTTTCTCCTAAGTGGTCTCCTTTAATCTGTCCAATTATGAGCAAAACTCATACGGTTTTTATTGTTATTGTGGTTTAGTATCCAGTTTCTCTTTTCACAAATCATTTTTGCTTGCAGTGACTTAGCTGAGAGAAAGGAGAAAAAGGGCCGATGAATTCTGTGCGTCGTATAGGAAAGCCACCACCTTTCCCTCAGCAGTTCAGCTGCAGGTCCATCACTGCTCCTAGCAGGTAGGAATTTGTCACTGTAAGTACCTGGAGCTCAGCATGCGATGCACAGAGCCTGCTGGCACCTGTCTCAGAGCTCAGAAGCGTTGCACAAGATATGAACTGTGCAACTTCTGGTATTTCAATCCCCCTTATAAGTTAAGATAAACTTATTACAGTGGGTTAAAGCTATTCTACTAGCTGTTACTCTTAGTGGAGGGACAAGACCCTTTTCTGAGGAAATAATCCAGAGGACATCTGCTTTCCTTACACATCTGTAAGGCTCTGGAGTTTTTTTCCCCTCTCTTTAGATTGATGGCAGGAGATATTTTTTTTTAAAGGAGGAAGGGAGGAAGAGGAGGAAGAGAGAGTGGCTCGGTACTTCCAGTACCATTCAGAGTTATGTATATTGCACAGTAAAACTAGATGACTGTTCTTTACTGCTTTCACGGCTTAGAAAGTACAGTGAGAGCTAGCACATCACTCCTGTTTAAAAGTATCTTATTTTCTTACTTGTAAGTGTTCCTCTGAAAATAAAACACCCATAGAGCAATGGTTCACCAGATCGTTTTGCTGAAAGCTGTCAGTGCTCTTTAGCAAGCACTTGGTAGTGGAATACATAAAACTGCACCAGATCTTACGATTCCAGAGATTCAGGACCGTTTAACCACAGCCAAGCCTAGAAAGGATGTACCAGCTGCCTATTTCAAAAGCCTGCCTTAACCTTGTCATGCAGGCCCTTGTGTAGGGAAATAGCACCTTCACGTCAGAGGTGAGAAGTCCAGGCTCTGATCAGAGCTATACCTCAACATTAGAGAATGAAGAGCAGCTTAATTTGAGCACGAGTAGCTTTCCCTTCAGACACTGGTGTGCCATTTATAGAAGGTTCTTCAGATCTCAGTGTAGCTTCAGTTATGCCAATCAGGCTAACATGGAAAACTAACACAGGCACAGCAGGTGCAAATGCAGACCATCCTTAACCAGCAGAGGAAAGAACTCAAGCATTGTTTTCCTTGAAAAAAATGGTTTATTGTATATTGTGAATATGAAGGACAGCCTTACCAAAAAAAAAAACAACTTAGTGATGGAAAACATTTTCATATTTGAAAAGGCTCTATTTACATAAAGGCAGTGAAGGGTAAAAAAAAATATTGCAGTCAATTAATGCCGAATAGAACTTTATAAAAAGAGAAAGAGAAGAAACAGTGCAAAAATACTGTCAAAAGTAATCAGTTCTATACATAAGATAAAACTGACAAGCATAAGCTTATGTACTGATAAGAATAATACATTAAGATATAAAATAGCATGCATAGATTTATTTTTTTTAAAAAAAGGCTTTCAATATCATAGCATAGTTCTGCCATTCATCCCTAACAGGAGATGGGGGGACAGCAGGGGCATGTAATTGATATCCCATTTCTCTACAAAATGTATACATACAGTGAGGGTGTGAGATTCAGATTACTGTTTGAGCTAAACTGTCATGTACAGAATTACAGAACAAATACAACCAAAGCATAAAAATACTGAAGTAAAACAGGACAGTAAAATCCAGTGACATAAAACTTATTTAAACATGTTATTTCATTTAACATGACCCACACAATTGTATGTGGGAATATTACAGTCATCTGCATGTGTAAACTCTTCTCCTTTGCAAAATAGCAAAAGAAAGGTACTTAACCAATGAGGAAAACGTGTTTTCCATATGGAGCAATCTCAACAGGGTAAACAACTAACAAACTATTAACAATGTTTCTGGCACTAAAAAGCTTTTTCTTTTTAATTAAAGATTCCGAGTAGCAGCAAGAAAATACTTTTAACATACACAAAAAGGAAGTTCTTACATATTTATGTATAATTAAGTTGTGGGACTCACCAACATAGGATGTTGTGAAGGCCAGATGAATACGTGGGTTTAAAAACAATTCATTGAAGATGGAGCTATCAGTGATTTTTAAACACAAAAACTGGGATACATATAAAACTTGGGAAGCCCCTAAATCACTGATTGCCAGCCGTGCTATTGGGACTGAACCCTGTGCTACCTTCAATTATCTTTCTTCCTTTAGCATCAAATACCAGCCTGTCCTGGAAGAATTTTATAGGAAGCCTTCCTTACTCTCGCCTGCCTGATCAGGGACTGCTTCCACTGAAGTGTCTGAGTACAGAGACTCAATCCAAAACACTGACCGACAAAACTATTAAGCACTAATACTTGAGCAGATCCCTGAAATGAATATAGGTTGTTTGATTTTTGGAGGGTTTTTTCACTGTTAAAGAGTACTGGGATTCTTCAATGAGAGCTTCTACCCATGACTTCCAGGCCACTCTCCAAAGGCAAAGTCCCACTACTGCAGCAGGGAAACTCTCAGCTAAGGTGTGCGCAGCTCAAAAGTATCAACACTTCAACAATGACAAAATCATCAGCTGAAAAATGGCTGAGAGGAACCAAGTGAATTTCACTGGTTTTAGAATATCTAACAAAATCTATTTACTTTTAAATATTTATATAAACACTGCTATTTTTAAGCTGCACAGTATTGTTTTGTTTCACAATCTAACAGGAATCTAACAGGAATTTATCTGTGGCTAAGAACTCAGCCTTCTCTTGTTGGCCCAAAAGCCCAAATAACCAACTGTTCCCTTCCTCAAATCACAGTCCTTGCAAGTCAAGGCTACACATGGCTGCATGCTTGATGTCCTCCTCTCTTCTCTCACATGGCAAGAGCTTCCTCAGTTCTGTGAGGAAAATGTTTACAAAAGGCTAAGAATGAGCTGGGGACAGCTGCCTTCATGATTTTGGCCCTGTAGCCCTTCTTTTGTTGACATCAAAATCCATACTCCACAACTGAACCATACATACAGCAGCAGAACTGTGTACGTTTTTATGGAGTACTTTTATGGAGATTAAGTTTTCATGCAGTGTTTTACCTTGCAAGATCAGTTATGAATATTTGCTCCTTCAGTACGATACACTCTTTATTTCATGAAATGTGTGCCACCCTCGAGTTCCACGTGTATTCTTTTCCCTAAAAACAGCAGCACAATTTAATCTCTCAGTGAGGAATGAGAGCTGCTACAGCAGGGATCAGCCATACTGATACTTCTGCTTTTTGAGTGCACAGCTCCTAGACTGTCAGCAAGACTGACAGCAGCTAATTCAGTCTTCATGTCATCTCAGAAAACTGCTGGGAAGTTGGCTGCTGTGAGCAGCACTGTATGGTTTATAACTGCTGAATTTTCCCCACAGATGCCTGCTACCCATAGGTGAGTCTCCTTTCATTCAAAACACTAATTCAAGGAAAAACTACTTCCAGTAAGGCTGAGCATTTGGGGTCCCTGTACACCTATATAATAGAAGTTTGTGGGATCAAGCTCTGTCTTACCTCAGCTGACCGAGGACAAGAGGTGCCAAGGCAGGCCTGGGCAGCAGCTGGAGCAAGTAGGACCTGAGCAGCTGATGTGCAGCTCCACTGTTTTCCAGCGCAGCCCATGGAGGACAGAAACTGGATGTCAGCAGTGCTGGGCAGACTGCTGGTGAGCGACTCAACTGCGAGCTCCCATCCTCAACTCAGACAACGTTAAGCATGAAATGCTCTGACCATAACATTAAGCAAAAATTTGATGCCATCAACCTCAACGCAAACATTGTTATGAGTTTAAAGAAAAAGAAGCTGTTAAATATTGTGAAAGAAAATATAGATTAAAAGTGCATGAAAAGGAGAAGACAGAATGAATTCCCAAGTAAGGGTCATCCACTCTGAGCTTTCTCCTAGAAAATAATCCAAGGAGCAAAGGCTAAATGTGCCAGACTGCAACATGGGAACCTTGGAGAAGACTGCTGGTTTCCAATCCATTTTCTTTAAATCGGTGCTTTTTTTTCTTTTTCAAATAAGATTTTCAATCCAAACTTCACTCAAAATGGATGAAACTGTTCTACTGTAACCTTCTCACTGTCACGTTTTAGGGTTAAAAAATATGTGGTGCTGCAACCCAAAATTTTCTTCCCCTTGTGCTAAAGAATTCTGCTGTTATGTCTGCGGGCCAGAAACTGAACAGAACTGCTGCTTTAAGTCTGATGGTCTCTCTCCTACAATGACCAATGAAACTGGATACAATACACGTTTTCCTGTCACTCCCTAAAGGGTCAGGAAATTTGCCCAAGTGGTTTGGGGCTGATAAAGCTACAACAGGTTAAAGTCAGGAGGTTCGGTTTTTCCCCTACAAAAGTGTAACCCGTTTCAGTAATAAATCATTGGCGTGCTGAGATTCATTTGCAAGCTGGGGTAGGAAGGAACCTCTAAAGACACACACCGCCCCAATTCACTGATGATATTAGCAAGCAGATCAAGTCAAGATAAAATACGTCAGGAAAAAATAGACAAGTCAGATGAAAGGGAAAGTTTAAAATTACCATTCTTTGACAATGAAAGGGAAAAAATGAGTCACGTTGGCTTCTATCTACCACACCAGTCTCAGGAGTTAATTGGAAATGACTGTTTACTATGTGGCCATTTATTTGGCTCATTAATGAGTACTGACTTAATTTGGAAAGGATTTTTGGTGCCATTTCATAATTAATATTTTTCTAAGGCACTTATAATGTGACGCTTGCTTAATTTTCCTTTTAAACACAACTATTTACATTCTCTTATGAAGTAACTTTTTTGTACTGACTGTAGAAACAGTAGGGTGCGTTTCAGCCAAGAATAACTGAGTAATAAGACACAGGGCAGATTATTTTCCCTCCTGATTTTCTACTTCTCAAATTCCAAGTGGAGCAATGGGACTTGACAGCTCTGAGTTCAAACTTAATTCATCATTAGGAAATTATTCAAAAAGCTAAAATGAGATAACTAATTTAATACACTTTGCTTCAAGGTTTATTCTTTGGCTTGTTTCCCAGATATAAAGCATCTCTGTGCAATTATCTTGCAGATGCTGCTGAAAAGACTTGAAAATGGTTGCTGCTAATGTAACAGGAGATACGTTGGCATTAGCAGGAGGAATTAGAGAAAACTGAAGTTGACTGAAAACTCAACTGATCCCTAAAAGGAACATGGTCAAGATATTACAGCTAAAGAACTCATGGCCATTTGTTGGTTGCTGAAAATCTCTACTAGAATTCCTGTCACACTGTTACACCCATATTGCATAGCAGCAAAAAAAGCAGAGTTTTACATGCATTTCAGAAGGACTCTGGTACAGAGCCTTAGATTAAGCCCTCGCAGCATTTAGGGAAAAGCAGGAGTGTAGGTCCCCTTAGTGATCCTGAACTCAGAGGACTTGGCTTAGGCCTTTATACACTGACTTAAAGCTAATTATGGCTTGGCCGTATGCATTTAAAACAAGAACAGGAGAACAACCAGTTTTCTTTGTTGCCACACAATAGTAGGGACATTTCAGAAAAGCAGCAGTGTGAGATGCTCTCAGATGAGTGCAGTAACTGTGACTGCAAAACAGTAAATGCCTTTCTGGATGGCAGTCTGTTCTAGGACGCACCTGAATCGTTTGGGAGCTGGGAATCTATGTCCCATGGCCTTTAACAATGTCAACCTGACCTGTCCCATCTGCTGCTGCTGATTTTCTGTTCTTAGCAGAAAGGCAAACAACTGCTTTCACATAATGCCACGTAGCAGCTGTATCCTCAGAAGAAATGAAGAGCCGTTTAGGAAGGAAAAACAGTAGGAAATAGGGAGAAAAAAAACAGGACACCAGCTTGTGCTGGGGATGCAAAACTGCAGACAGAGGGAGGACAAAGTGAGCATGAGAGGAACGCGGATTCTGGAAAGGGAGGAGAGTGACCTTGGAGTGGGGGTGAAAATGGAACCAGAAAGGAGTCAAAGATAAGGATGGGGCCACGAATTCGGAGGTATGGGTAAGGAGGAAAAGCAGCGAAGGACTAAAAGATGAAATTTATCTGGGAAATGATTACCAAGAATTTAACTGAGAGTAACTACATTGCATCTGGTTATTCAGGGAGGTTGCAAGACCACTGCTCTTGGAAATGTTTGAAATTTTACTGTATGTGCCCCTGGGCAAGCCTGTCCAACACTGTGCTGAGCAGGGAGTCTGCATGGGCTCCCTTCCAGCCTGATCCATCCTCCAGCAGGTCCAAGCAGAGCACTGGCAGGAGGTTGTAGCAAGGAAAGGAGAAAGGAGTCAGCACGACGAGGGGAGCAACCTCAGTGCAGGAACTTCTCTGTCCGTCTCATGCAGCATAAGTAACAAGGTGGGAATTACGTCATGACTTGTTAAGGCTATTTTTTTTTTTTTTTTTAATACGGTTCCTGTTGCTTCTAAATAACTGTTAAGTACTTGCTACCATGCATATGCTGCAAGGTAATTCATAATGTGATTTGCTCCAATGAAATAAACAGTCTGGAGAAAGGATCGTGCACAAAGTTGTGCAACACAGCTGGTGAATACTGACGGACAGAAGAGGAGAAAGAGCAGAGTATGGGCCTGGCCAGTGAAATACTTGCAGGACGTGAATTTTTTTCTTAGCTCTACCATAAACTTCACTTTTGGGCCAGGGCAAGCCATTTAAGAACCTGTAATCTAGCTATGAAGTAGATGAGTACATTTGTTTCCCTTTTCTGTTCTGAACTTCAGGCAAGGACTGTTAGTCCATTATGTACTCATCCAGTGTCTGGTACAACAGACTCCTAATCTTAACTGGAAACCCTGAACACTACCAGGATAAAAGAGTAATAATAAATAGAAGGGAGAACCCAAATGACAAGTAGTGTTGAAACAGCAGCCTGAGAAGAGAGATGGTTTGTGCAATTTAATACAAAAAACACCCTAACAATACCAAAAAACTGCTTGGTACATGCACAAATCACAAGATGGTGATGGGGAAACAATCAAGGCAGACTCTAACCTAAAGCCCTCAACAGTCACTGCTGGACAGAATAAAAACAGTATTGATCATTTTTACAAAGGTCAGTGGACTAGAAAATACAACAACTACAGCAAGGAAACCACAGGAAACAAAGACACGTGACTGGAGATGTCCAATTTGAATTTGATTCCTTTTCCACACAAGGTGACCATCAAGGCAATAAAAGTTTCTGTGCAATTCGTAAAAGATGCTTCATCTAATACATATATTTTTTTTCAGCTGCATGTAGTTGAAACCCCTCTACTGCTCAACCCATATCTACAGGAAAGATGCAAGTCTCACCCTGCTCTTGGTCAGTTTTCTAATACTGCTTCAACTCTTACACAAATCCCTTGAAGGACCACAAATAGCAAAGGCTTAATTTAAAAGATCCAATATTGCTTTTTTAAGGACTGATCTAAAACTGCAATTCTCACGGAATTTGAACAGTTCAGCACCCAAATTCTCTGCCCTCACAACAGCCTGTGCTTGAGCCCTCTGTAATGTGCCCTGCATATGCAGAGGCTTAGGTCTCCCTGTCCCAGGACGGCGTGTCCTCCGCTTCCATTCATATAGAACTGTACTTGACATCTAGCAGGTCTGTCCTTTTTCTTTTTAAATCATAGAAGCTACACATCTGGGTCAGAATGTTCTTATGTAAGAAGAAGCCTGCTGCCAAATAACTGTTCATTTCAGAAATTGTGTAGTAAAATAAAGCCAGTATTCTACATTTACGAAGGATTGCTTTCCCTACGAACATGTTACAATGCAGACCAGTCATGTCAAATATAGTTCAATTTGAAGCTCACCATAAGTTTTAAAAGTTACTAAAGTAATTCACAAATTATTCTAAGAAAAATAAATTATATCTTCTATAAAATAATCCATGGGAGACTCTAGTAAAGAACAAATTCCTTACTTTCAAGACAGCTTTAAAAAGTGCAACACAGATTGCACGCTGTGTTGTCAAGGCAGTTCCCCTCATTCATCAGAAAGGTTCAGTCAGATCCACAAAGCTGGCTCTGAGATGTTTGAAGAGATTAAATAAGTCTCGAGTTTTGCAGGAACTGGATGAGCACTTGATAGACAAATTTGTACTGGGCTATGGTCTGGATCATAAACATTCTCTGCTCCCGCAGGTGTCTCAGCATCACAGGGACATCCACTTTCTGTAAAGTCAAGGAAAAAAGTCATAAAGATGTAGGTTTGTTGCATCAAACAGTCATTGCATCAAGTTTCAGTTATAATGTAATGAATTTTAACCAATCATAGTGAACTATTACAATTTTTTGTCACCGATTTTTGAATAATTTAAGGATTAAATTATTAGCGCACAAAAGGTTACTGTGCACTTGGTGCTTTCCCAGCTACAGCTTATGTGAAGTTCTGGACCAATCTAAACTTGCAGATGACCACATACTCTCATCCTCCAATGGTGTACCACTTATTACCTCTCATGAACTGAACATAAAGAGTTTCTTCTCTTTGAAAGTTTCTAATTCAATATAGCTATTTTCAACTCAGTAAAACGTACTGTGTTACCTCAGGCTAAGACCTAAATATATCAGTAAGGTCTAACGCAAAATTGGAACAGCTAACATTGTATAGTCCAGTTGAACTCCACCACTCAGTGCCTACTGCTCTGATCCATGCTCAAGTACATTCACTGAGGGAGGATCTGAGTTTTCAAATGAAAGCAGGTATGTGATTTGAAGAGTAAAAGTTCCTCAGACAAAACTGAAGTGCAGGCAAATATGCTGATCTTTCCACTACAAGAAGGAAAATGACTGTTACCAAAAGATCCAAGAACCCTGACAGCTCACCTCCCACAGCTAAGTCTGTGCTACTGCGTAACACTCTGTAAGACATAGTCCATAAAGTGAAACAGTTGGCCCTGAAGACCCTAAATCCACCATATTTATCTTGCAGACTTCAGGCCAGTGTTTGTTGCCATGTACTCAATGTCCATTAGCAGCTGTAAAACATTAGATGCCTTCCAAAAAGGCATCTTCCAGCTTTGTTTCATCCAAATGAAATTCATTTGTGTGCCCTGAAAATGCTCTGCAACAGGAACTAAAGTACAGTAAGTGGGGACAGATTGGAAGATCCACTGTAAGAGTACACCTCTAATCCTAATGAGCACATGGATGCACATGCATTCTGTAATGGTCTGATTCAGAAAACGAATGACCTGTGTGAAGCAGAGATTTTTCTGAAGTAAAACATGATTTGCTGGAAAATTCACTCGGCATTACCATCATATCTCCAGAATTTAGAGAGAAAAAGAGCTATGATGTTACCATGTTTCAGCTATTAAAACAAGTACACAAGGAACCATTTGAAAGTCACTGAGCCATGAAACTGAGCCATGAAACTGAGCCTGAGGCTCAAATTCAAAGAAAGTCTACGTAGCACATCCCAGGATGAGGGATTTTCTGTTTTCTATTGCAGCAGTAAACATAAACACAAGGATACATGCTCCTGCTGAGTGAAGTTCTTAAGTACTGCAAGATACGAAACCGTATCAGGCAACACAAGTGCTCTTTGTAACATTAGTTGCCATTCCCAAAATACACCAAAGAACGTGGCAAATTTTTTGGCTGCAATGAGAAATATTTCAATTACAATGCCTGAGCAAAAGAGCAGAGACAAATTAAGATTTCTGCTAGTCAGTGGAGGCCCAACTGAGCATGCGCACACAGCGGAAATTTTCTGGAAAGTTTAAAATAATAATCACACTACATATCCATTTCTGTCTGCTTGCATAAAGCTCCGAGTCTCCATTCTGTGTAAACAAGCTCCAACCCATTGCTTTCTGAAAACAAGGCTAGCTGTTCTGCCACATCCCCAAACAAGCTGTTACAGGACAATTCTAGAGAGTCAACAAGCGTAAAGATCTGTACACTGGGATGAGCAATGTTATATTATCTTTGGTAGGTAATAAGGAAAACATAAGCTCTTTTCAGTTAACTTGGCTAACTTGGGGAAAGTCTTCCTGTGGAACTGACTGCTTACAAAAGCCATTTGGTCCTTGCTGAGCAAAGTCACGCGGAACTCAATCGCCCCTGAATCACTACAACAAAATGCGGGCCAGCTTCAACCTGCACAGCCACGTTTGTCTTCGTGGTTTGGTGCATGACAGTTCACTCATTTGTACTTGGCCTCAGTGACTCTGTGCATCTCTGTGCATCACACAATACTTTCATTTATTCTCAGGAAAGAAAAGCCCATCCTACCTATTTGACTTCACTCTCTGTAGTCAACCTATGTTTTTTACTCCAGGTAAGCAGAACCTTCAGTACACCTTCAACAAAAGTCACGTAGTGCTTTGCTAAGGTGTCTTTTGCAAAAAGAAGAAAAAAAAAAAAAACATGACTCAATTTCTGACTCTCAAACTAAAGATCTCCCCTATGAAGATGCACTGAACCTATGATCATGAGTTCATGTTCCAGCCACTACAGCAGTAAGGACTTAATGATGTGACTTAGCACATTTCTTACTGTATGGCAGTCTACTGAAAATATATCCCTGCAATGGGATACAGAGCTTTAGACTCAAGTAGCAAGTGCCTGCAGGCTGCAGTGAGTGAAGCTGTACAGCAGCCGATTCAAAATGATTCTCAACTAAAGCTGAAAACTCAAAAGCAGAATTCCCAGCGTTGCTGCAGACTTCCCAGGATGGTCTTTGTGAGCGTTTTCAACCCCTTTCTTCCATGTTAACATCAGTACATCTACTTACAATGACACTTCTGAAGAAATTAACCAATTCCTAAGAATTAAAGCTTTTTAAGTGACAACCCATTTTATTTCAGAAAGAAACACAAGCAATCCTAATTCAAAATAAACAACTGTGATCCCTGCATGAAATGAAACCTCTTTGTACAGAATGCAGTATCTGTCACAAGCTGAAAAAAGCTCTGCTTAACTAATAAATACATTTTTAATCTTCTTTTTTTAATTAGGTTTTAACAGACAAAAAATGTTAACTTACTACAATCTAGAGCAACAAAAGCCTTAAGGAAATTGTATTTAATATTAATGATTTCCACTGTTAATCAAGATGCATGCTTTAAGAGACATCAGAGAAATCCTTTTTACTGAGCATTACCACCTGCTCCTACTGAAGTTGATGGGAATTCTTTTCAATGTCAAGGCTCATCCACATGCTTAGAAGTCAAAGTGTCTCCTTTATCTTCACTTGCTATTCAGCCACTCATGACAAAAATAAGCCCATGATCCCTAGGTGATCTTGTAACTACAGAATAACGAACTGCTGGAGGGCAAAAGAGGATAGAGAAGAACACAACTTCTTGCATCACTTTTTTAAAAATAGTGAAGAGGAAAGTGCAACTTTTCAAAACTAGTGATGAAGCACCAACTTGTCTCCTCTAGGACTCACATTGAATGAGCCAGGAAACTGCACTTTACCTAGCACCACGCACAGAAAGGTTCAAACCTGTAACTGTATGAGCACAAAGAGTGGGTGAGCATTTCAGGCACATTACTGGAGGAGAGAGGGGGGGGCAGCTGATGTGTGCCAATGTGTCACTCTTACCATATTCTCATGTCTATGAGAGGTTTTGTCTTTGAGCAGTTCCTTTGGCAATAGAAATCCCCCGTTTTGCATATGTTGAAATTGTGTGGCACGTTGTTATTCAAGATGTGATGTTTTTTCTGGACATGTCTCCATCAACATAGTACAGGTGAAAAGCAAGTACCTGCACATGGCCCTGGGGCTCTTATCATTGCTCCAGATTACATTACTAGTTTTGTAATATTAGCTGCTATTCTTAAACATCCATTCCCCAACATGCACACAGCTTTCCTTACGAGACAGCCAAGTTTAGTTCCAGATGAAATTAGAGGAAATACAAGAGATGGAAAAGTCTGAATTGTGAGTTTCCACAGCAGTAAATGTTACCTAGAAGCTCATGGAAATTGACATTATTCTTTAGACTCCCTGTCACTGTGCCCTTGTGAACATGCTGTCTCTAAACTGTTAATTAAATAGAGGTACAAATTCTTAAAAGACAGAAAAAAACCCCTTAATTTTGAATGTGTTAAAATAATGTTCATGAAAACACATAAGATCAACCCAAAAACAAACTACAGTAAGTAGTTTCTGCTCTGGGAAATCTCTTCCTATCATGTTTAATACCCTTATTTCGCAAAGGTAATAGAACAGAAGCATTTTGCTGCCTTTTAGTTTTAACCTCAGAAATGTAGCTGGTTAGTGAAGGAATGAGCTCAGGGTTTGCCCTGAGATAAAAGCTTACTTACTTCATTATGCTCCAAGCACCCAATCATCAGCTCTGTTAGGATAACCACTCCAGTCCTTCCTACCCCTGCACTGCAGTGAACCACGATAGGAGGGTTGCAGTTGTTGCTGCTGTCCAGCACGCTGTTGGTGTGGCGACGCACTGACTGTATCTCCTCTAAGTAAGCTGCAGTGTAAAAGACAAAGTTGTAAACATCTATATGTCTAAAAGTTGAAATTAAAAAAAAAAAAGTCATTCTTTGTCAAAAAGAATTTATATTTTTTACAACATACATTTTTTGGCCAGTATGTACTGAACAATCCCAAATCCAGCAAGTGCCAGCTGGTTGTCAGGTATTACATAGGAATCTGCTCCTTTAAATTAAATTGTGCCTTTTAAAAATTAAATTCCATTTTCCCCTCTGCAAACCTCCAGGTCCCTTAAGCATATGATTCTAGATATTACTTACAGCAATTTCTGCTATTAACAAGCTAGGATCAAAACCCTTGAAACTACTCCCTGTCAAAGCAAGTATCTGATGGGATGTGGGCAACCATCTGCCCTTTTAGCCACCCTCCCTTCTTAGCAAGGCTGAGTCTTACCCACCTCTCTGCATAGGGGTTGTTTCTCAACAGTTAGCTCTTCTAAGAGCTGTCTTTTTTCTCCCAGTCATTTCTTGAAAGTACACAAATCAAGAACAGTTGGTGCAGCTGTCCTAGCATTGTTAAAAGCAATCTACTGTCAAGCTACACCATCTTAATATATTGGAAGCTCACTTGGCTGGATGAACACTCTATACACTATAACTCAAGATCTTACACACTTGGCATCACAGCTTTGCAGCCCAAGCTGTCCTTTCAATACAGACAGACAGGCTGTGGCTGGAGGCTTACCAGAATCAGAAAAGCTGCATTTTAAAGCACAACATGAAATGGGACTGTATGTAGTGGCAAACAATGAAACACAGGAAACAGGAACAATCCGTTTCCAATTACTGCCATGCCTAACCACAGCTACAGGGGCTGGCAGGAGGAGCACAGTACAAAACAAACCAGGAATTGGGCAGTGAGAGCAAACTCAGTATGTTTGCCTTCAAGCCAGAGCCCATGACTCTCCTTTGTCAAAGCCAGAATGGCTTTTCTGTGATTCTTCCCTGGTGACAGAACTGGGAAAATAACCTACACCATGCAAAGGAGAGAAGATCACTAAAGTACCATAGCTGTGTGAAGACCAAAGTAGAACTCATGAGCCTTGCTGACAAAGGGTTCAGCTTCAACAGGGCCATGCTGCAGAGGCTGCAGAGCTAGTACACTGTATATATACTTCTTGAGTGAGAACTTAAAAAGCTCTGCATCACATTCCATTGTAGTGCCAGAGAAGTGATTTTAGTTACATTATGGTTGAATTCCTATTACTTACTGTAATTGTGTTTACTACTTGGTAAGAAGTACAAAATCTTATAAACTCATTACAGATGAACACAGTGGCTACATTTGTCAGAAATGCATGAGCTCAGACTGTATTTAATTGTGAATACTCTTTGCATTGTGTGAGTACATGTGGTTAGAAGAGTGGCAGTGTGTTCAGACTAACTGCATTTGGAATAGAGCTTTTTGCTCTTCTGAAGCAAGTCCAACACCTCTGGACTACCAAATACTGGCTGTCAGCAGTCAGAGCCTCCTACAGAACTGGAGGAATTGTGCTGTCTTTCACTAACATCTGAGCCTCTCTCACCCAGACTTTTCTAATCACATTTCCGTGCAGCATAATGTCTCATACACTCATTAGAGCTAGGCAGTGGCAGTAATTTACGCTGACAGATCAGCCAGCTGGGACGTCCTTTTATTTGAAATTATCCATCCTTAGCACTACTGTTGCCTCTGATTTTTCCTCCTGTTACATTCTTCCAGAATGAGACCCTCACCATAGGTCCTACCTCTTGAATCCTACTTCTTTCATCAAATCACAGAAAAGTCTAACCTAGTTGAGGCATCTCTATACTGCAGTAGTAAACATTTAAAGTCAATTACAGCTCTGACCAGGGGCAGTGAACTGAATCCAGTGTGAATAACCTTTTGTTTGATATCTTTTATCATGCAAGTTCAAGAATGCTTACATAAAAAGCCTTGAACTTCATCTGGACATCCATGGTCTGGCCAATCAGTATACTGCAAATGCCACACTGTCTTCTCATCTCCAGAAAGCAGATGCTTGACCTTCAGACCAGTGGTTGCATAGCAGCCGGAGTCTGTGCGGAACTTGGTTGTCACCTTGAACTTCCCATAAGTGGCTGAGCTGTGCTTAGAGCCCAGTTTAGGCCAATAACGATGACTCTTACTTCTTCCTCCCTCCTTAATATCACACAGACACACACACACACACACACACAAAGAAGAACAACAGTAGTTAGTTGCTGCAAACAGAGAGAATAGAACTCCGCAGATAAGCTAAGTTTTCATATTCAGAACAACCAGAATAGCAGGGAGCACCCCATAAATAAAGTATCCATTAAAATTCTCAGTCATGTATCATATCTGAATGTAAAAGAACAGGAATCAGAAAATGTTTACATAGGTAGAGCAGACACGTTAGAAATGTTTGAAGAACAAACTTGCCTTGGAGCAAAAGCCAGCTATTGTCTACAACATCTCAGGAAATTTTCTCCTCCTAGGCAAGTCTTTCCTTTCAATAGAAAGGGATTCTCTACAGCAACTTCTAAGTATCTGTTTTCATCAGCCTTGGGAACTGGACAGTGACTTGATGTGGTATGGCACTCCCTCTGTTTGTTAAAAGCAATCAGGCATAAAGTTGAATGCAGTGTTAGTTAGCAAAATGTGCCAGTTTTTATAACGTAGCACATAGTTCTTGGATTACAATAGAAATAACTGTTTTGCTTGGCATAAGAATAAAAGGATTTTTTATTTTTTTTACGTGGACACTTATACAGAAACAACAGCTTCTAGTGTCTTTTCAGCTGATAAGAGTGGTGGTATGCAGAACTGGCCTTGGACAGGGTGGAAGCCTGTGTCGTTTTAACCAGCAGCAGTTTAGCACTCTCACATTCCAATGGAAACATCTTTGTTTTGTTTGGCCAGACTGGAGTGAAGCAGGGAGAAACGGGTGTTCTGCTAGCTTCACTTTAGTACTTGCCAAAACAAATGTTAGAAAGTTACAAAATACAGTACTAGAGCAGTCCAGGCGTATGTTCAAAGAGAGTAAGAGGAAAAAGGACTGTTGATGGAAAAACAGGTTAATGGAATGGGAAGCCATGATAATGGGAGACTGACTTACATCAGAAAGATCCATGTTCTGTGATTTTACATACCTCTTCAGCTGTGACCATGGCTATAACATTCACCCCCTGTTCCCATACCATCTGCCAGAAGTCATGGCACGTGTGTGGCAGAGGTCCTTGGGTAGCAATGTAGTGCCACTCCTCTCCGCCTACGGTAACCTGGGATGAAGAAAAAAGAAAGAAAGCAAAAAAAAGTCAGTGCCCAAGTTCTCAGCAGCACTTGTGCCAGAACTGCCCTTTAAACAAAAGAGACCATAACGAAACCTTTGCTTTTTTCTTCCTCTACTGTTTTTCAGAATTCTGAACATGAACCATCCTTTTGATAAGAGCAAATCCGACAAAACACAATCTTTTGTGTTTCCACGTCCTTTCTTGATGCTCATAGACATGAAGCTTTCAGCAAAATGTCAACCATTCTTCTTGCCATTACATCTGGATTATTCAGACGCAAGTATTTTGAGGCCCTGTTTCAGAGATGGCTTAAATACAAATAAGCAGCTGACTGACTTCCCTGGGCTTTGTGACAAACCCATGATGAATAAGAACTGAGCACCAGGAAGTATCTGCATACGTTTAAAAGACATTACACTGCTGGAAACGAACTCACAGTAGTATAGAAAACCTGAATGGAAATAATAGTTTGCACTAGGGCAGCTAAGGGCCTCCACTGTTCAGGGTCTCCCTCAACTATTTTCCACTCAAGCAAAAAATAGTTTCTTAAACAGACTCTTGCTACACTGATCCCTGTTGAAGATATGGCCAAAAACGCTGCAGTTATGCCCACACACACAACAAAACAGTCAGACAGGTCCAGCTAGAGGTGAAATCAAGACAGGCTTCATTTCATGTTTCCATTCCTCACTTACCTCAAGTTTTTCCAGTTTAGAAACTGCCATCTACTTATATAGTAAATCCAGCTGGAGTCATGTAAGTCTATTTCCCCAATACATAACTGGATTAAAATCTTATGGAAATATTTATATGCATGACAGCATGCAATGAAATCATTTTTGGAGCACATAAATCACTTCTATGTGTAAAATATATATATGACTGATTATTTGCTATATACACATCAGAAAAACTTACAGAAACTGTTTTTTTAACCAAAGGTGAAAATAACCAAACCACTCTGACACCTACTAGATATCAAAAGTAAAAGGAACAGTTAAAAAAAAAAAAAAGAAAAAAAAAGCAGTAAAAAAAATTAAAGAACTCAAAACAGATGAACTAATTAGTTTGAAAAGCTAAAACATTTTTCCTTTGCAGACTAAGAACTTCTAATTGTATGTCAGTCCAGAGCCACTTCTCACAACGAAGTTGTAAGTCCTGAGAAGATTTATAACAAAAGTGTTGACATATCCATAGATATCAAGGTGCAGGTGGACAGTGCCACCAGCAGAGAGAGGGAGAGCTCAATCATTCTGACAGGTTGAAGCATATACTACATTTGCAGTACAAATGTTTGAACAGCTTTTCAGAAAGAGAATCAAAATTGTTATTCAAATAGCTGTTCTTGAAGCTGAGTTCCTCGGGTGTTTGCACCTATAGCTAGCACAGTGTTTGTACGGTAACAAAACTCTCCCTGCACTGGAAACAGTTTTCAATCCTGTACACCTAGTTCTTCCATTTCATACTCTGCATCACTCTCCCCTCTGGGACGGAGGGTTAAACACTGCAAGCCCAATGCAAGTAAGCTCAAGCTCTTGCACAAGATGTAAATAAAATCACTACAGCATCAATGTACACCTTGCACTGCCATATTGGTTCACAGTCACACGTGGTATAGTATTACTGAGCTTTTCCAGTTAATGCTGGTCTGACTCAAACAGTCAGATGAAGTGGTCTTAAGAACTTAATCCATTAATTTAATTATGATATGCATCTCAGGTGTAGGTGAGTTCTTTGAGTCTTCACTGCAAAGGTCAGTGGTAAATAAGTAGAGAAATACTGAAAAACTGTACAGCTCGCAGGTCGTGCGATGTGAGCTGGAATCCTGCAGGCATGGATCTTATCAGGATGATATAGGAGTTTGTCTGCTGACTTCTGGTCCAAATATCCAGCCTCCTGGCACACGATATGAAAGACCCATAAATAGTCTGAAGGGAATGTGATGCCTGGAATGTTTACTGCATTCTAATGCCCTGACTGCAGGATATTAAAAATTGAACATTGGGCTGCAAACACACTGTGACACTGAGGTAAATTTTGCAGATGCAATTTCACCTTCTTAGCAAAAGAACATCTGCTTGGCTTCAGTAAGCGCCACTTGGAGTGCAAGAGAAAAATACTGGCAAGGACTGCTGTCATGTGCTGAACTATTTGTGCGTGTTCCTGGTTGCTCTGTGAATGTGAAATGAGTACACATCCAACACTGACACTCAAGGTGAAATGTGGACTCAGAACTGGCCAAGAAAAATTCTTTTCAGGCTAGTACAGGCTTGTGGGAATAATTTATGTTAGGAATCTCAGGATTTTATCCTCCCACAAAGTAGATGAAACATTACGGGCTCTAAAATCCATCATCGTACCAATCCCTGATTATGCAAAAACTCAGTATCTGCTACCTACCAGGCTATGGTAGAGAAATGATAGCCAGCCAGGATTCTGGTTCAGAAACTGTTTTGATTCAATAGGATTTAGTACTGTAAACTACAACCAAAGAGGCCAGCTATTCTCTTTAAATTTTAAGAGGCTTTTACTCCAGTAAAATATAATGTTTTGTTTATTATTAATTTCTTTTTAATTTGGGTTCTGACAAAGATAAAAAACAGAGAGCCCTCTCTGACAACAAGAGTATATATCAGCTGAAGGAAAGGTGTTAATTCTCCCAGGATAGAGCAAAAACCAGCAAATTGTTACTGGAAACTTAAAGAAAAGCAAGCATCTGCAGCCACCGCAAGATAGTTAAAATTGTTAAAATTGGCCATGTTCATAGAGTAACAGAGTCATCTCATATCTCAAGTTATTTCTACATTCAATTAACTAGAAGAAATCTGGCTGTCTTGATAAAACCTTATCAAGAAGTCTAATGCAGTACCCAATCAGGAATACAGAGATTTCACTACCATACACCAAATATTGCAATATTTATGTGCACATCCTGAAATATTTACGCAAACATCCATACACCTATTACTCATAACAGCACATGTTTTCTTTGGACACTGTAAATATTAGGGCAGATTTAACTCATGTTCATGAGGTTTACGGAATGCAGCATCTCTTTCTACATGAGCCATCAGAGACCAAGTTGGCAGAGACACACGTAAAAAAAAGTAAGAATTCTTCTCTAAAATGAATTCCAAGTCTCTAGAGAATAAATCAACTCATGCATGTTAAATGACATGGGACTTTACAGGTGCCTACGCTGATGTAAGTGTACAATGATGCACCCTGTTTCAAGTTACCTTTTTTAAGTTCCCAAATTACGGAAAATACTACTGTACACCCAGAAATGCAAACAGAATTCTAACATACCTTCATTTGCAATACAAAGCCCAAGAAAGCTTTTACCTTTATATGTGAAGCATTGATATAGCCTGTGTTATTTTCTTTGGTCGGCACCAGCTCCACTCGGTTCTCCTCATAAGGAACAACTTCCCTGATGCGGTTGCGCTCAGTGTTTTCAGGCAAGACAGCAGTGGTGAAGATCCCATCTGCCTTCTTCTTTGGAATCTGCTCATATTCTGTAAACACCATCCCCTCTTCCAACTTCCTCTTCAAGATTTTGCACTTGGATTTAACAGAAAGTAACACCAATTGATTAGCTCTTCTTGACAGAATGCCCCATCCATCAGTTCTTTGGATTTCAACATATAACCATAATGTTCTCTCTCTCTCTCTCTCCTCTTTTTGGTCACAGTTATCTGAGAAAACACGACTTTCTCTATTTCTACCGAATGAAACAAATAAATTTTACATTTGCTATTTTTAAGATGCATACCATACAAAGGAAAAGCACAATACGGATTCAGTATGAATTTGTATGTAATTTTTCCACAATAGGTATTTGTAAAAATATTTAAAATTTATCTTTTATGAAGAAGATCACACCAAAAGACATGAAGGAATAAGCCAGCTTCAAAATACTGTGCAACTTGCATGTATGCAGTTTCTGTGATTGAACAAAACCTCACATACATGCAAACCAAGGCTGAGTTCTGTCATATGCATAACAGACAAGATAAGGCTGGAAAATTCTGCTCAAAAAGCCAGAAATATTCGTAGCAAATATCTTTCAAATCTTAACAGCAGAAACTGGTTTTAATTTCTGAAGTTCCAGATACGTGTGCATACCCAGATTGCAAACATTAGGAGACAGACAACTTTTTTTCTTCAATTCACCTAGAGACATTATCTGAACTCGTTAGTTGTATCAGAACATGAAACATTCCAAGGATGGTATTTTTAGGTACTCCCTGATCAAACAAAAAATGTGCAAGATTGAATTTACAGCTTGATCTTATGTGATGCTGACAGACGTGAAATGGTGAACAGCCCCAACTCTCACTGACTTCTATGAACACTGAAGAGATTTAAAACACTTAGCATCAGAAGATGTGCAAGTGTTAATTGCAGACCTTTGACATTAATGACTCTGAAAATGGTTATGAGAAATTGTTTCATATGCTAAATCAAATGTTAATATTTTAGAAACTTCGTACTGGGAACAAAGGAAATGAACAACATTTCATAAGCCTCCATCTTACCCTCTCATCCATTGGCACCTTGGCTACTTCATCCTGGCTGTCCTCCGGCACTGGAACCCTAGCAACCGAAAGTCCATTCAGTGCTGCCAACATCAAGGGCCTCTTCTGGGCCTCCAGGCCTGCCATCTTCTGCTTTTCTAGATTCTTTTGGCAAGAAAAGGCACGTTTTCATCTCTGTGTGATTATTTATAATGCCAGTAAAATGCTGGAATGTTTTTTTAATCTCCAAAATCTGCAACTTTCTGGCCAAGGAATGCAGATGATCACCATTAGCATCGTAAATTCAAATACAACCTCTATTCTTCCTGTTATTCCTCAAAGGCCTGCTCCTACACGAGCACAGAATTTTAATTTCAAAGGAGCAATCCCAGCTTATAATACAGTTTACGTGCCATCAGAAGACATACAAATACAATCTCGAGCATTTTTCTGCAAATACTGCTCTGAACGTAGGACACAAAACACATTACCCTGTACATTTAAAGTAGCTCTACTGCAGCCAAGACACCTGGGGCATCTTTTAAAAAGCAATAATTTCAATCTATTCCAACATAGCAATGTATTACAGAGAAGAAAAACTATCTTGTGTTAATACTTAAAATGAAGTCTTTTGATGCACTCGGTTATCACGGTGATTCAAGTAGTACCCATGATGTGCGTTGCATTAAAAACTGAGGTAGGGAGTGGTACTGTTTCTCACATTCCTGCTTTGTAATATGCTGCAATATGGCAAACCCGAGTACAGATTTTCAGCTCACCCCGCTGCCTTCCTAATGCCTCCGGGAGACGGAGAAAAGAGACAGAATCTCCAGAATGAGCAAAATTATGAATATTTTACTCTGTTCCTTTCATAGTTCTTTCTCTCAGATTTGGAGGAAGAGATGAGCACTAGGGAAGCCTGGTTCTCAGCATGCATACAAAAGCTGTGGTCACCACATGGGCCAAATTCAGCTCCTGGAAATACAATACTGAACCTGAAGACCCTCAGACACAGCATGTTTTTTCAAAAGCTTGAGAGCTTTTTCACCACCAGTGCTTTCCTCCAGAACACTGAGTAAAAAGAAACAAAAAGGCAAAACAAAAATCCAAAAACTCTTTGTTCCGTTTCTTATTAGACTTTCACGAAGGAGGAAAATGCAAGACTTTTTCCTTTCTTTTTTTCTTTTTATGACTCTTTACAAGCTAAAGCATGTGTTTGAAAGATTAAGGTTTTCAAACCATCACTGTGTATGTATGTGTAGTATGGGGTTCCTACAATAAGGGAACATTTGCATGCCTTAAGACACCTGAACTAAGCTGAAACCACCTTAAAAGTCTAATGCTAAGGCAACTAATTTACTTAAAAAAAATAATAATTAACAACTAAAACATATTTTAACCAAAGGCTGATCTGCATCTTTATTCAAAGGAGCACTTAAGCACCTCTAACCTCTCAGCTCACCTTCATTCACATTTTTGATTCCTTTTGATTTCTGCAGCCCAGCAGGTTTTTTTTGTTTTCTTCCCCAGAAGTTCAGAAGAGCCTGTACACTTCTTGTTCACCACATCTGCCATATGCACTCATGAAATATTATGTTTTATATTTGGGTATTTATTTTATTTTTGAAGGTTAAGATGCTGTATGGAGTAAACTCAGTTTCCATGATACAGCGTAGAGGCCCAAGTTTAACTGCTAACTATTCCATAAGTGTAAGAATCACTAATGAATGAGAAGCACTAAAAACAATGTTTCTAAATTTCTTTGAATATACAGTAGTATGTAAATGTAAGCATATTCCAAACTCTTTCCTTCTATGACCCACTTGGATACTTCATTAATTTCCTTCAGAAACTGCTTAGGAGCCAAATTCCAAAACAAAAAACAAACACCCTATTTTCTGTGACTGCAGTTGTACTTCCCAGAGCATAACTTCAAGCCACAAGTCACACAAGTAGCTTCAAAATACAAGTCACTGAAATGCAAGCACACCTCATTTCTCCCATTGCCTCCAGTGGCACTGAAGTCTTTAAATACACAGTTTTTATTCTAAATTCATCCATAGTTTATGCCATAGGTTTGTACAATATTGTCATACCTGAGTACAATAAAAAAAATAAAAATCCAGATCCATGTAATCGTAGCTGACCCACTGGGTCAGCTTTAAGCAAATCAATGTTTTCCCACCTGTGTGTTCCCCACAGTTCACATGCCAAAAGGTCAGTAAACGGACCTACGATTACCAATTCTCAAGATGCCCCCGCAACAAAGGAAGACACTTACCCTTATCATGATTTCTCTCTCTATAATGCTGTCCTCTATAGAGAACATTTCAGACACAGGTCTTTCCTTGACAGGTTCTTTCTTCACCCTCTCCTTTACACTTGTCAGGTCAGGCTCTGAGATAGAGGGCCCGAGCGAGGACCCATTTATTGCCACTTGATCTGTCCGAGACACACTGATGGCCTTGGAAGGCCCTGGCCTCATGGCCTTGGCCCTGGCTGCGGCCACGGAAGCACTAATATGGTCCTGCCTCAAGGCTCCGTTGCTGACGCTTTTACGAGGCCCGGGATATTCTGGAGGAGGTTTATTTGGTATTCTAGCCAAGGCAGCTTGCAACTGAGCACTGTACTTCATGTTCTCATGGAGGGCTCTTATCTGTGACACAGACTTTGCGGTTTCTTCTTCCTCTTCACTTTCGCTGCTGTGTATCAGCATTGTGGCATCAGAGAAGGTCTTTTTGTGATGGTAATGAAGAACCTGTTGAACTTCATGCCCCATCTGAACCGACTCTTCCGGCTGCACCTGCTCCCGCAAGGTGTTCCTGCGCGGCAGAGGAGCGTTTAAAGTTTTTAACGCCATGGCTTCTATACCACGTACCATATTGCTGATGACTTCCAAGCTGTGGCGCTTGTTCACAGCCGCATGGTGCTTCACTGCCAGGAGGGGTTCGCTGACCTCCTGCAGCGACTGGCGGACGACCGGCGAGCTGTCCTCTTGGAACGTCTTTACCGAGAGCTGCACTTTACGTGTGACCAGGTCAGGGCTGCTCCCGCTGACATACTTGTGCCGGTGGCTTGCAAGGTCAGGTGTGCTGGTGGCAGGACGTGGGCGCGGGTACGGAGGCGGGGGTCTGAAGAGATAGTTCTTTAACATATGAGCAGTATTGTAATTCTGGCTGCTCTGCAGCTGCATGTTAGCCAGTTCCGGTGTGCTGACCGTGTGTGATATGGCACTGGCCGCTGTCTTATTCTGCACAGCACTGTTAGGGTTCATTTGGTCAGAGGGCGTAACAGGCTTGTTGTAGCTACCACCCTGAGGCCCGTAAGTGACCGTATAAGGATGCCTCTCTCGAATCTCAGGTTGACTGTAAACTAGGTCTTCTGGCTGGTTGTAAGCATGCGTGTTTCCAATATTGAGATTCCTCAAAGACTGACTTTGGCTATCCATCTGGATCACTCCTCTCTTCATTTGCCTCATGACAGTTTCATAATCTGGAGTCGGTCGGTACGACGGGACTATGATTGCACTATGTCTGTGGCTGGGGATATAGTCTGCTCTCATGATGTCACTTCCAGGGATGCTCAGGTTTGAGGACATTGGAGATGCCTGAATGAAGTTCTGTGAGCGATTCAGGGAGTTCATGCTGTGTGCGCTGCATACGCTCCCATTGGGTCCATTACCATTCAAGTAACTGAAGTCCACTGGACACCTGTCCAAGCTGGTCTGAGACCTACAGTAGAAGGTTTCTTCATTTCCATGAAAAATGCTGTCTGTGTAGAGCAGAGATAAAACATTCAAAATTTAACATACAAGGACTTGTTATCAAAGCTGCAAATGCAGTCTGCACCAATGATTAGAGAGACAGCTTAGTGTACAGCTGCAGGGAACATTTGGTCTTGGGAGCATCCTTGAGTCATAGAACTAAGACGAAATGACTTCCATAAATACTCCCAACAGTTAGCAAAATACTGTAGCTCAGATCCTTGTGGGAGGCATGAAAAGGGAAAAAAGGAAATGTTTTTGCCTGGCAAGGAAGAACAGCATCTCTCTTACCACCTTGGAAGGATTCACTGATGCTACTTTTTTTTAGGAATTTGGTGCTGCTAACCTATGCTAATCCTGAAAATGTTATGTTTTTGTTGTTGTTGATACACTGCTCTCCGTTACCCAGAGTAGTAGATGATTGTGAACTTGTAGATTCTTCTTCAAACCAGTCAACAGTTTTAAGAATTGGAAGTACAGGGGTATCCAGACCAAGGAGAAAAAAAAAAAAAAGAAAAGAAAAAAAAGGAAAAACAACAAAAAAAGCCCCACCCTACAGATGTGTTAAAAATATTAGTTCAGCAAAGGCTACTTAAGGTGGAATGAAGACATTAAAGATGATGTCAGGAATCATAACTTTACTGCAAGACATTCCATGTCAAAAAACTTGTAAGAAACAAGTAGCATCTCCCAAGCCTCTGAAACTAACTCAGTTCTTCAATAATTTCAAGAAATTTGCAGCAAGACTGAATTAAAAAAAATAAAAAATCATCTAAAATTAAAAATATCCCCCTCCAAGATGCTGTACTTAATAGTAAAATAGTAGTGCCTACTAAGACAAATTCATATATATATATATAGTTCTTCAGGGAACTATATTGATTAGCTCATTTCAAAACATACCAAATTCTTTCTTAAAACTAGTCAGACAGCCATAACTTCAGAATACTATCAGGTATGACTAAGAGCTCCTCTACCAGTGAGAGCACTTCAACTCTAGTTCTCAGGAACTGCAGAGAACGTAGCCAAACAGACCTGGCTGCATGTATTCCAAAAGGCAGCATGGGTGTGGTTAAGGGTGTGAAACTGAACGTGTTTAGAGGCTGGGCTCTATTCCCAGCCTTGATCAAAGTAACCTGGTGCAACCTCTCAGAGGATTTATTTGTTAAACATGGGGGTAAAAGTGGTTAACTCTCCTTCAATCTGTAAGTATAATGTAGGCAGACATACACTGAGTTCTGTCACCATAGCACACAGATTACTCCTGCAACAAAAGATGTTTTGCTGTTTCATTTTCCTTCACTTCATTTCTCTCCCCACCCCCAGCTGGCATTGCCTTTGAGTTCAGCCATCAGATTTCCTTTAGAAATTATTTTTCAGCTTGCTGAACTGGAATGCCAAGTTTAAGGTCCATGTAATCATGCAAAAGTATTTTAGAACTGAAATTTGACTTTAAACACAAGATTTACTGCAGTAGTAGCTTCAAGAACTGCTAGCTGTCCTCCAACATGATCACAGCAGTACTAGAAATCTAGATACAAGGAGTAGGAGTTTCTCTGCATGCACATACAATTAAAGTCCATTAGAGGTAACACATATGCTCTAAGTACCTTGTGAATTATGTGTTTCAGTGTAGTGATCTCCACACTGGACATGCATAGGAGGCAGTATAAATGGATGTTGTCTAGGCTGAAATAAAAGCACAAGATAGAAAAGGATTAGGAACTCGGTTTGCTACAGTTTTTGCAAATGAAATGTAGAAAAAATAATTCTCTGCCCTCCCCACCAATTATTTCCTACCCAGCCAAACACACATGCTCAACATGTGTAAATTCTTAAACTTTAAGTCCAAAACTGACCAGCTAGATGCATTTATAGCAAACCACTTCAGAAAACAACATTCAGATTCCCATCTCACTTAGAAGATTTGAGAAATTTATAGAAAGTCCCAGTCCTTGAAGAATTAAAACAAGCAAAATCCAACACCCAAACACCTAATTGGGTCAAAAGCTGAAGATGGAACAAGCTCAGGGACCTAGAACACTGTTATATAAGCAGCATCAGCACAGATGGACTTAGAATCTAACTGCAGGTAACCTGAATATTGGATTCACTAAAGAAAAGCCTTTTTAACAGAAAAGGATCCCAGAACTCAGCATTAAATCAGGAGAGTTATTTACAGACAAATAAGTCACAGTTGATGCCATATTCTACTTTGTCCATCAGTAAACTGATACATTTTGCAATTGCCCTTCACCACCTGCACTGTAATGTCCTGTCTGGAGCTGCTGAGCAGTTTATGAAAGCGTGCTTTGATACACAAGGAGAGCAGGGAGAGAAGGAAGATGCTCTTCGCTGTTCCTTAACAACAGAACAAGGGATTGTCATCTAAGCTGATTTAACTAGTTCAAACTATTAAGGAATTCTTTGGATGCCCAAGGTCAAAAAGAAACACCAAATGATTTAGTTTTGCATGCATATGCACAAAATGAACACCAAGCAAAAGTTTGCCAATGGAGAGGGGGTGGGGAAGGGGTTAAATTTACATTTCCTATGTAAATGGGGAGACAGAATGAGAATCAAAGAAACTGAGTGCACATATGAATTCTTGCATATGAAATGGCTGTTAAGCCAGGGCTGGAAGATAACAGGAAATATTTCTGCTAGATGAATTACTTTTAAGGGTATAAAGCCCTACTCTCACTGAACATTTTGGGCAAAGGAGACTAATCCTGACAACCCATGCAGGAGAGATTAGCTGGGAACAAATCAAGATGTTTGAAAGCCTAGAAAATGGAAAAATGGTGGGTGGAAGAAACATGGCACGAGAGAGTTACTTCTACTGGAAATTTATACATCTGGATCAGATAGTTGCCTTTGTTATACAACCAGACAGTACTGAAGCTACTTGCATATATGCATATGGTCTGGGCTTTTTTTTTTTTCTCCCTTTCTTTCTTTTACATTTTTCTTTTGTCTTAACAGTATTGAAAGCTTTCAGGCATGGAGAACTTCAATACCCAACTTATGGATCACATGGATTAAAAAACAACAACAACAAATATATGACACATATGGAGGACGATTTGCTGTGAAAAGAAAGTGTGAAGTGCCTTAAAATAATAGTTAATAGCATCACCACAATGTCAAAACCATATGAAAGGTCTTACTGTGAAAATAACAAATGTGATTCTCAGTCAAGCAGTACAGCCTCACTCCAAAGATTCCACTTCAATTACCATTCATGCCTACTGATTTATTACTACACAAGACAAGTGAATATGCAGGCGTATAAAAGTGCATAGAGAGCAGAAAACAGCCAGCAGGGCTTTCTTTTCTTTTTTTTTTTCCCCTTTTTCTCCTCAAAGAGAATGGCTCAGACAAGTTAGCAAACAATTATGAACACAGTAAAGTTCAACACAGATGGTCAGCAGCCCTGTTCAAGTTTTAACAGACAAGCCTAATTTTGATCCTCCTTTTTTTCTTTTTTATTTTTAAATTTGTTGCCCACTTCAAAATAATCAAGCAGTGGGATTTGGTTTTCCTCTTAACAAGTAGATTACCTTTATCTGTATCTAATAGAAGGCTCTCTCGTTCCCTTTCTGATATATCTGAGGTTGTAGCATAAGAACACACAGCACATTTCATTTCTTCACTTTAATTTTTTTGTTGCCACCTCCAGGGGCCAGATTAGCAGATACTGAAAATATTTTAGGAGTGCTTAAGAGAACGTAATACACAACCACTGTGTATTGTATTAAAACACCCTAGAAACAAGCTGAGAATGAAAGGATAAAGAAAGCTGAAGCCAGCAACAACAGGTTTCCTGCAAATGGCTGGGAAACACGAAATGCAACTTCTACAGCTAACAGGCTATGGCAATGCATGTGCACTCAGAAAAATAGTCTGCACTGAAATCTGCAAAGATAAAACTATTCTAATATCAGTACTGCTTAGTCTTAGTTTTGGAACATTTTTGCTAGCAGTTATCACATCCTGAGGACATCAAGAAAACATTGCTGCCCTTATAAGCCTTCTGCTCACTACGTACCAGTGCTCTAAAGGATCAACAGTGTTGCTACTCTTACTTAACGGGTTCTGAATTACTGTGTAAGAAATAAGGACATACTGGATGTTTAAATTAGATTCAAAAAAGCATCCTTAGAACTGTCCAGGCCAGAGGGGAAATATTCCCACGCAAATACTCTTTTTTTGTCAAGATTTCAGGAAAAAAGATTTTTGTGTTGTTTTTTTTTCCTTTGGTCAGAATTATAGTATTTATCATTTCAATGAGCAGACTGAAAAAAAATCTCCAAAAGAGTCTCGGATTGTTGATAAAAATTTTACTTAAAATAACACTGACTTCATAGAGAGAATAGGCACTCAAGTCTAGAAACAGAGTAAACTGAGTTAAACTAAACTAGATTTTTACAAAAATCAAATCATTGAGAAAAACACAAGAAGCTGTAAAATTAATGCAGCGAATGGATCTCAACATATTCAGCAAAAGATGGCTCACAGTATTTCTAGGTGTAGAGGACTGCTTTCTTTAGAATACAGTGTCAATCCAGTAGAAAAGACTCTTAGTTTCTGCAGGGCAAGTAAAAATATAGTTCCTTGACGACTGTAATTTTAAGAAAGTCAGTGATGATATTATCCAGTTAAACTAATCAACTTGGGCAGCCACACCCCGAAATTCATTCCAATCATATTGCCTACAACAAATGATTTTATGTTCTTATTTGAAGTTTAGAAAGTATTCCATCTTACACAATGTCCCATCTCATCAGAAGAGGTACAGACACTCATAAAGGCTGCAGCACAGTACGTACCAAAGATGATCTACTCCAAGTGGGCCGTCGTCGGATAGGGGGAGGAGAACTTGATTGTCTGTGGAAGAAAAAGTAAAGAGAAATGCTAGTCTACACTATTTCAATTCTAATTATGGAATGAAGGGGAAGAATGAGAGATGAAGGATCTGTAAATACTGCTCATTTATGAGATTAAATGAATGCAAATAAGATGAACATACTTTAGATCTCTCTTTAAATACAGTATTCCAATTCCAAAACATACATGCCTTCTATTGATTATTCTATTTAGCTTATTTGGAAACACAAGAAAAAAAACAACTGAATCAAACAAAAAAGTCTCTTAAGCAATAAAAACTGCACATGTCATACAGGCACAGTCTTAGATGACTTAATGTGAATACTAAAAAAATACAATTTCATGAAATTCATAGCAATCACTCCAAAGCAATGCACACAGATCAGGAGGAAAAAAACAACTGGTTAATACCAGCAGGACCAAATACAGTGTTAGAATAGCTATGTGAAGTGGAAGGAAGGAGGAATGTGGAAGAAAGAAAATGAAAAAAGAAAAGAAATACTTTGAAGGAGGCAGAAATACAGTGCTTACGTGAAGAGAGGAAAGGTGGAATTTCTCCTCCTACAGTTTCTGATCTGGTGAATGATGTTATGTGCAATTAGAGGAAATGCTCACAGGAAAGCAAACAACTACAATCTTAACATAGAGGTCAGGAAAATTACTTGGCTAGAAAACACACAATGCCATAAGCAGTCATCAATATCTGTGGCCCTAACAAGAAGCTGATACCACATGAGACCGTGGTAGGAAGGAAAGCAGTTCTAGTGGCAGAAATGCATTCAAACACCAGTTATTTCTTCCACTGATCTCTTGATGTTCCCTATCTTTATTAATTCAAATATCTGAAAGCTGTATGCAAACCTGATACACCCTGTTCATACTGACACTCACATACTTATGGCTCAGTGTTCAGAAATAACCATGAGTAAAAGCTATTGCTTCTACAGTTTAGATGATTAACTGGAATGGAATAGTGCTCTCTGCTGACCCCAGTAAACAGCTTTAAAGGGGAAATAATTCTCAGACAACAAATAACGACATTTTGTTTTCTTTTCTGACTGTGACAGCAGAGATAAATGAGAACTTCCTCTGAATTCAATTCTTCTCAAAGTATTAACTTTAACACTGGGCTATTAAAATGCATTATACTCTGATAATAAAGGCTTTTTCTGGTCTTCTGCTCAACTTCCAAGGGCAAGCATTATCTGCAATCTAATCAACATCTTTTTCTGTATGCAAAGGTATCACCATGTGTAGTTTACCTCATCAGTCTCTCTAATACTTGCAATTCACCATATGTTTATATATTACGTGCACGTGTAATACTTGAAAGTTAGACCTTCCAATCATCCCTTCATCACTGGCTTAATTTTCCAACACAGTACTACCCAGCTGAATAGATTGGATGTCCACCTCTAACTAGAACTTTTGATGAGATTTCTTCATAGCCCCCTAGCTGTCTAAACTTAAGTTTTGCAAAGGATTCGTGATCCCACTGCTATACAAATCTGGCATATTTTGAAATACTCACAAAACACTCGACTTATTAAAGCTAAATTTGTCTCAAACTAAAATTGGCCATGTGCTGGTATAAAAGAAGCATTCTCAGCTGATAAACTTAGTTTTGACTTACAACTAGAGTCTTATGAATTCCTCCTTCAGTTTGAGTGAATACACCTGTGAGAGAGAATGAGCTCATGGCCAGTTTTTTAGTAAGTGCTCAAAGCAGAGCCTATAAAAGACTCTGGGTTCAGATTTAGTCTCTGCTGAGTTGTGTTTGTATGGCTATGTAAATGAACTTCCACAGGTCTTCCCCCTGCTTGGTGCACATAAGAAGGAGATTAATTACGCTACCCAAATTAGAAGAGGATATCCTGTGTTTTCCACCAACCTTACTTGTTAGATACATAGCACATCTTTAAAATGCTACTGTAATTCATATTTTGGCATGTTAACATAAGTCACCTTTCAATCCATTTTATACTAGCACTCCAGGTTGTTATGAACAGCACAGACTAAAGGCTTCAGTTCATTATTCTGTCAGATTTGGTTGTTCAGGGAGCAGTACCCAACAGAGCTCATACATCCAGCCTCTCTGGGCTCAGAATTAAATTTTTACTTCATTCTGCTGTTCTAGGTAATGGTTAAAACAAGAAAGAAAAAACAGCAAAGTAGAGCAGGATAACTGACACAAGTGACTAGGAAAAAACAACAAAGCCAGACACACCAAAACTCTGAGCACTTCCAAAGCAGGGTGTCAGAATACAATTCTGAGGAAATACTCACTCTGTGCAGATTTTGTTCTGTTTGTAAAACTTATGTCTTGCTGCAAACAATCGTGAGATATATTTAGCATTTTCAAGATCATCCTTTGAATGCAAGGGAAACAAAAGAAAAAAAGAAAAAATGCATATAATCATTCATTTTGTTATTCTTACTAAGAAATAGCAAGGGCTCTACAAATCCAATCATAGTAATGCTTAGTAAGGTCTGTCATGTACAGAATATGCCTGCCAAGAACATGTCTAGTGCCCTCAAGAATGTTTAAGGCATTGAATTACTGAAGTAGTGCGGCATGCCTTCGCATGCTGCCTCTTCACTGCGGGGTCACGATGGAAGGAGAAAAGGACAACAGAAAAAATGGCTGCAAGTTGCTGGCTCAGTCTCTACACTGGCTTGGTTCAGTGAGATGTAGACGATTTTAAGTGCAGAGCAACACTGCACTCCTTGAGTCCCAGCGCATGCACGTGTGGGAGCTTGTCTGCTGTTCCTACAGCTTCTTGTGCTGCTATTGACGTGCCAGTATGACAGGCAGTGTGGCACCATGGATGTTTCACTGAACAAGCACTTCAGTTTTTTTGCAGAGTTCCCAGCATATTATTACTTAAGTGTGTTTAGAATTAGAATTTAAAAGGTTTTTAATAAATATGCTTTATATAAGCAGATTTCTTGATAACGCTGATTAGATCTTTTTCTTACTGTGTGAAAGAGCACATTCTCCTCTTTGTTGATCAGCTCTAGAATAATTGAAGACTTGTTATGTGCAATATTCCCAATGTCATTCCACCTGTAGAGTAAAAAAAATGTGGTAGAGTTTGCCAACACATACATTCAAGCATTTCACAAATGCATTAAGTATCCCTCAGTCAACATTAGTCTTGCTTTATGGGAAAGCTTTTTCAGTAGCTGTTTGGTGAAGAAACATGGCCAGGATAACAAGGAGATCAAGCTCCGATTCAAGGAGAAATAGATTTTTTCAGTTCTTAACCTGAAGCAGGAAATTTAAAAGCTCTCTTTAAAAACACTGTCTTCAGGAATTGCAGCAGAATGTACACTGAAAACGCATTAGCAATAAATACCCTGAACACTAGCATTTTTGTATTGCTTGACTGCAAACAGATGGAATTTTTTGTTTCCTGCAGTGCCATTCCTGCTGTTTTCACCTTTCCTACAGAGACAGTTCTTTCTAAAAAAGGGCAACTTGTCTACATGGTTACATAGGCTACGCATACCATGTTAATGCTCTGCTTAACGTTCACACTTTTTTTTTTTCCAAGTAATTGTCAGGTTACCCAAGATTGGAGTTGTAATCTTCTTACAAATAGCTGACAGACAGACACAACAGACACACTGGCACACATTGCATGCAATCCATGGGGATGGAAAGGACTTGTTTGTTCTGTTTGCAGCATGCATTCCTCTTCATGTCATGGCAGGATGCTTGGAGTGCATATTTGCAAGAGTAAGGATCCCAGCACCAGCTACCATTTCTACATTTAAGAAACTTCTTGGTTTTGACACTACATTTTAAGATGCCCTCAGAATGGCACAATTAAAAGAATTATCTAACTTCTTCACGGAATTACACATGTAAAACATCAGCCATATGGAAAAGAGAGACTTGACAATCTCAAAAATAATCATTTAATGCCCTTTTTAGGTCAAAACAAAACAAACAAAGCTAAGCAAAACAACAACAAATAAAAACCAACACCCTTCTTGTTCAAGTCTGCTACAAGCCTTAGTTTATGACTAAAAATGAGTGTACCTCATAAATTAATGTTCAGGTTCACATCCTAACAGCAACAAGGATAGGAAAAATCCACTCCACATTAACACCAACATTAATGGAAACACTCAACAGTAGCAGAGATCTTGCAACACTTTCATACATAACAATTTTTTTTTTTGAGTTACAAAACCCACAAGAGAAGGTCAGTAAAAGGCTTTAGTAATTCTTAAAAATCAAAACAGTTGTACAAACATGTAAATGACAGACACACAGATTTCAAAACTGCAGTGAGGAAGTTCAGATTTTTTAGTGGGATATCTAAATATGGAAACCAGATTTTCAGAAACATTGAGTGCCTAGACTGCCAGCAGTGAGGTTTAACAGATTTGCATTCAGATGCATCAAAGAAGCAGACACAAAGGCAAGAAAAGAAAAAGCATCAAAGCCTTGTAAGTAGAACATGATACATGACAGACAACTACATCTTTCTTGCCATCAAACCTATTCAGGGACATCAGAAATTATTCTTTATCACATCTCTTATGGCCAAGAGGCCAGTGCTGAAAACAGTGAGGTGACTACTCCTTAGTGAGAGGATTGGGACTATTGAAGTCACATATTTAAGTAAGGAAGAAAAAAAAAACCACACACAGAGCTCTGAACACAGCACTTTAAATGCTGAAGTCCGTAGCTTTTACCTATAGATCACAGTTGTCCTTCCAATTCTGTTTTTTATGAAGATTCCCATGAAGAAAATACCGAGGTGTATGTCATTTCCATGATTATCCTGCACAAAAAAGGTATATATTTAGATTAATCAAGAAACTGGCACAGGCATGCGCAAGAACATGTGCTGAGCTACCAAACAGAAGCCATTCTTAAGGATGAATGTGGGACTAACCTTACTAACCTACAGTTTGCTGCTTTACAGGACTCTGATTTTCATTATTTCAAAGCACCTAACACTGAGGTGGATTCATTATGTTGATAAGCGAGAATAGATTAAGGCTAAATGAGCCCAAAGTTCTCCTGCAGGAAACAGCAAAGACACCACAAACAGGCATTTGTTATGTAACAGCTCACATACCCTATAACTGTGAGTATAATTATCTAGAATCCTTATGACTCTCAAAAGCAACAGTCCTCATTCACACTCATTATTTCTCCAGTCACCTGATAAAACAGAGAGATTTCAGAATCCAGACCATACCTGGAGATGGAATCCATCTCAAAAACTTTACCCATCACACTTCCTCATTCAAAGTATTCTGTGCATGTCACCCTAAGACGTACTTGTATCTTTATACAGACACAGCCTGCACTGCTTTGCAATTATTGCTTAAATATTCATCTGCGTGCATCGTATACCGTCCACTGTTCTTGCAATGCTTTTCAAAAACCATTGACTTTCTGTGTCTACCCATACTTCCCTGCAGGATCCCATATGTGCTTCTGTTGCATTTTACAGTTCTTCTCTTTAAAATGCTTTTTTCTTACTGCTAGAAGAGCTTAATGATGTTGACAAGTTTTTCTACATTTAATCGACAAAACCAACTCTTCGCTAGCTTCACATACAGCAATGGAGTCAAATTGCACATGGCAGAAAGAAGCTTCCAGTAAAGGGGAACTGGCTACAGTGCAAATTAAACCTTGAACAACCCCCTCAGTTTTAACTGTGTGGAGGACTTGTGTGTAGGTGTAAGAAATTAAGGAAAGGGTAAAGTTAAGGCTTAATAAATAGCAACTTAGAAAGATAGGAAAGAGATCTTAGCCTCCTATCCTGTGAAATAAGACCAGAACTGAGGTTTATTTGCCACAGTCATTCTCCCTCAGGAACATCTCAGCTTCCCAAGGGAGCATCCATGGTAGACAGACCCTGGCACATACAGTCTTTTGTGTCAAAAGGATTTTGGTGGAGGGGAAGTGACAGCAGTAGGATACCCTCATGCTGCAATCTCCATTCAAACTACCAGAAACCATTTAATCTTCTAGAACGGTGAAACAACTCCCAGGTCTTCCGGATGAACAACGCACATGTGTTACAAAGCTCACTGCATAACTGGATGTAGGGGTTTCTTTCTTATATATGCTAACATACCTTCACAGGGAACAGTTCCTGTCCAAACCCATCAAGGCGTTCCACTTCATTGATGTACATTAGCTCAGCCTCTGCTGCTGTAATGCCACTGCAATTGGAATAACAACAGCAAATGATTCAATATCACATACACATACATAAAATACATTAGTGAAAAGAATGGCAGATTCATAGACCACTTCAGAGGATGTTTTGGAGATGCTGCCCAGCAATGTACAACAAATTCAACTTTCAATGATAGGATCACAAACAGTAAGGGGTGGAATTTTACTGTACATTGCTAAGGTAAGGTTAAAACATAGTTCAAACTATAGGAGGAATATACTGAACTGATCCTTTGTTCACTGCATCAAATATTTTTCCAGGCTTTATTAAACATCAGGTTGTTGCATTAGACTGTGTCTTTGTGTCTAGTCTTGGATGGCCAATTTGAGCCATCGGAGTCCTAATTTGCATTAACAGCATATAAACTCACTGAAGTTGCTTAAAATGACTTAAAAGTGAAGACCTACATTTTCATATTGGCTGCAACATAGGCAATAATCGAAGTTTTGAGAAGGTTCTCTTTCGTAACAGAAAACCAACCCTCTGAAAACTTCTACACACGTGTCTGCACATGCTCCTGTCACAGCTCAGGAATTCAGACAGACTTCAGTTCTCAAAAGCAGGTCAGAATAGATTGTAGGTTGTTCCAAAAGAAGGTCACAATTAATGTTTCTCCTCTTTGTTCCTCCTTAGTACAGCTTACAAACAGAAATATAGGAACTAGACACTTAAGAGAAACAGGGACAGAAAGCAGGTGGAATTTGATCTGCCTGCTGAAGTAAGGATAAGTGTTGGTCCTTTGTGAAGCTGAAATGGCTCTAAAGAGCACAGCAGGGGGTGGAAATCTTACTTTTCAAATCTGTGAGTTAACCAAGATTGCACAAGCAGCCCTGAGCAAAGACTGAAGAACGAAATCAAGTCTATTCATGGTCAGCTTGGAAGCTAACCCTTTGGTTTGCATCAAAGGCCCAAGCTTACACTGAAACTCAGACTGAGAATGGCCTTCCACTCAGATATTGGTACTTGTACCTTTAGAACCATTTTTTTTTGTTGCGTAATCAGGAATGTTGCATCTTTCATATAGCATTCCAACTATATTTCATATAGATAGATAGAATAGAGCTTTAAATGTAGATTATCAACAAAATATAGATTATTTCCAGTAACACACAGTGTCATTTTTCTAGAGGTTTGAATACCTTTACCATCAGGACACAAAAAGATGACACAAAAGAAGTCTATTTACAAAGGAAGACTTCAGGACTAACATGGAGATTATTGATTAGTGACTGTGTATTTAAATTTTTCTACAAGGAGACTTAAAACTCAACAAGATAAGGTGCATTTTGTCATTTTCATTTACATTATCTTGGGAGGGTATGTATCCCTCCTCTTGAATGAGAGAAAACCTTGAAGAGACCCCCTTGGACCACCCTGTTCAAGTCATGGGGGTCTTTCACAGCCCAGATTTAAATGAAACCAAAAAGAAAAAGAAGTCTAGTACATAACAAGTAGCTTTACAGATGTTCCTTTAACCTGATGGTGGAAATGCTCATTTATTTGGGATGGAATTCCATGGCAAATTTGTGTGCCCAGCAGGCAAACACTAATTAAAAATCCAGCTAGATGTAGCATAACAGTAACATGGAGAAAAGTTAGTTACCACTGCAAGGAAAAGGTGGGGAAGAAGGAGAGTACAGGAAGGAGAAGGACAATTGAAAAAAAAAGAAGGAAAGCTGAATCTTCACATATCAAGTTCACCTGTGTGTTCGGTGTTCCTGTGCAACCTTTTGAGTCAGTTCCTCCAGGACAGCTTCATCCTGGGTCCAGTCCTATAAAAATATTAAGTAGCATTAAAAACTACTCATCCAAAGAGACAGCATAATGCAGGACAGGAATTCCGACGGCATGCTTTAGGGTTGTTTCCTGTTCGTGCTCTTGGAGGCAGTTACAGAGAAGGAGCTTAACACCAACTGCACTGCAAATCCAGGGCACATGTTTGAGCAGGGGTTGCTGAAGACATGCAAGAAAAATATCATGGTCTGAGATGGGTTATTTTGGAGGTAAAATGATGCTGTTAAAAAGAGTGCTAAGGTGGGGTTTTTTACTGCAAAAATCAGAACAGACTGCAGAGCATGGATAAGAAATCTTTTCCTGGATAGGGACCAAACAAGCCTTGAAAAGCACTTGGAAGTCTACAAATGAATATATACCTTTCAGAACAGTCCAAAATAATTCACACACCACGCAAACTGAACTTCTGGGTATTTCCTGTCCTGCAGGTACTGCCTTCCCCGTGTTAACAGGGATCAAAAACTTTGCTATCTCTTCTACTATGTAATAGAATTCACTTCAAAGTTGTGACACATTTCTGAGTAGAGTTTTTTTCTTCCAAAAATGAGATTATATATAGGGTAGGAAAAAATCTGAAATAATTGGGAGAATCTTAATAAAGAAAGTCTGCTCATAAATTGAAGACAACAAAAAGGAAGCTAAAACATTTTCTTGCAAAATGTTCTTATTTTTACTTTTAAAAGCCTTAAGACTGCATGTAATGTACTTAAGTACGCTGCTTGTTTCTTGCTTAGCGAGGCCCTCCCTCTGATATTTGCTTCTGTCACAAAACTATGTGAGAGTGGTAGCGTGCTAATGAAAAATGGCACTGTACATGCCTATGCACAGCTACACACCTGTGGGGTGTACTGTGTACATAACTTTGTTCTTTTCACTACTGAAGAAATGCCATTTGACACACACTGTAGCCTCACAAGATCAAACAGTAAAAAGGTGCTGCCCCTCCCTCATGCACCGTCTCTCTTCACTAATGAATTTATGGCAATGTTCTTGTTGGAGGCTCTTAGTGTGCCTGAGATTTGCTGAAATACTCCCACTTGCTTCAGGACTAGTTTATATCTACAGCACTTAGCAACTGTCACCGAATTTGTGGTGAAGTATTTACTGCTGTATTACTCACTCCTCCCCAGCAGGGCAGAGACCAGAAATTAAAGAAGGGAAAGAGATGCCTAGAGAAACAGCTGATTTAAGAGTAGTCTCCTGAAGGCTAAGGAAGCCAATACTTTGCTATTCTTGTCAAATTTGTTAGTAGTAGCATGGATGAATGGCTAGATACCACAAAGTAGTAAGAGGAAAGCTTACCACCATACAGACCACAACAACACAGCAAAGGCAGTTGACTCACAACATAAGTTCTAGGATATTAGCCTGAAAAGTAACTGCTGAACTACATTGAAATGTGTCTTGAAATCTCATTTGGAGGCTTAAACTCTCCCCTATTTTTTATTTTTTTTTTAAATAAAAATACCATCAGTATATTGAAAGAACTTTGTAGGTGTAATTTATGAGGTGACAGCTTGACTACACCTTTCTGACTGTACTTGCAGTCATCAACTTTCCCACTTAAACTACCATACATGCCTTCGTAAGCCATCAACTATATACAAAATCATCAATTACCAATTAATAACAAGAATGCTTGTTGTAACAAGAACAGATGAATAACACCTATTCCTAACAAAGAGGTCTTGCTCCACTAGTCAGTTTAACAGAGGATCCTCAGTGAAAGGTCAATACCAAAGCCCTGATCTAGGTATAAAAGATTCAGATCTCTGCATATTCATTAATTTCTCCTCTTCTTGCTGATCTTCTTTTTCAGGTGACAATCAACTCTGCCTGCTAGCTTGAAATTGCACTTTCACATCGAGATACTGTGTACACATCACCTCTTTGGACTTGAGAATTGACTACCAGCTTACAGCTTACTGCAGTTCCCACGCAGTCAAAAAGTGAAGGTAAATGGGATGAAATGCTTTAATCATTCTCCTTCTGTCTTTCCACTTACTGAAGGAAACCAGCTGCTTAATTTTTAGGCAGTAACAATTCAGGCAGTGGAAGCCCATCTCACTTCCAAATTTTGTTTCTAGCCTGACAGAATTTCAATTTCTTTTATTTTGTGAAGTTTATGCTCAAGCTCTGTGCTCATGGAGTTTCTGAACTAAAACAGCCTTAATCTAAGGTGGTGGTGTTTTGTTTCTTTTCTCCTTTCTTTTCTCTTTTTTCCTCCATTTCTTTTAATCCATTCTCCCAGATGGACTCATTGTCATGGGTTACAAGTAGTTGGCCTTTATCACCATAGTTGCCAATGCCATCAGTGACTTAAAACACTTCCCTCAGCATTCAAATCATTTGCTTGTTTCCCATTTAAATTTAAAACAATTTCACAGCACAGTCCCTGGAGAACATTTTGAGAATAGATTCACAGTTCACTTCAGTCTAACAGTCAATTGGTGTAAAATCACATTCTCTTGAGCAAAGATTGCATGATTTGTCCTGTGGCACAACCTTATTACATCAGCAGTTTTTATATTCCATTGTTTGGCCATGTCACTAATGCTGCAGTACAGTTAATATACAACATTCTGAACAGCTGCAAATTGTTTTTTGATTCAAGAAAGTACACTTTTTTGTTGATATCTACTTTCAGTGGAGACTTAGCAGGAACTGAAAAAGAGCTAAATTTCTATAGCACTTACTCATCCAGCTGCAATCGAGTATATTGCAGAGCAAGGTTTATTTCCGCTATTAATAATTCAGTGCTGGTGCTTTTATTCTGTTATCAACAAAGCCATCTCTGAGGCGTGGAGAAATTAGTCATAAAAGACCACAAGACAGGAGGATAAGGAACTCACCATAGGAAACAAGACATACTCTCGGAGGAAGTCATGAGATTCAAACTGATGATAGTCTCCAAAATCCGCTGGAAAAAACAAGACAATTACTCATTTTAGCACTTTCTACACATATTGAGACCACACTCAGTCTTTGCGCAGATGCTTAACTTCAAGTGGGTGAGTTCTCTGTGAAGCCACAACCCAGAACAAAGATTTCTGTTTGTACTTTAGCTTTTAACACGGAGGTCTGAAAATAAAAGTGCTATTACAAGAGATCAAATAACAGCCAACAAGCAATTTCTCTCTTTTGATCCTTTATATTGTGACCATTTGCAGTGCTTAAACATCAGGAGTGCAAGAGGTTCTTTTCTTACTGTAACCTCAACGAATTAATACTACCATCTGGCAAGACCGCGATACCCCTGTCTCTTTAAAATGGTACAGAATTCTGCTTCTCCAATAACCCCAGTCCTAACCAGGCAAAAAGAATTTAGCCTGCCTCTGCTACAATTCTACATAATTGTATGAAAAAATGCTTAATTTTACAGCCTAGGAAGTGAAGATCAGCAAGTCAATTATATTGAAAAAATAATTTAACAGAGGTTCAAAATTGTAGAAAATGCTTCCAAAAGGCTCAGCTACTTAAAAAAAAAGAAGAAGAAGAAAAAAAAAAGAATATATATCTGTTAAATACACAACAACTTATATCAAAAGAATATCTTGCCGGGAGGTTTCTATTTTATATTAACTGAAGTGGATCAAACGCCATCTACAAGATTCTTATATTATAGAAGGTGGAAATCCCCACCATAAATCATATTAACTAAACATTCTTTCAAAGCTTCCAGACAACTTCATGTATTGCAGGATGCCAAAAATGCAGTTTCATTTTGTTTTCACCTCAGAGTTATGTTTTAACATAAACAGAAAGAAATCAAAATAGACATGAAACAGACTCTGCAAGTTTGAAGAAGTATTTCAAATATCTTTGGTTGCATCACACAAAAAGGACAAAGGGAGTAACACAAGGTCATGAATAAAGCAAATAAGATTAAGTGCAAGATGCAATGGCCTTTGAAATATTATAGATTACATTGAAAATTCAGGACAACTACTGCAAAATGTTACAGATTAGCTCCCAAAGTCAGCAAAACCTTCAAGAAACACAGGAGCAGACAAACATATTTGGTGCCTATTTATCATTAACTTACATATTGGCAAAGTTTAATTTTCTCATATTACAAGATTTAGAGTAGAATCTTATATTCATCTTCTCCATTATTCACAGAACACATCAAGATATAACAGGAAACATTTTTCCTTCAAGCTTTAACCAAGCAATAAAATACTACAACAGAATAACTGCCCTATAAAAATCATATTAATATTACTCTTAATCATAATTGGCATTATTTTTAAGGCACTGCTATTTGACAGTACAATTTCAGAGTACTTAAAAAGAAAAGTGGTTGCTGATACTCTCTCAAACACATTCAAGGAAGCTGGTACAGACAGAACCTAGAGACCTGGGTTTTCATTTTTATCTACTGTTCTCTCCGTGCCAGAAAAGAGCATGATGATTAACACCTTTGATAACCTATTCTTTAAGACAGTTGCAAAGCATCTCAAAAACTACCAACGGCAGCAAGAAGCAGATCATGGCTGCTCTGGCGCTCCTGCAACTACAAAGCTTACTCAAAATGGAAAAATGAAGATTCTTAGCTTTCATTTAGAACTTTCTGAAAGTTCTATATTTTCAGCAACTCTATTTTAAGAGTCAGATACTCACATATAAAAATTTTACTAGGGCATGATGCACCACAGAACCTGTAAGTTTCAAGAATCAGACCTTCTCATTTGTTATGATATACATGTACTTGTCCCTGTTCCCTGAGAGGTGCGGTGCTGAGCGCACGATTGTTGGAATTTACTTTGAATTCTCGTAGTCATGGATAGATTGAAATATACTTTCTACAAATACAGGGCTTCCTTCTTTACCCATGTACATGCATGATCTTACTTTTATTGATGTCCTTAGGAGGCTTAGAATAAAAAGCAGTTTATTAATTTATAATTCATGTAAAAATTATGGTCATGTGTTCTTTCATATTGCAGATAGTGCTACACAGCAAAATGAGTTTTTAATTAAAGGTAAAATTAAAATTGCTCCTATGCTCTTTGATGTAATTCCACTTTAAACCAGAGAACGCGAAGCAAATTCATTACTGTAAAGTACTTTGTGGCTGGAACTAGAACTGGAGTCTAGTTCAAATTCACCAACATGGCTTTCAGAAAAAAGGAAAGCTGCAGATTGTGATGTGGTCCACCATCCCCTCCCTCAGGGTACAAGCATTTCATCAACACCAGTCCACCCACGCATTTTTAAATATGTAAAAGAAACCTGGCTGTTGTGAATAGGAGTCATACACGGCCCTAGTTAGTACCAGTCAACATCTAGAACAACCCCAAATATCCCAGTTGGAAAATGGCAAGCAGATCACGTCATCTTACCTTGCACTGCTAAAGCAGCTAGTCGAATTCCCTGTTCCAGTGAAGAACGCAATCGGCCATCAAGAATGTCCTTTTTCACTTGTAGGTAATACTGATATCTACAAAGCAGAAAAGAAATCAAACCAGAAGGGCAGTATGTATATACAACTTCTACAGAACAACAGACTACTTAAAGCAAGAAAAACTCGCTACAAACATGTCAGGCAGCTAAACTGCAGTCAGTGCGTGGTTTAAGAAGTTCCACATCATCTGTAAAGTACACACATGTCAGCAAAATAAATCAAAATGATCCCTACATGTGCAATGTTTCCAGGTGTATGAAAAGGAAAATAAGATGTTCTAGTTTGATTTAAATGTTCTAAACCACAAAGATGTGGGATATCTGCTGGGACAACCTCTGCTATAAATTCTGTGCAAGTTACAGAAGACCACGCATTCTACAACTCACAAAGAGGCTGATGCATCTATGTGCTGTTTTTTACTCAACTATCACCATTTTGATAGGAAAAAAGGAATGTAGCAATATATTTTGGTCGACCAGTGTAACTTTGTGGCCCATATAGAAGTGTGTGTGGTGGTTTTTTTTTTAACTGGAATCTTCATCTGTAACACTGGCCTAGACCCAGTAAAGCAAAACCAATTTCTAATATCACAAACTTGATCAACAACTAATCACAAGGTAAACTACATTTAGGCACCACTCCAATAAGACCAGTCTGCATGTCCATTCAGTCTCATGCACCCCACCCCTGGACCTGCTGACAGTAACTGATGTGCCTTGCTAACCGCAGTCCAGAAAACCTAAAAGTCATCAAATGAAGAAGTGAAGAGGTTTCTTGAGCTGTGACCATACACATCAGTCTGACCCACCTTAACCAGGTTACAAGGCCAGGATGTCCTTTACAGGTCACCGCCCTGTGGTGCAGGCCCTGTCCCTCACCCCCAGCTGCCCTCCCCTGACGCAGCTCCATGCCGTTCCCTCAGCCCTGTCGCTGTCACACAGAGCAGAGCTCAGTGCTCCCTGTGAGGAGCTGCAGCCACCACGAGGCCCCCCCTCAGCTCCTCTGCTCTGGGCTGAGCAAACCCAGAGATGACAGCCACTGCTGACACACCTCCAGGCCCCTCGCCATCTTCTTAGTTCTCCATCAGACACTCTTCATTTTTATGTCCTTCTTAAATTGCAGTGCCCAAACCTGCACACAGTACTTGAGGTAAAGTTGAACCAGTACAAAATAAAGAGGGCATCCCCTCAAAACAGAATGGAATTTAAAATAATCGTTTGAACAAAACCAGATCACTCTGTCAGAACTGGATTAAGAAAGAAGTCATACACAAGGATGCTAACCAGCCTCAGAGCCTCTGGCCATGGCAAAGGAATAGCAGTCAAGAAGACTCAGGAAAATAAATGCCTAACTGGACCAGCACACCACATTTGACCTTAAGTTTGAACCTTTGGGAATAGAATATAAACAGTTCTCGTCTTACTGATTTCACGCACTTAAGTCGCCTACCTGGTACCAAGGCAATTCATTTTTCTGCAACAAAGGGCCACTCAAATATCACCCGTGTCACAGGAATTGCACTACCTTAATTACACTCAAAAAAATTACCACTTAACTCTGTGCAAGCATTAGAAAAAAAAAACAACCTACATGCTTAAAAACCAGCATAACCCAAGCCATTCTTTGAGGGGTATTAATCAAATACAGCATTTTACACTCTACCTCAGTTAATTCTTCTGTCAGCAATGTGAGATGCAGTAACTTGCCACTAGACAGCACCAATGCTCTGAACAGACCGGTACTCAAGGTAGCAGCACCACTGGCAGCTACAAGCAGTGCAACTCTCTCAGTGAAAGGCCTGTGGATATATTTTAATGTCTGGAAAGTTCCCCTTTGAGTTCACGGATTTTATGTGCACTTAATAAATAATTGTTGGGTTACTCATTTTTAGGTTTCCTCTTCCCTCTCACTTCCCCCAGAGAGGAGTAAGAATAACATTGTCAAAGAGGAAAGAAAATGTTCATCAGAAGTGCTTAGACATGGCTTTCACAGAGTCATGAAGGTTAAATCTTCTGCCAACTTTGAAATTTGATGGAGAGAGGCAATATAAAATCATACTGCTTCTCAGCATGACACCTGTGCTTCAGCCCCAGGCTTCACACTTGCCTAGCCCAAGAGACAAGTCAGCTTGTTTGCAATTCTTTGCAATGACTAACTCTAAATTCTGAAAACACATGCTTTCATGCAAGCCTGATGTAAACTGCTTTGTCAAGTATATAGGTGAGTAAGTGTTTGCTGAATCTGATCTTAAAGACTGTAATCCTGAAGCATGCTATTTATGGCACTGGTACATATATATGCATGAGTTGCACATTCTAGTCTGGCAGAACAAAAGGAAAATCCTCCATCTTCCTTAAAGCTCTACACAGTTAGAACAATTGCTAAAGCAGACACAAAGTTAAGAGACCACATGAAAATGAAAATAATGTAGAATCCTATGACATCCTGGCTCTATAAAAGTCAAGAGTATCACCAGCTTTCATGAAGCCATGATTCCAATTGCAGTACCCCAAAACCATAGAGAAATTATAGTTTGGGTTATCCAAGTAAGCATCATGAAAAAAAAGATGTCAATGCAATTACTGTAGTACCAAATACTGTGACCACAGCTTTCAAAAGGCAAAGTGATGTGCTATACCTGCAATTTTAGACAATACTTTAGAAAAATGTTTTAAGCAATCACTTAACACTTTATGGAAAAGATGCCCATTTGAAGGTGTGCAAACTTGTATCGGATGCCAGGTCATGCTCAAAAAATCTTAACAGCATTATTCTACCATATTATGGTACAGCATTGCATTTACTAACACTGTAGTAGAACAAAACACAAGGATTTGTTACCAATAGACCGGAGTCACATAAGGCATGAACTGGAGTCACTAATTCCAATGTCCAGGAAGAGGTGGAGCTGAGCTGTCACTGAATGCCCTGAAGGAAGCTCTGCTCAAAGGCTATAATAGCTCGAGGAGCTGCAGATTCATGGCTCGGTTGTTCTGCAAAACTGTGGTCAGGCTTTCTGCCCAGTCAACAGGGAACAGAAATTGGCCCATATTCTATCTAGGATTCAAGGCTCTTTCATCTGAAATTATGTTAAACATTGTTATTATGTCACTCTGCTATAGCTGAGAATGCTCTTTGTTTAGGTTGCTAAAGTATATCTATAATTTGAAGGCAATTAAACATTTTAAAAATGATTCGGCTATACATTCACTGAGGAAAGCTGTTCCAGAACAGCACATAAAAACATGCATTTCATAAGCCTCTTATTAAGTGGTTTAGCAAAGAAAGCACATGGAAACTGAACAAAAGAAAAGTTTGCAAACTTTACCCCCAAATAATAAAAAGCAAGAAATTCAAAACTAAAACTCACAAAGCTTTACACACAAAATCAGTCTGGGATACCAGGGGAGCACAGAGAAGAAGAGAGACCACCACAGCCAAGTGGACTGACAGCTGAAATCTCTCACCCTCATTTTTGGGTTAGCAGTTTTTAGCAGAGCCTTTGGGTGCTCAGTACAATGAAGGCTACTACAGTTTGCCAGCCTGTAGCTATTTCCAAAGGGAATGGGAGTGGACAACAAGTCTGAACAAAGCCATAATTATAAGGGTATCATTTCCCACAACTCTATTTAACCATCATAGAATACATGAAGAGTACATTTGCATTTATTGCACTGAAAAGCACACTTTTTCTGAAGTAAACTGGACAGTTATGAGAACATTTGTATTCCAGAATCAACATCTGCATTTTAGCAATACATAATGCGTCAGAGGGTTAAAAAGCCTAGAAGCAGGAGATAAGGGTAACGTTTTGAAATGTAATTCCAATACCCACATTCTGACTCAGCTGCAGCTGTGTAAACCTATGGAAACTCCATCTGCCCTTACAATTCCGCATAGACCTCCCAAGACCAAGTTTCCTGTTCTGCTCTCACTTGAAAAAGAACATGGGTATCCATAGAGTGTCACTGACTTTTCCCTGTACTGCTCAATCACAACTGATTACCCAATATATCCTGTCTGCTGCTCTTCTAAATCTGGTGAAAGTAACTCAGCTTTTTGGATTTACACTCTCTTCAATAAGGAATATTTCTCAGTACAGTCAGTCATGCAGAACCTGGCCCAATCAACACTGGCAGTCAGATCTGCATGGAGATATTTAAGGGTGGTCTAAAAAAGCAAGAGTATGGGTTAATTTTGCAGAGTCACTGTTGGTGCACTTTATCTTCAGTTTTCCTATTATTAACTTCTACAAAGAACTACCAGACAATGTCTCTCGAACAGCACCAAAGACTTTTCAAATTTTGTTTTTAATCAGTCAGTATGTTTCCCTGGAAGCTTCAAGTCAGCATGAACAAATCTGTTTGTTTCAATACCAGCAACTCTTTATCATGAGTACATGTTCAAATGCACACAAGCACCAGAAAACATTAGTTATCTAAGGGGTACAATTCCTTTAAAATTGTTTCTAATGATGCAATTACTGGCTTGACTTTTTTTTTAATAACTCATTAGGTACCATTTAGGCACCAAGCCTATCTCTTGGATAACTGCACAGCTATGTAACTCAACCTCAATTCCGGAAAAAAGAGAGAACTGCTTTACTGTTTCATATGTCCAACATAAAGTCTTCAAGACTCAAAGGGGAGCTAGATTGGCCTGCAAGTGATTCAGCTCGCTTTGAACCTTAAAAATAAAATAAAATGGAAAATAAAAAAATAAAAAAATAAAATAAAATGGAATAAAAAACCACTATCAGAGTACAAGATGATCTTCAAGAATTAGGGACACAATAAAATTCTCATTGAATCACAACAACAGCCTGACACAGGTTATTTAGGTTTACCTCAGAATGGTAATATTCTTCTGAACAGAGACTATGCGTACAGTTATGCAATTATCTGCCCACAGGGGAAGCAATTTCTCATGAACAGAGGGCTTTTACCATGAACTAGAATTATTTTAAGCATTAGCTTTGATATTTGTGAGTTTCTCATTCTTTTTACTCCTTAAAACATGCCATGATCTTGGCTTAAGTAGCAACAGGATTCCATAGAAAAGTACATGCTACGTTTTTAAAGAAATTCATTATTTTAAGCATGTGGTCTTTCAAACTTTCTCAGCCTTTGAGCTGGATGAGTCAGATTACAGCTATTCAATGTGGGAGCAAAGGAACTATTCGATAAAGACAAAAAATATTGTTTTTATTTATTACACGTTTGAGAAAATGATAATATTTAACTCTTCCTGGTTGCTTATCTGAGAAAAACATGCTTTAAATAGAATTAGCCTTATTTCATGAATAGAATCTGAAACACGTGGCTGGTGAAGTAACTCAGACAGGAAACCAAGGAAGATTTGGCAGAGTTAGATTTTGTTCCTAAGTCTCAGTCGAGAATGCTGCATACTGGATATTGCTTATTTGATGCGAGTCGCTTGATATTGCAACAAAATTTACTCCAAAATCAAGCTGCATTTTTAATGGCAATAAAGAAAGGTAGGTAGATAAGGTTGGTCTCTTCAGATACAATCTTTAGAATATTGGCAAAGTTGGTGTTTTGATTTCTGGGCTTGAGCATGCTGAAACACATTTGGAAGTAAAGATTCCATCAGCACATCTTAATCTCAGGGCATTTTAGAAAAAGTTGTACATACATTGATGATGTCATTGACAGTAATGCAGTGCTACCGTCTTGTCTTTGCCTTTCTAAAAAACTTAGATGATGCTGATAAACACCATCCCTAGCTTGCTCCTCTGCAATTTCATCCATTTATCTCCCAGCGGAAGCCTGATATTTCGCAGCACTAGACAATAGCCATTTATCTGGGATTTATGAAAGAATATTCAAAAATGGGGCTGTGCTCCACTACCAAAGAACAATATTTTTCGAAAGATATTACTGAAAACAAGTCTGCCACACCCTGCAGCAGATCTTCAGAAAGATCAGTAGCCTTGCCAGAAAGAAGGAGACAAAAGAGTCTTTGTCACACATGCAGAAGGATATTCCTTCAGAAGTGCAAACTATCAATGCCAACAGTAAAAACAGTCATAACAGTTTTTAGGATAGGAATTCCTTCATCAAACAACCCTAGAAGGTAGGTAAAAGTTTGCTCCAGGTAAGTGAGAAATGAGATTGTTCAAAAACAGCATCCACCTCTCCTACATCCTGGTTTCCTTAGCAGCTGAGTGGAAAAGATGACGGAAACTAAAAATTAAACGTATGGAAAGATTGGTGTCATTCCTTTTCCCCTTCCAATTAAGGTAGAACAATGCTGGGTTAGCATCATTTTTTATGTCTTTGTACAACTGAAAAAGGAGATCAAAACACAATTCGTATCTATCCCCTCATCTCGATCAAAAGACAGTTCATATCTACCCCCTCATCTCTCAGTCTCTCTCATTTTAGAAGCAAGAGTTTACAGCTATAAATGGCAGAAAAGAGAATTTGGATAAAGCAGGCTAATTTCACAATGACAGGCATTTCCATTTGTTTTGACATGCAATTTGCAAGCAAAGAGACAAATAATAAACTTGCTTGCTCTGAGAGCAGAGTGGCTGAGGATACTGGGATTACTCAATCTGGAGAAGAGGAGGCTCAGGGGATGCTACTGCTCTCTACAATGGCCTGAAAGGAAGTTGTAAGGAGTTGAAGGTTGGCCTCTTCTCCCAGGAGCAGTGATAGAACAAGAGGATTGCTCCAGGGAGGTTGAATATTAGGAAACATATCTTGGAAAGAGCAGTGAGGCAGCGGCACAGGCTGCCCAGGGAAGTGGTGGAATAATTGTCCCTGGAGGTGTTCAGGAAACACAGAGATGTGGCACGTGGGTTACTATCCTATTCAGCATTCTTACTGGCAGCACAAGACTGAAGAAATTTGGAGGTTTGTGCAGTGCAGTGCTGGAGTTTCCCTCTCCCCATGCTGGAGCTGGGGCATGAAGCAGAACCACGGTGTACCATGCTGCTGCTCGCAGGCCCTGCCTTTCTGCAGACACCTTTTGTCTCTAGCCACCAGCGCCATGTCCTGGCCCATTGATAAGATCACTGTGAGAAGGGAGGTTAGATTTTAAAGAAATGTTTTGTGAGCACTTTGTTTATCCTGCCATTTTTTTTAAAGACCACAAGCACTTACATGCACCCGGTCCCCGCTGAGGCCTGCAGACATGACACGCGCCTTCCAAAACACGTACTCCTTCCTTGAAAGGCTTAGCCAGCAGATGCAACTTTTTGGTATCCACCAATTTCTTTATATTTAAAAAGGAACCCCCAACCACAACAGATCCATCCTCTGTCCTAGGATCTACTCTGTTTTTAAAAACAGTGTATTATACTTTTTGGATACTCTGAGTTCAAATAAACCCACAAATATGAAGCCAAACCTTAAATCAGAAGGCTAGTAATAGCATGCTTTAGCAAGAAAGGGAGGCATGCCACAACCTGATCCTGATTTTCTGCCCTTGAACTCTTGAATTAATTATAACAAATTACAGGGAGCCCCACTACAATTTATAAGCACAATAAACTCCCTCACAACCACCTATAATTTTATCAGGGTTAATCCAAATACCTACAGAATTATACAGTACAAAACTCCAACACACCGTTTAGAGTAAAAAATGTGGGAAGCCATATTCTCTTGCTTTACAAGCCTCATCTCTAAGCAAAGGCTAAGTATGCTCCCTTCAAGTTAGAGTCCAGCAAAGGCAGACCTGGTGACACCACCAGATCGTTAGCAGTTATAAAGGCCAGAGGAGAACTACAAAAATTGCAAAGTTTTCAGCTGAAAAATAACATTCAATATAAGCATAAATATCACACGGAAACACTAGACTAGAATATCTGGGATTGAAGAGTTCATTAGCCATGTTTCTTTAAAAGTAGTATGCTGCACAATCCATCTGTTTTGGATTTTTTAGCACATGCTACAATAGTTTTATTGTTCAACACGGCAGTCCCACTGACTTCAGAGTCCTCACGTACTTAACTACATGTTTGCGCCTCCTGAACTGAGACAGACACATCTGGCTACAGAGGTTACAGTATGGGAGAAGCTTGCTCTCTTAATTTTTTTCTTAAATGATCAAAAAACAAAACGGAACCAATTCAGTCAGCTGAATTATTCAGCAGACCAACTGTAGCAATGCCATATACTGCTTTTTTTATAGCTCTTAAAGGCTACGCATGATGATCAGTATTTTCATTCTTGCAGTACAGTTCACTTCAAACAAACAAACAAAAAGAAACTAAAAACTCAACACAGTGAGGGTGTTGGAGGTAAAGGAAAGATGCAACTTTCCCTAACAGTGATACCACTGGAACTAAATCCAGATCTCTTCTCCATCAATTGGCTCCACAGCTAGAGTGATTATCAAAGGCTACGAGAAAAATCAACTCATGCTAAACTTCCTTCACCTTTTTTTGTGCGGTCTGAAAGAAAGAAAAAAACAAAACAACAAAGCACAACCCACAGTACTTTACAGTTTTTGTTTTGTTTATTGGTTCCAGAACTGCTGCCTCCACCCTCACCTCCTTACGAACACAGTCTCCTCCATTTCCACACAGGATCCTCGTGAGGAAACAGAGCACACACACACAGAAAACCCTCTTGTTTTTTTCCTATTTTGAAACCCAGCAAAATTTCAGCAAAAATGAGATTAGACAGTACTGTGAATAATAGCTTTGATTTATTTCCTTTACTCACATGTGTTGACTCAGTTCAAAATATGCTGTTCTCTAACCTGAAGAGTATACACAGCTAACCTTCAAGCTGTCTCCACTATGGGAAAAGGTGGTTTAAGTTGCATGTGGAAGCAATATGAGTCAACAGTTTGAAAATTCTCCTGGTAGCCAGCCAGGTTAATGGCCAAGCAGGTTAGACTATCACGCAAAAAAAATGTGGTGAGTTAACTAAACATCTGTGTACTCTAGCTCATATTCTGCAATACTGGAAATAAATAGATAAGTTTATTAAAAATTGGTTTAAGTACAAGCATAACTCTACTAAATTTTTCTCTAGACATACACAAAAAAAACTTTTAAATAAAGGCTCTGGAGGAAAACTTTGTGTATTTATGGAACTCAAACAAACAACAACAAAAATTAATAAAACCTTAACGTATTCCTGTCTCATGTAATCAACATTCAAATAAAGCTCTACTATATTTAGATAAATAAATATAATATATTTAGGAGAATTTCACTTTGTATGGAGCTAAAATCCAGTTCACTCATTACATTTTTATACATCTCCAGTAGTAAGAAAACAGTGAAATGAGACATAATGAAGTTGGTGCCTATGTGTTGAGCCTACAGTACAGCAGATCATTCCTGTGAAGCTATTACTGAAGCACCTAAAGTTTGCAGAAAACATGAGAACTCAGGCTGTTTCCCTTTCCCAAAGACTGATGAATATAGGATTTTGACAGAAATAGTTGAACATTCACTCTGCACATCAGCAAACCACTCAATAAAACTATGGCCCAAGAAGATGTTAGAACTTCCTTCTAACAGGAGTGGATGCAATCCTGCAAAAGCAAACGCAGCTCTGACAACAATGGGCAATGTTGCCAAAAAAGTATATGAATCATTGCCCAGTTGGGTGGGTAAAGTAGAATCATTTCATGAAACGAATAATTATTCTTTGTAAAAGCTTCAAAACAGCTGAAGATATCAAATGCAAAAGCAGCTGCCAAAGATAAAACAGGGAACCAGTAAACATTTCACTGTACAGGAATGTGCCATCTTCTGACACCAAGACTTCTGCCAAATTCTTTTTGAGATTTTCAGCTGCACAAGGGCCTCCACACAAATGCTTCTTTTAAACACACTCAGAGACTTCAGGATTGTACTGACATCCAATTGCAGCTTTCAGCTTTCTACTCTGCCAGTAAGGGAAAAAAATATTAAAGCTATTCAGCTCCCTGAAAAAGGGTGTATTTCAAACATGTTGCACCTCAGCAATAAGGAAAGAACATAATGTTTGCTCCAGCCTGTAGGACGGCCATCAAAATTCAATAAATTTGACTGAAGACTTGCAGCACTACTGTAACCAAGATTTCCAATGCCTACAGAAGTCTTGAATTTAAAAAAAAATAACCCCGATCAAAAGCAGAGGTCTGTTTGCTCGAAGTTGCTGGCCCAAATGACTCTTTCTGACGCTGTAGCCAAATTTCAGACATCTACCTGAGGCTCCTTAACAGAAGACCAGTGAGCCGCAGTTCCCTTTTTGACACAAGCAGCAGAGAAAGGATGAATCACCTGAGGAAAGCGATCCATAACAGAAGAATCCTGAATCACGCTCTGGAAATGCCCTTCTCTTCCCTCTGATTACACAGGAAGTCTGGAGCAACCTTTACTCCTGAGACTCATCAAGGGAAGATGCATGACTACAAAAGGACCAGCCTGCATCACAGACCTCCAGCAGTCTGCACTTCGCTAAAGAGAGCACTACTCACTGCTACTGCAGTATGTAGAAAGATAAAATAGGGATATTAGCCCCAGTCTAGGTAACATGTTCATCTGTCTAAACTAGCGCCTTAAGTATGCTGGGAGACAAGTCAAAAGCAGCACACCATCCTGTAAGGTACACTACGATACGCACTGTGTGTACTGTGCTACTTCATGAATGGGCAGACTCATTTCACAATGATATGCACTGCTGCTACACCTTAAGGGGGAAAAAAGCACTCACACACTTTCCGATAGTTTAAACGACAAAGGCAGTGAACTGCACAGTTTGTGGATTAGAAGAGGATGTTTCCTTTCATCTTTATTTGAGGACATACATAAAGGCTTATGGGCACATCCCTGACTCAAGTATCTGGGGATGACAAGTGTTTTCCATTTTTACACTTCTCTTATCCAATCTCTCATAAAACAAAGGATTAAATAGAATCCCTCTTACTTTTCTTTTTCCTAAAGGGGGAGAAGCAAAACTGCTCCATTACAGTAGATATCCCAGCCATTCTCAGTGTAACTCTGAAGATTCTCACTGTAAGCTGCAACTGAGAAATTAAAAACAGCTATTCATTGAAGTAACACATTCCCGTCTTCTGACCAGCAAGGACAAATTGGTTAAAAACAAGCCATTCTTTTCTGGGATATGATATTATGCGTACATCATTAATGCAGAGGTCAGAACCAGGCTCAGAAAAGTTGGGCAGGGCCTTGGTAGGGCAATCACAAGTGAAATGGATGATAAGCTGTACTTTTTAATAAGTAACCGTGTATCATTTGGCCTTTATTTTAAAGCTGTTTCATTTCATGCAAATGCTCTTTCTACTTTATGAGCAATAAGAACTTCATTTTCTCTTTCTTCTCCACCATTAAGGAAGCAAAAGGAAACAGTTCTAGTACCAGCATGTCACTTGTTCGATTCTAGAACTCCACAGGCTTGTTTACTTTCATAAAAGTGTATTAAAATATATACTATTTTTTGACTAGCCAATTAATTCTTGCTTTTATTGCTACGACAAACCATGTCCTCTGTCTTGTGCTAAATGCCAGTTCAGATGTATGCCTGTATATAAGACATTTGCAGTGATGTAACATAACGACACACCCACAACACTGAACTGCATCCTCTTGCCTATTGCTTCCAGGCCCTAAATATGCTTGCTGCAGCCAGTACTAGTGGCAGACATGACTAAAAACACCACCTAGCAACTCAGAATCAAGCTCTTGGATGTAGTTTGAGAATGAAAACACTGAAAAGACAATATAACAGGGCCTGAGATGCTGTGTTTTCCTGAAGCCTTTCCATTTGAAAACGACACTGTCCTCAGACATCTTTAACTCTACTAACCACTGCATAGCAAAGCCAAGGAATGGCATTTATCCCACCTTTGTTGCTATTTTATTTCTTAAGATATAAGGAAATCAAATTACATCTTCTTTTCCTACAGCACAAAAAGTATAAACCTAAAGGAGCAATTCTGTATTACAGGAAATAAGCCCCCCGACAACCCCACTTGCTTTTATAGCTTTATCTGTCTGTTTTAATGAATGTGAAAAACACAACCTTCAGGGAATAAAACAGATCAAAAAATCACCCTGTTAAAAGTCATTTCAACGACGACTACAGCAGAAGCTTTTTCACTAAATTTTAGAGAAACTTCTTGGCCTTTGCTTCAGACAGAATGAATCCCACATCCATCATGGAGATGGTGGTGTGCCTATTAGGAAACATTAGATTTGAATTTCAAGTCTGTGGAACATTATTTCTGTTTAGAATCTCCAATAACATTTGCTTTTTGTTTGCCCATACCTCTACATCTTAAACCTGACATAGCCCTTGAGAGTTAATACCTAGCCAGAGTTTGCTTATCAAGTGCTTTGTATGTGAGTAAATCCAGCTTGGCCACCTTGCTAAACTCAACTTCTCAAATCCTTCAGTTATGTAAGAAGGAGGTTACTATCCATAAGCTTCAAAGAAAGCAAGATCCAATTTCTCACTTCATATCAAAAAGAAAATTAGTTGCAGTTTTCCTGAAGTTTTCTAGTGCAGATTATAGCAAGATGTAAAAATCACATTTTAAATAGAAAATAGTAAAAATCACATTTGAAATAGCCTGCTATGAGCACAAAATGAGAGCAGACACATTCAGATCTTACAAGCAGACTTTCGAGTGGTTTTCCACAAGTATACACACAAAATAAGTACGCTGTTAATAATGCAGCCACAATTTGTGTGTGTGTGTGCGTGACACTGGAAGATCTACCAGGGAAAAGTAAAAGGCCAAGAAAGATAACGATTCAAGGCAAGGAGAAGAGCACAAATTTAAGTAAAAGAGAATTTACAAATGAAGTTCTGCCAGGTTTCAGGGGCTGTGCATGAACCCCCTCAAAGGCATGCCACTATTTAAAAATGACACATCTAGATATGTTTTTCCTTTCGTTTATTGAAAGCTATAGAGTACTTGGAGTCATACCTCTCACATCTTCACTTCCTTGCTGCATTACAGAGCTGGTTTGAGTTTTGTTTTGAACACATAAAGGAATCCCTAAATGAAATTCATATATACATATATACACTAACATAATTTCAAGAGCAGTAAATTTTAAGGAAAAATGCAAACAAACTGAAAGAAATATACACAGAAAATACTTGTCACAAGTATTGACAATAAAATCATACATCATTCTATATACGTGCAGAATTTTTTCCTAAAGTCTAAATAATTTCTGTTTCCCAACTGTGGGAACCTCATTCTTCAGCAAGAGCTGCTCAGCATTCAGTGCAAGCTATGTGAATACTTCCGCCACCCCAACTGGCATGGGTGAATTCAAGCTGGTCTACACTAGACCAATGAGGAAGCCCCAGCAATCTGTAAATGCTGTCATTTAAGAATTAGACACTCAAACATAATTTGCTGTCATTTAAATGGCCCAATACATAGCCTAGAGTACTTTAACAGTGTCAGATCTACTGAAATTTAATACAAACAGTTTCCATCATGGGAGAATATGTAAGAATACGTGACTAAGCCCAAGAACATAAAATAAGTATTATTTCCTCATGATAGATGAAAATGTGATACTGTCTAATGCCAAGATATTCCTGTTACAACATTTCTAACCATCACTGCCACTGCCTTCAAAACACACTAAAGCAAAAATGCAAGCTGAAGTATCCAAAACTGTATTTATAGTTATGCAATGCTTTTTTAGAATTGCTACACATGTACTGCACAACCACAGACATGAAAACACATTCACTTTCTGGTCTAAAAGCACCATATAATGTAATAGATTAGATCTAAGCATCAACAGCTTCTTAAAATATCTGGCACAAAGAGCTCAGCTTTCAATAATCAACATACAGAGAACAAGCTCCCCATTCACTGAAGAAAGTCAGCAGGGAGAAGGGTTTGCCCTCCTCAGCAAATTATTTTATAAACAGGGAATTAATGTTGAATCTTGAAGGAGTTCTTATTTTTTATGTTAGATATTAAACATTCACTGAAATACAAAGCCAAAAGAAAAACCCCAAATCCCCTCAAACAAGAGTATTACCAAAAAGCAAAACAACACATAACGATATGAATGCAAGAAGAGACCAAGCAAGCACTGCACATTTTTTTTTGCTGTTGTCCTCCAAAAACATAATTAAGGCTTATTAAGTATCAGGTTGTTTACAAAGTTTACTACAAGCTTAATGCGTGTTTTTTTATGCTGCAGTAGCCACTAATATTTAAAAAGTCCAATAATTAAAACAATAAAACCATCAAAGGAGCACCAAAATGGAAATGTTCCAGACTGTCTAAGCCTGGGTGGCCAACCAGAGCTCTTACGACTCATCCAGCCTGCAAGCAGTTGAAAAGCAGCACATCTGGCCGCATGAGCTCTCCAACCAGAAGCTGAGATGTACGAGGGCTGCTGTCAACACAAACAGAATAGCCCGAGTTCGAAGGAAACCACAAGGATCTTCAAGTTCACCTTCAAGCCTCCACACAGCACCAGCCAACATTCAAACTCGATGTCTGAGAGTGCTGTCCAAATGCTTCTTGAACTCCTGTAGCTCAGGGCCACGCTCACTGCCTGGGGCAGTCTGTGCCATGCCCACCGCCCTCTGGTGTGACAGAGCTGGAAATGCTATTAGAAGAAACTTATACTGGCTTATGCTATGGTAAAAACACAAAACGGTTCTGATCATTACTATCATATCAGTGTTGAAGTGCACAGCCCTCTTGGTGAGGAGATGCTTCCTCTTTCTCACTGGGCAGGCCACAAAGCACTTTACTGTGCCAAGTAAGGGCTATATGTGATGGCCCACGTGATGTGACCAGAACTGCCCCATAAGCATGGCACAGCTGATCAGCACCTGCACAGGAATTAGGACTTTTCCTAGAAGAGGGCGATGGAAATTGCTTGCATTTGCTCCCCTGGAAGCTACACAGCCTGCTCCTGGACACGGTCTTCTTAAAGGAGCAAGCATACTCTTAAACCATAACTGGATAAAGTGCACTGTAAACTTGAAGCAACAAGTATTTTTTGGAAGAGAAAAATTTGGGCAAAGAAGTAGGGCTTCCTCTGTTGGAAAACCAAACTTTAAAAGTAGTTACAGCATTAACATTGAATTGTTAAACTCAGATTTAACTCTCCAGGTGCAAGAGACCATTTATCTGGCCTTTGTTCTTAAACAGTCCACACTCCCACTTCTCACTCATTCGCTTAACCATCCAACTTAATCACACACCTCTGCACTGCCATCCTGTACGATATTACTCTCTCTCTCTATATATATATACATATATTTTAATTGTTGCTGAATTTTTAAGAACAACTGCCATTAAAAAATCCTAAGGGTCTACCAAAGGTGTATGAACAAGTGGGCCACATAACCCATCCCAGCCCATCACTTCAGGACAGCAAAGTCAGTGCTGTCCCAAACAAAATGTATGGTATACACTGTGCTGACACACCGTGATATACAAAAATACTTATTTCAGACAATGGAGTCACCACAGTGCTAAATCAACGACTGTGAACAGGGGGGTACACAGAGAGACTTCTCAGACTGCCAGAAGCTAGAGGTGTGACCAAGCGTGGAAAGAAAAGCAGTTTAATGTACCTTATAACCCTAGCAGTCAAAAGAGTTCCACATCACTGAGCTTGCCACAAAAGCAGATGGGCACACGAGGATGTGTTATCCATCCTTAACAAGCAATTAAAAGCACCATTTAAAAATAGAATCAACCGGTGCAAAAACTGAACTGAATGGACTTGTATTAAAAGCTAGCAACATAGGAAGATGTGCAGCTTTTGTTTGTTCAAAAAAAGTCACATAAACACAAGCTCAAGTAGGTGAGACATTTGAGGAGGTTTTTTTGAACTGAGGTAGGGTGAACTCTGAAGAAGAAAGGAAGGAAAAGAAGTCCAGAGTTCCATTAAAAATAAAAATGGATTTGCCAGAATCCTTTTCCCCTGTAAATAAAAAGTGGTCCCAAACCACATATTTTCCTCTCCGTTTCATACTGCAGGGATGCAAAAACCCACACCGTCATAAAGGTCTGTAGCTTTATATGTCTAAGAAAATACTTGTTTTCAAAGTCATCACTGAGCAGCTGCAGAAAGATAAAGGGGGGGGACTGTGAAAAAATATTTCTTTAAAAGATAAACACGAGAAAAAAAAGCAAACAGCTAGAAATGGTGAAGAGCGAGCTAAGATAATAAAACAAGACAAAATAGACATTTATTTAGTTAAAGGACGATAAGTTTAAGGCTGATTTTTCCACAGACCCTCCAAAAAACAGGCCTGGCAGCCACTGACTCCGATTCTCCACCTGCAAACATTTCTATGCAGGTGCAGGCATCTCTTTCCAAATATTCAGGGCTTTCTTTCACTGAAAAGCTGTGCAGCAGGCTCTTTGGGAACAATGCAGAGCCCAGAGCTGAACTCAGGGCAAGCACCCAATGCAGCACAGCATACGTTCTGCAGGATTCTCTTCCTACACAAACAAATCAAACCTAACTATGGCACACAGTACCATGGATATCCTACTCATCCACGTCACTGCTTCCTTTTTGCAGCAGCATACTCCAATCTTCAGCATTGCAAACCTCATTTGCACAGACATTACTAGCTATGAGACTGGAAGCTCCTTCCAAAAAAGAAAAACACATAGACCAAAGCACACATCCATTATTTCACAGGAGGCACGAGCAGTATCACGTGTGAAGAAAGAGATACTGCAGGAACTAAAATGCAATTTCAGTTTTCCCTTGGAAATGTAAGGAAAAAAAGATAACCCACCATAACTGGACATGGATTGTCTGATACTGATACAGAAAGCAGCACTGCACCCACATTTTCAGAAAGCCGTAAGTGTGTGGGTTCTCTGTTTTTGGAACAAGAGCACATTTGTTTACTCTAGACACTGTACAAAGACTTAAAAAAAAAATGGTTGAAAGGATGCCTCCCCTCTGAGGAGCTAGCAGAAAATAAAAGGCAGATTTATATTTCTAATCTATGCAAACATCTACTCTACAAAGCATCACAAAGACTGCTTTATATCAGATAGTATGCAAATCCCAGGTGCCTTAAATATGCCAAAAGCATGTGCAGCATCTCCACCTGCAATGGCTACTCACTCTGAGAACAGCTGGATGACTAAAAAGAGGTTATCTAAGCAGCCCATAGAGCTTTCTATGAAAAATTCCTTTTGCTAATGTGCCAACTCCCATACTCCCACCCAAATGGCATCTGCTGTAGCTTCCATCAAGACTGAAGAGCTTTTTAAATTGATCTCATCTGCTTTAAAAAAAAAAAAACTTCAATATTTTTTCAAATTATAGTAATTACAAAATGGCCAAACTTTTACTGATGCCTTAGGAAATGATCATGTGGCTATAATTCATAATTCCCATTGGAAGATGTCTCTGGGACTGGGTGCATGTGAGACTGAGAATACAAGCAGAAAAGATGCTGGAGTGACTGGGATCTCAGAAGAGACAGCACTAAGATCAGAAGTTACCTGCAAGCAAGAATCTCAACACAAGACAAAACAGAAAGAGCAGACAGAATAGGAAAAAAGGAGAAGTAGGGGCTGAAAAAAGCTCTGTTAAGGAGAATGCAAAACATCAAGAGTACAACACTGTTACACTGAGAGAAATGCACAGCAGCAATGTTTGTTTAATTATTTTTACCAGGAAGAAAGAAGAAACAGGTGGTTGTTTCTTATACATTTCCCTTGGATACCTGCAGGGAATTTCCATCGCAGGTCAGGAAACACAGCTGTCCCGAAAAGCCTCACCATTTGCACTCAAATATCATTAGCCAAATAAGAGTGACTGTATCCTATTTCTTCTTCTTACCCTGTTCCAGTGCTCTATTTCACTTTTTCTGAGTAGGAAAAACAAAACAAAACAAAACAAAAACCCACACAACTAGTATGAGCATCTTTAAGCACATGTCACATTTATAAACACCCCATGGAGTCAGATCTGATCTACTAAAATGAACTGTGTCCCTCTGAGTACTCTTTGCCTCATCTTTTCTCACAGGTCTCAGAGGTTGACCGTCAGACTCGTGTTTTCTCTTTCCTTCCCAAGGATCCCACATGCCCTATCCTCTCACATCACAAATATCTCTTATGGCCTAACATAAGGCATCCCACACTGAGCCGTGGCTGTGCTTGTGGTTATGTGATGGGCACCTGCAGCTCTGAAGCTCCTCAACAGGCAACCTGGGGAATATTCACACACTCTCTCACTCCATACCTATGCACACTTTTGAAACAATGAAATCACCTGGACACAAACTAACATCCAAACAATTCCATCTGAACATTAAAAAAATAATTATAAAAAAAAAAAGACAAAAAACCCATACTCTGCTATTGTGAGGGTGATTGAGAATTTGTGGGGTCTCCTTCCATGAAGTTCAAAATTCCATGGAACCCAGCCCTAAGCAATGCCCTCCAGCTGGCCCAGCTCTGAGCACATGGGTTGGGCAGGATGAGCTCAAGAGATTTCTTCCAAACTCAGCCACTCTGTGGTTAGCACTGCTACTTGTGTTGTGCTTCAGCATGTCAGCTGACATTCTCACACTGTATTTCAGAAGGACAGTACTGACTACTTATTAGATTACTGGTAAATTTCTCTCCCAGCATGTCACATATGGCCAGGTGTTCATTGCATCTCTACCGCTGGGGGACACAGTGGTCAGACCAGTGTTACCTTCATTTCTGCATCATACATTTGGCTTGTAATATACAGCAAGTTATCAGCAAAACCACAAAAAGCTCCTGACCACTGTGAGAGGAACTGCTCAAGCAGAGCTCCTCTCTCTCGGCAAAACCCAAAAGCCTTGGATCATTTCCTCTCTATTCAACAACTGTACAAGGTCCCTGGCAGAATATTCAACCTGGGACAAATCTCTCATAACCCAGCTGTCACAGAATCACAGAATTGTAGGGGTTGGAAGGGACCTCCAGAGTCTACAAAGCTACAGATCAGAAGTGGAGTCTCAGTCAGCCAGTCACAATCAAGCCTAACCCCAAATGCGTATATACTCAGTTTCAAAACAAGTGTTTAATCAGTTTACCAAGTACAATCAAATTAAAAACAAACAAAAAACCAAACAAACTAAAAAAAAGCCCTATTTATCCATCTAATCAGACTTCAGATTAAGCCTTCCTCTGGCATTTGTTTCAAAGGAGTTCTCCATGTATTCACCACTAAATGCTCTGAACCTAAAATTTACTGAATCTAATTAGAATTGCACAGTTGAAGGTTTCCTGCCTTTACATCACCCTCACAGAAGAGATCCTGCTTCAGAAGAGAAAAAAAACCTGATCTTACAGGCTATTCTGCTTCTGAGACCCATTACTAATCTGCTAGTTTTGATGGAGGGATTAAAAAAAATAATATCAATGTGAGACACTTAGAAGTCTCTACAGCATATGTTATCAATCATATCAGAAGGAAAAAAAAAAAAAAGCAGCTGCTCAAATTGAGAGTTCTGTGAGGTTCAATTGTCATTGAAGTGTTTTGTTACTACCAACCTGGGCAAAATGAGCAAATATACCTCCACAGGTGAGATAAGAATGAGCAATCAGCACTGCAGGCTGCATCTTAAACAGGCAATAGCATCCAAGTATCTACCTACAGTTCATCCAAGCACACAATTAGGCTAGGATTAGGCCAACAACCACGAGCAACAGAAAGAAAAAAAAATAAAAAAATCAGACATTCTGACTGCACATTAATTAATTTTGAAGGAAATACTCTGAGGTTTCCTTCTTCCAAAGCACACAAGACAGGAATGCACAGATATAGACAAGTGTCAGTGTTTAGTTTCAAGTCTATTCACAGGGAAGTAAGATTTGTTTTCTTTAGGCTTTCAACTCCCTGTTTGACAAGAATTCTGCATACACAGTCGTGACGCTGCTTGACAGCTGTCATTTCATAAAATCAAATATTTTGCATCCTACCCAAATTAGTTCCTATGTTCAATCTTAAGATCCTTTAAAATACACCATATGCAAATCCTCAGCATACTTCATATCTTGCATACCTAGAATTAATCTACTGTTTCTCAACTACTCTTACACAACTTTTAGATACTATGACCATAAGGTGAATTTCACATTTGCAGTATCAAGGCTAGCACAGAAAGCTTCTGCCAGCCTGCACCTCTCATCCACTTATTCCAGTCTTGACGTTACAACAGCTGTGCTAATGCAACCATGTCTAAACCAGATAAATTAAATAATTTTGGCTAAAAAGAAAACAAGCCCATCCCTTTTTGGGTGAGGTGGGCTATTTTTTTATTTTTTTTTAATTTTTTTTTAATACAACACAGATGTGCACAAACCACAGTGATGTGGTTTACAAGGGCAGCCCCTCAAAAAAGCTGTATTGTTACAAATGCAGCACAGGGCTCTGAGTAAGAGAGTAATTCCCATAGAAGTTGTTTGCAAAGGTGAGCCTGATCATAATTAAAGGACTAATACCCTCTAACAATTTAAATCCTTTTGTGAACTACAAGGAGAAAGATCAAGAATGGGATGGGCAAAATCCAGAAAGAAACCAAAGTTCACTTTCAGCAAAACACAGATGTAAGAATAATAAACTGAAACTGTATGTGAAAGTCATCTGTACGTAGCTTTCTTCTGATCAGTTGAAGGCTAAAGGAGTATTGTCACGGTAGTCTCTTTCAAAATTTATATCAGATTCTTAAATATTTTTCGTTTCTGCAGTTGGCCATGTATAATCAATCATTCACCAATATTGCAATCTTTTTTTCCCCAAACAGATAGAACTTAGTGATGACTGCCTTTCCCCTTTTGGGCAGCAGGCAGGAAAGGAAAGGACCAGGTGATTCCTGAGTGAATGCTGAATGTCAGAAACAAAGTAATTGTCTGTTCCCTCACAGCTATCACACAGAAGTGTGAACAGAGGGAATTCACATACCTTGTTACCTCCTGTTGCAGTCTGGAAACGCTGGGCACATAGAACATTACCCCAAAGAAAAGCAAAGGCTCATTGGCAAATTTGTCCAGCTGCTTCTTCAGAGGCTTTTCCAGTTCAACCCAGCGGGCTTGCTGGCTCTTGCTGAGAAACCAAAGGCCAAAGTAGTGTGTCTAGATAAAGAAACAAAATAGTGTCAGTTTATCCTTTTCAGCTAGACCACACACCAATGACACCAATGCAAAGAACAGATGGCACTGTGTCAAATCTGCCATTTCCATATATAAAAAAACAGAGGTGTTTTGTTGTTGTTGTTGTTTGGTTTGCTTTTTTTTTTTACTGTCATTCTGTGATTTTTAGAACATCCTTGAAGACAAATTAACACTGCAGTATAATGCACTTCATATGCAGTACTATCAATCCTCTTATCTCTCCAAATACATTACGGGGTTCTGTCTGAGATTATGGCATAGATAACTAACTGATTTGCAGAAAATGTCTGGTTCAATTTTATTATTTGACATGCTTACACCTGTACCTTGTGAACAGACAGCAAACAGCAAATATTAAGTCTTAATCAAAGCGCAGAGTGTCATGAGATCACACCCATTGCAAACAAAAGGACAAGGCAACCCTTCCAACTCTTCCTATTCAATGCAAACTTTCAAGTAGCTTCTACTAGTTTAAAACCCTAAAACAAATGAAATGCTTATTTTGTTGTTACAGCTTAACTTAACTGGACAATCCTTCCGCATGCAGTCACAATACTTTGTACATAGCACCACCTTTCCAGTAAAGATACTGGAGAGAAACCTACACACATTTGCCAACATGTATTTACCAACGCCAGAACCATTTTCCTGATACACTATACATAATATTCGCATTCTAAAATAAAAATCATTCACAAGGTTTTATGACGTGCAAGTAAGTACTGGAGAAGACAAGTTGTTTCCTCTAGGCTCTTGAAAAATAACCATGTTTAAAAAGCTTCAGCTATTTCATATACAGCGTCAGTCTCAATCGTTGTGGTGCATCCCTTAAAAGGGACAAAAAACTGTTCCTGGTGGGGAGTAATTGACAAGGAGCAGTGTTCAGAAATAGAATTTTAAGTTCTATAAACTGGTAGTAAGAAGCTGAAGGCATGTCTGATTCATCATGAAAAGTTCTATCAAAAAGCCCCTAAACCACCTACGCACTGTGCCAGTACTGTCCATAAATGCATGTTACAATTAACACTTAGTACTACAACTACAGATCTGAAGGAGTAAAAAAGCACTTGTGCTTATTGAAGGAAATAAGCCATCCCTTCCATTAGTTTAGATTAGCCCTAAATGAAATAAAATACTTATTTTGTTGTTACAGCTTAACTGGACAACAATCCTTCCACAGGCAATCACAAGCTTTTATACACAGCACCACCTCAATTAAAAATACTGGAGAAAGGGTAAGAAAAAAAAAAACTTATTTCCTGTTTTGTAAAGTGTTCATTTGAAATTACTTTCAATACATTCCAAAAGTTTGGCCTAGAAATCAACCATCAAGATTTCTCCAACCAAATTTTCCAGATACTCTCATTTTCAAAAATCTGTTATCAAAAATAGAGACAAATTGCAACGTGGCATTTTGCAAAAGCAGGCATCACAAGTCTGTTCCACTTTAGAAACAGAAAGGATACTTCTCTAAAAAACACTATAACTACCATGACTTAGCATCCAAGACACACACAACTAATGCAATACTGAAACTTTAAAATACTTAGAAATTTCAACAACGCATCATAAGCAACATTGCTCTAGTCTTTTGATTGCTGATAAACATGCAAGAAAATCATAAGCAAAAATGCTGAACAGTAGTATAGGTGTATTTACTTTAGGGTCTCATTGTGCACATAGTTCATATCCATATCATTCATATAATTTTCCAGAATGTCCAGATTAGCATTTAGCAAAGGTAACGAATTCAACTTGATTCCTCAGTTAACTCTGTCAAATCTGCAGTACGCCTTGCAAATGCCTCGTTCTTTCTCTTTAACAGTAGCTTGGGTACAGCATAGCAAGCTGGTTCCTTTTTTGAAGAAAATCAGTGCAATATTTCCTTCTAGAATTTGAAGTCAGTCGGTCCAGGAGACAAAAAAATCCAAGCGGATCAGCATGGGGTAACCTTAAAACAAAAATTCACTAACCGATTAGCTGATAGATGCCTATTCTCTCTCCAGAGTCATCACTGAATTAAGAAGTTCTTTTTGACCAGCTCAGTGTGATAGGAATTAAAGTAAACTAGCAACTAAGACGACTTGCAGCCTGAAGTCTAAAATAATTATTCAAGGGATTGAGGGCATTAGAATTGAACAGCTTGAATGAGCACGTTGCCTACTGAACAGCTGGGCAATGAACAACAAAAATTTAGTTTTGTTACAGTAGAAGTTTCTTCAAGTATCAAATCCAGGAAAGGAAAAAAAGGAAAAATAATACAATCTGAATCACTTCTAAGCAATATGAAGAGAATGCTGCTTCTAAGCTTCTGGAGTAGAGCAGATACAGCAGACCACCCCTTGGGAAGCATGCATTTCACAGTGCCAAAAGATGACCATTTTTCCTGGAAAGCAGCCTGGAAAGGATCAAGCACTTGCAGACAAAACACAAGAACTGCAGAATGGAGATTGAGTCACAAATGCATGCCCTCAGAAGAGAAGACCAACACAGTTATCTGAATATCAGCTTCCAGTAGCCAGGAATTTTTCTTCTTGAAAATGTTAGAATTTTCTAACAACTCTCTGTGCAGAAGGACTTCCTCATCCACTACCACAAATGCCTAAAGAGCTTCTACCCCAAGAAACATCAGTACTTCTGATCAGGAACAAAGGAACACAGGACTGGAAATGGCTGAACCTCCAAGTTGAGCACACTGTGACCTGTCACATGATAGTGCAGAAAGCCTTACCAAATCTGAGTCAGGTGCTGCCATACTCTAGCCTACAGAGCATTTTTTGCAACACAGAGAAATCACAGGTTAGATGGTAGGATGATTAAAAACAAACAAACAAAAAACCTTTTCATCTATAAGCAGCTGGCAAATTGCAAAAGCTGATCTACTTGTCCATCTCAAAAGTAAACCATTGGCAAAAAAAAAAAAAAAAAAAAAAAAGTACACCTATTTGTGGCAGGCCCCAAATTAACACAGGTTGCTCTAGTAAGTAAGAACAGCAAAGTGGCATAGAAAATAAATGATGCCTTCACTTCTAAAAAAACATACATCTTCTACTCAGGGTTGGCGGATGGGCAAAAATATACTTTTTATAACACTAAGCATATGCATACACATTCAGCTTATGGACAAAGAGCTCCAGTTGCTCGTGCTTTTGGTCTGTCTAATCCAGAAATGAATGAAGAGCTCTGTATGAAAAGAGTTTGCAAGAGTTTTTTCGCAAGGCTTGGGCATTATCCTTGCCTATCAGGCATCACTTCATCAGTGTACAAGGTACCCATGCAGATGCTGTGGTATGAATCTGTGAATCCAAAGTGCACTATGTGAAAAGGTGATCTTTGAAACATGGTAATACAAAAAAACTGGACACAAAAACTGTGTGAATAATTTCTTTTTTTTTTTTTTTTTTAAAAAAAAAAAAAGAGATGTTTTTCCTGCTAGGTCAGTCAATGATGCAGTCATTTTAGACTTAGACTTAGCCACAGTCCTAAGTCCAGAGCTACGCTTGTCTTTTTGTCAGGCAAAACCAGCAGAACTGTCAACACCACCAGACTACTTGCACTCACTAAACCAGCAAATCTCACTCACAAGAATCCAGTGAGACAGGCTTAGTGTTTATTAAAGCATCTGGTTAAGTGGCCAACTAAATATTTATCCTCAGGGAAGAGGCAGAGTTCCAGCTCCTCCGGGTGAAAGCATTAAGCTCTGCTGTCCTGGGGTTCTCACTCAGCCAGCTGTTCCTAGAAGGTCTCTGATCTAAGCACTGCCTGAACTCAGCCCTAGCAGGGTTGGAGAGAAAAGTCCAACCAAGTCAACTGTGGAGGCAAACTGGATGCTGAGCAAGAGTCTCCAGTAGTATCCAAGGAAGGAGCATCTTCTAGGAAAAAAAGAAAGAAAAAGAAAAGCAGAAAATTGCCACCCCTGTGGAGCAGCTCACCACTCTTTCTTTGGCTGGGTTTTGGAACACCACAGTGCTGGAGGTACCACTATGGAGTTGAGCTTTAATAAGTAAGTTTGGTCAGAAAGAACTTTGCCCAACACCCTTTGCTGATCCCACTTCCCCTCAAAACAAAACCTCCACAAAACAATACAAATTACTACCAAAACATTCTAAGATCTGTAAACTTATTTTTTAAAGTTAATAAAGAGAACAACAGGAAGAAACAGAAGTGAAATCTCACAACTCTCAGAGTTGTACAGATTACTTCGCTATTTGAAGTAAGTTCACTTAGTCTCACTTGAAAGGAAAATGGTATTGTACTGAAAAAAACTCTTTATAATCTATGCAGATCTGTGCAAAATTATAAGAGGATGCTTCTGACTTCATCCTCCTCCTCTTTGCCCTTCCTCCCCAGTCTTCTTACTCATTTTTACATAATGTTAAGCTTATAAGCTCTGTCCACTGGGACTTGTAACTGTTCATCTACACAGACTGATGCTTTATCAAGAACTTTGCTGAAAGGGATAAAAACAGATTTTACAGTAGTTACCTGGCTACACTTTCTATTGACCTATTCCTGAACCCTGACTCAGTCAGGGAGTGAGCTGCATTCCCCAGAGATCAAACAGAAATATGCATAATCCATTAGATACTGTTTTTCAGTTATGCACAGTGTAATGATTGATGGTTCTTTGCAACAATATATATACAGTTATATCAAACAGTTTTGCTTTCTGGCAGAAGCTTCAAACAGTTTTTTTGTTTGCTTGTTTGTTTGTTTCTAAAAAACAGCTCGAGAGAAACATGTATACATTCCTAGCACTAAGGTAAATGTTGGGGTACACCTGGGATCTATTTAAACATAAGAACAAATGAAGGTATTGAACAAAAGTTGTACTTTATTTTTAAAAGAACAGGCATTTTCACCTGGGACTGCATGGAGACTTGGAACAGGATGTTAGCTGTTCTGTGCACGTGGGATTTAATGAAGTTTGGTTTTTCTTTACTTGTACATCACAGAAGTCTTTTGCTTCATTTTGGACAATTCACGAAGCCTCTCTCCAACACAGATTCTTGCAAAACTGCTTTACTTCCTCAACCAATACAGTTAGTGTGGCCTCTCCATTCTACTCAGCTATCAAGTTGTGAGAATCTCATAGACTAAGTTTTGTCAAAATATCTTTGACCTTTCCGTGAAATTTGATTGGTCAGTGACTGCAAACTTATGAAAACTCTAAGGAGGGAAGAGGACTGTCACAGAATGATTGCATTAGCCTTCTCTCCTCTGTCAGCCATGTCATGAAGACTAGAGGGTCCAAATAAGAATTGAATTTATGGTCAGAAAGTTCAGCACACATTAACAAGCATCTCAGAGCTTGCTAGTTCCAAAGATTTCTTACATGAGGAGCAAAGAGGATGAAGGCACACCTATGGGTTTGAAGATGCAAGTAATTCTCTTCCCTCCTAAACAAGCAGCAGTGGATGCTTCTAGAATCAATCAGAAGGGGAAAAAATAGAAAAGAGACTCAAGAACACTTCTGTTAAAATATGCTGTACTGTTGAAATCTGAACTTTACAAAATTGGTTCAATACTGCCAAAACTTTGTTTAGAAAAAAAAGTGGAGAGGGTGATGAAAGAAGGGGAAAGTGTTCCAACAACATCAAAGCATTCTCTCCTGTGTTGTTAAAATATTTTTTCATCTTAAAACACAAACTCTTTGTGCTGACATTTCTTTTTGCATGACACAAACAATTTTGAAAATGAAAGAAAACACCAAAGCAATACAAAGCCCCCATGAAACTGAACACTGCCCAAAACAACTTCCTTTGCTACTATACTGTCTGATCTCTTTTTCTGGAAAATTTTGAAACTTCAGGCTTCATTCCAAAGTGGAACAAAACATATTCTGAAATCACAATATGCTTTGTGAAGAAGAATGCTAACCCACTGATAGAGCTATTGTTCACAGAGGCAGGTGCATTTGTACAGAAAGAATCTTCAGGCCCCACACTGTGCCAACTTGATAAACCACAAGGAATACAAGGAGAATCACTTCATTCTTTTCACTCCTCTCTGCACTGGAAGGAAAAGGAAACATCTAGCCTCTGCACAGACACTCCAAAGTGTCCCCAACAACACAAAGAAATCGTTTTCAATTCCTGGGAACTCCTCATATCTAAAAGACTGGGGTAGTAGAGATGCTTCTATATGTTTAAAAATACGATTATAAAAAAACACCATACCATCTTCTGACTCTGTCCTATTCCTGCTGGCACATTCCTCTGCCTATTCCACAGAAAGACAAGTGAGATTCTTCTCTCACTCGTTATCATTGCCGATCTGCAAAATGAGTGTTTGTTTAGCTCTCATCTGCATTAGCTATTTGTGTGCTACCTTCCAGTTGCCACCATTACAAAGGGCCCTAAATGTAAGACACTGCAAGATCCAGCAGGACATTCAGACAATATGGAGCAGTTCCCAGGCAATGATTTTCAATCTGTGGTTTGCAAAAGCCCGTAAGCATGCAGGATACTTAAGGGGTCCACGGAGTTTAAGATAAGACAGTTCATTTGTGCCACACATTGGAGGGAGCTTTCTCAACAGTTAACAGACAAACTCTACAGCAAGAACTAGAAAATAAATGATTTTGGTCTTTAATAAGATAAGTCTGGGTCTCTAAACTTTTCTGTAGTAAGTATTGCAAATGAAAGAAACCTTTTGTTGTTTTAGATACTAAGTATTTCAGTTAAACAAAAGAAAGAAAAAGACACCCTCAAATTTTACTAGCTGTTCAGTTTACTAGAACAATTGTTGCCTGTTGTAGTAAGTTAGTAATAAGAATATATTTGTATCAAGGTATACATTAGAAAGCCAGAGCGCTCATTCTCACTGATATAACTCAACCTACCATGTCAATGAAATCAGGGTTTCACTCAGACAAACATGACTGCAACTTGGCGTATCAGCATCTTGATTCAGAAAGTAACTCTCATCATTTTCTAAGAAAAGAAGAACTTTGTCCTCATATTTCAAAGAGCTCTCAAAGCTACAGTGAAAGAGCAATAGCACAGCACTCTGGGTGTTGCTCTATCTTCAGTTTTCACACAACCAGAAGATGTTTGAGCTCCAGCTGTTGGTCATACCTGGCCAGCTCTAAAAGTAACAGGACTCATATGAACAAGGACTGCCTGAACTAAATGACATAATTAGGTTGGAAGGACCTTAAAGATCACCCAGTTCCAGCCCCCCTTACAACAGGCAGGGCTGCCACCCAGCAGATCAGGCTGCCCTGGGTTCCACTCAGGCTGGCCTTGAACCTCCAGGGATGGGTCATCCACAGCTCCTCTGTGCCAGTGCCTCACCACACTCTGAGTAAAAAATTTTCACCTAATATCTAACCTAAATCTCCCCTCTTTTAGTTTAAAACCATTTCCCCTTGTCCTATCACTATCAGATGGTGCAAGAAGTTGGTCTTCCTCCTGTTTATATAAGCTCTTCTCAAGTACTGGAAGGCCACAATGAGGTCTCCCCAGAGTCTTCTCTTTTCCAGGATGAACAAACCCAGTTCCCTCAGCCTGTCTTCATAGGAGAGGTGCTCCAGCCCTCTGATCATCTTCACGGCCCTCCTCCAGACCTGTTCCAACAACTCCACATCTGTCTTGTGCTGGAGGCCCCCAGGCCTGGACACAGTACTCCAGATGGGGCCTTACCATGGCAAAGCAGAGGGGTACAATCCCTTCCCTCATTCTGCATCTTGTGATGCAGCCAGGATACAGCCGGCCTTCTGAGCTGCAAGTGCACACTGCTGGCTCATGTCGACAAAAAATGTGTCAAGTTATAAAGTGACAGATGGCCTTTCCTGGTTACTCTTACCTCACGTAATTCCAGCCTCTGAGCAACAGCTTCCAAGCACTCCTGCCCTGTGCTCTCCACAGAGAGAGTGCACTCGATGACATTGCTGTCCAGCAGACGGATCCGTGTCACAAAGCAGTTCTTGCTCAAGACATTATAGCGTCTGGTCCGTCGTAGTTTCAGCCCGAAAGGCATGGCTGTTGGCCTAGAAGATTGTCTCTTCCCTTTACTCTTCTAAGAGTATCAGCACACTTTTTGACTTGCCTTAAAGGCCTCTTCAATTGGTACTACTCTCCTCCAAAAATGGAGGTGGCTGTCCATTCCCAGGGCAGGCTCCAAGGAATTCCTGTGAAATACATACAAATAAACAGAGTTAGGTGTGAAATTCGATGTTCCCAAAGATCAGAGGAACGAAAGACTGCTGAAGGGAAAACAGTCACATTCAAATCCTTAAACAAACACCTCTACACATATGACTATCAGGCAATCACGACATCTCCCAGAAGAACACATTCTACAGCAAATCTTTCAAAAATTCTATCTTGGCACTGAATTTAAGGCATAAACTTAATTGCAAAGTCACTCTATGAGAAGCTCAATGAAAACTGCAACTCTACTGGGCAAATATAGGGAGGTGCTAACTTTCCCACCATTACCCCACCACAGGGGTCTATAACATAATCTTCAAGTTAGGTTTTTGGTGTCCTCAGGCAAGCTTTGAAAGCTAGCTAAAGTAGCTAAGGAAGAAAGGAATTTAAAAGAGGCGAGAGTTTGAAAGAAGAAAGTCTGCCTGTAGTCAACAGGAAATGCATGTGCTCAGTACTTAAGAAATATCAGACCTGAAGCATGCATGTGAAAGGCAAGAAGGATCCAAGACTTTACAGAAAAGGTTCCTCTGAAGCAACTACTGACATTTTGTTCCCTTCCAGCTGCAATGCAGTTCTGCATTTCACCCTTTCAGGTGGAATGAGTAACTGTCAGATGTCAGAGAGCAGAATAAAACCAAGTGGGAGAAAGAGAACACCAATTCTGGACATCTCTCCGACTACTCCTCCTAAAATTTATCAAGGAGGCACACAGCTGTTAAACCAAAATACAAAGCAGACAAAAGAACTAAAGATACAGATTAATGACACCTGAAACACTGTGATCCTTTTTATTTATTCTTTTCTTCATTTCAGAAAGGATCAGACTCCATTTAAATCAAAACAAAGCATATGTACTGGCACAGCCAGACTCATAGTGTCATTTCCTACATGCAGGCAGGAATTAAATAAATGAAAAAAGAAAAAAAACAACCACAGGAATTGCTTGTTACCAAACGCTCCTAGTTTAGTTTGAATATTCTGGAGAAAGAGATAGAGGAATGCTAACAATTGCACTTAGAAGTCCACTTCCCTTAAATAATACTGAAAATAAAAACTAGCTCCCATTTCTTCGTAAGGGACACAACAGAAAGCACTGCCAGCAGAGTATGCATCATTTAGCTGAATGTGACATTTCAAATGGACAGTACACTGCCCACATGTATTGTTTGGCATAGAACTGACTGAATCCGTCTTTAACGAATGTAGTTGCTATGGGGATTATTAGAAGCAGCCCAATTGACTACAGTGATTATTATTATACTCAAAACATAACTATCACATATTTGATCAAGAATATTTTCTAAAGCCAATATAACTTGTCATTTTATCCAACAATCCAAACCAAAGTCACATACTGAGAAACACAAGCAACTCCTCATTATTTGGGTGTGCAAATTACTCTGGTAATTTGCTTTACCATAGAAATACCTACAGGCTCTGAGAAAGGACATGTACCATTTGACAGAGATGCAAACAAATCAGTCAGCTTAGCTGCTGTACTTTCTCATTTCTAACTTTTGTGAGTACAAACATTATTTCTATATCTTCAGGATTGCATGAAAGAATTTCTATACCTTGCATCACTGCAATATCAGAAGCTATCAAACATTAATGAATTCATCCTCAAAACAATCTGATGAGGCAGGGACATATTAACTATGATTCAGAGAAGAGGAATTGAAATGAACATCATCAGCTTGTCACTGGAAGAACAGAGCAGAACCATATATAAAAAGCAGGTCAGTCTATGCTTTAACCCCTAGCTAACTATTTGGCAGTTATTTTTCCCATGAATCTATCCAAAACCACAACATGAAGTTGAACAGTGGGAAGAATGAAAGGAAATTACAAAGAATTAAGGGTGTGGAGGACTATATATATCTTATCAAGAACAGTATTTTTGTTCAGTCTCTGGCTTTGCAGATAATTTTAAGTGGGACACAGAGGGTTTTAGCTAGTCTTTTAAAAAAAGTAATATCATACTCCATAAAAATTAAACTATCCAACTCTTTAATGATCCACTGTCCCAGAAGACTTGCATACAGACAATCTGTTCTGGAATAAAACCACCAATTCCCACACAGAGAGAATGTTAATGGGACTACAAATTAATTGTTCTATCATCTGGTTTGCTTATGTAAATAAGGGCAATATTTCCTTCACTTTTCTAGAAGCAGAAAAGTAAGATGAATTTTTTCTCAAGTCTATCAAGGGCCAACAGCTGGCCTCACTTTCTCTGGATGCAGACATACAAATGGGTTAACGTCTTTGAGTTACACTTTGTATAACATGGTTTGGGTTACCTTTTTATTTCACACAAATATACAAGAGAGCACATAATCTGCAATATGAAACATCACACTTGAGATGATGAGGCTGAGACAACATCAACTGGCTCAAATCAGACCACTCTTTAACAATTGTTAATTCTGAATTTAATGCACATGTCTAATTTTCCCATTTACACACTTTCTGGATTTTGGACCACCTTTACACTTTGGTTTTCTATTAGGCTGTCACTTTTAATTTTTCTGTTAAGCCCTCTAAGTAAGATCTTAAAGGTCCAGATCATTTACAGATTCCTAAATCAGAGTACTATGCTTCATTATGTTTGTATAATTTTAAAAGCATCAGGACTCTCAATTTTCACTTGTAGAATTTTGTAGACAACTGAAAAAGGAGAAGGCTGGAAACAGAAGGGTTCTGGTCTACTACAAGAAATGCTGAGTTTTTCCACAAATAGAGCTCTTCACCTGAAAACTTGACAGAAAGTTAATCAAAAACCCATAACTTTTCTGAATGCAAAAGGGAGACAACTGTGTCAACATCTCTACTATAGTCAAGTTTCCAGGCTCCACAGAGAATCTGTGCCTTGTTCTCGGACGTCCAGTGAAAATATGTCTCTTGCTCTAAATCTTGTGTGTTGATGGTAGGCAGTACTCTGGCAAGCAAGTAGGCCCATGAAGACAGCAGACATGAGACCTGCGCCTGCCCACGGCAGAGGGTGAATTTTCAGACAAAACATGGGTTCAAGAATTCAGTGACACGCCTTTGCTTCATACGCACTTGCACGTCAGGCGCCATTTTGTCAGACTGCTCCTGCGCTGCCGTCTGTCGCGCAGCAGCAAAGCGCAATGGAATATTGGCGGGAAGGTTTAACCTCTACTGCCGCACCATCAACATATGGCTCTGATGGCATGGGCCAACATATTACAAGAGGCATTACTTTCAGAGCAGCCCTCATATAAGTATTATCCTGTTTGAGCAAAATAAGAAATAAAATGAAAAACGGGCCAGTCCATGTGCTAGCATAAACACTTAAATCCTATTTCCTATACTGTATGTTTGAAAAGGCCACATGGACAAAGCTAATGGCTAACACAGCAAAGATAAAGAATGAAAACAGACTTGACACAGAATAAAAATCCAACTCTTAACCCACAATCACATTCCAAACATAACCTAAGTTCTCTTAACAGCTTTCACTAGAAAACAGCTCAAAGAGGGAGTCTCAGTTAAACCTCTGTTAAGACCACATGAAACAATGAGTACACAAAAATCAAGCCAACATTTTACACCCTTTCCAAATCTGAAAAAAATCAAACTAAACAGAACTATAAAAAACAACTCCTCCTCTGCTCTACCAACAACATCTGGAGCTGGCTGGAGTTTCTTAGTAGTAGTTTTTGCAAGGCAGACTGAAGGGACAAAGGAGAACAGCTCAGTATTTCATGAGGAAGAGGTCATGTGGCAGAAGCTCCTTTGTGTGATGAAGGACACTGCTCCATTAGCACAGCATTCACTTGCTTCCTTAGATATATTTATAGCCAAGAGAAAAGAAAGGCCAATAAATAATTATAGGCCAATACAACTCTCGGCACATTTGCAAGCATGTGACTTGCTCCTCTATTCCAGACTTCACATATAGGAGTTGAATGCAATGATCCTTATAGGTCCATTTCAACTTGCATTTTTCAATGATTCTATATACTACTGTATGACATTATTGTATGAAAGTTTAAAAAATAATAATGAAAAGGCATCTGATACAAAATGCACTTAAAGTAGAATGCATTCTCTCTCTTCACTGGCTTCTGTATGCAATTTTTGAAACTCCAGGAAAAAAGCAATTACTGTCAAACAGCAGCCTGTATTTACCAACAGCATCTGGCTCCCTTCCAGCATTCCTGGCCCAGCAGGAGCAGCAGCACACCTCACACAGCTATGTAACCCTGGGCTGGGCATGAAACCACAGCACTTGGTGTGCACTCATGTGGGGTGCAGCCTACGGTTTGAGGGAAGAATAAAAATAACAGTGTTAGGGAGACAGGAAGTGCAGCACAATCCATCTACGTTTCACTGAGTTCCACATAAGAGAGGACATCTCTACCTGTGAAACAGCCTCCTCTCATAGAGGGGCTTCAAGGCAGCAATCACCTACATGTACACAGGGTGGCCAAGAACTCCCCAAGGACATTTAAAGCAGAAGACAACAGCTATTGTTAATATCACTGTGCATCGCCAGATGCATCACACAACACCAATACACAGCGAGCAAAGATGATCTCAGCATTTCTACTTTCCCAGCTCCATTCCAAATTTCCCTTCCCAGTTTTCCATCAGATCCATCTACTGTAACAGATTCTTTGTATTTGTTACACTGCATTTTCCCTGTGTCCTATGAGTCAGATTCTACTGTAACTACTACACTATCTACAGTAGTTCAACTCTTGTTCAAGTAAAAAGAATAATTCTGATTCTGACCAAAGTTCTACCCTTGTTTTCTTCACTTTTGATGACATACCTGCATAAATGTCATTAGAGACATTCTTTTCATCCTATTCTCCTCTACTAGAGCAACTCTTCTGGTGTAAAAGCATCTTTCTTATGCAACCACCGAGCAGCTCCATGGAAATTTAGTGGATCAAAGTCCGTTAGGCAGACACATAATAACTCTTGTGTGTCTAGGAGAAGAAATGTCAAGCATTTTTGTGGACCTCACTATATCAGTGTCCAACAAATGGTTCCTATCACAGAAATGACATGAGCTTCCCAAACTGCAATCTACTGCTTTACCCATTACCTTCTCACTTTTTCCTCCAGAATACTCTCAACAAATAGGTCTTCCTAATGCAATTATTGATTGATATTGATGATTGATGATTCATGAGTTACTTTAAGAAGTCAAGGCAGTAGCTGAAATGCATAAATGATCTAAATAAGACATGGCTTGCCACTCCAGTAAGTGTTAATCTATAAGAAAGCTTGTAAAGAAGCTGGAGCTTTTGCCACTCGCAGATATGTCTTGTAGAACTTTGTTCATTACAACAAAAGCAACAAAGTCCAACCCAAGCACATACCAACCACTCCAGCTGCAGTTAATGTCACACTACACCTCTGTGCTATGGTGGGGTGCAGCTCCACAGGGCACAGCACTGAGCCACTCAGAAGAACAGGATAGTTTTCAGCTTGGTCAGTCAACTGAAATAGCTTGTGGCTGAGTGCAGCACGAGAAGGAATGTTATTTTATGCGCAATAGTGAGTTGATTCAAAGTGCACCACTTTTTTTTTTTTTTTTTTAATACTTTTTCCTCCAGTCTAAGCAATTTACTCTAGAATTAAATTCCTGTTAGAACAGTGAGGATTGCAAAATGTAGATGAAAGACATTTACTACACAGGCAGGCCACTCAGAGGAATTGCTGTATTTTGATGCATCTTTCTAGCAGACTGGGTATGACTGCTGCTGTCCCTGAAGTACCACTTTTCAGAAAAAGCTCCTTAACTCTTACTAGCTACATCTAGCAATCAACGATCAGGAAAACTAACTACTGCTGGCAGAGTAAATTTAAATTGTTGTCAACTGACTTGAAACTTATCAGAAACTTTGATTCTTGTCCATATTTTACTGCAGTGGTTACATTTGGTAGCAATGTTTATGGCCACCGCTCAGTTCTTTCCAGCAGTCATCCTCGTGAAGAGCTTTCCACTCCTATGGGCTGACTAGAGCTACAGTGGTTATGAGAGATTACATTTCCTGCTAAATGTGATTGATAGGCATGCAAAAACATTATAAAAACAGCAAAGGATATGCTTAATAAAAAACAGGAAAATTTCCTAGTGTGTTTCCATTATTCTCTCATGTTACAAAGACAGAAGTAAAACCACAAATAAAAGTTTTAAATATACAATAAGACAAAGAACAGAAGCAGTAATTCCAGTAGAGCCAAGCAACTGAATCAGAACGGAGCAAAATTACCCACGTTGGTATATTCACACCAGTGAAACGTGTACTAGTTCAAACTGGGGCCAGGAGTTCAGTAACTTCAAACGACGCAATAAAACTTTGTTTGAACTAACAAGCTAACTAAGGGACTAAGCAAACTAACAAACACTTCAGATATCACTGGACTTGACAATCCAAGCGAGTCCCTCCCAGCTAAAGATATTCTGTGATTTTACAATCACCTATCCTTTTTGCTGAACACCAGTCAAAAAAAACCTACATGGAAGAGCTGTCTCTGGAGCCCTGCAGGCTCGCTGTGCTACCAGCATGCCTCTGCACGCTGTGGCCTCCAGCATCCCCAGCTGCGGGATGAGCTCAGGGTTCGCTGTTCCCAGTACACCAGCAGTAAAGTGCAGGCATCAACTCAGCACCCTACTGACTCCCCATTTCTTCATCACATCATGGTCTGACTCTAAAGAAAGACAAAATACGGTCCTCTGCATGCAAGTATTACCAGTGTGATAATTCCTCTTCTTCTTTTCAACTGCTTTACACAAGCTGAGATTCTATGACTTATAATCAAGCAAAAGAAAAAGCAGCAGTAATGCCTGCATACTTCCCATTCTGTTTTGTTTTTCTTAGTATAAAAACTTGGAAAGTTACAGTCTTTCAACTGGGACAACTTGGGTTATAATTATGATTTTCCAAAAACGCATCAGACTACCTCCAAGTTTTAAGAATACAGAAGTCAAAAAGGCGCCTATCTAATATACTGAGATCACAACATATCAGGCTCTTTGGCTCACAAGAAAAGAAAATATTTTCTTAAAAACCTACACTGTAAAACCTAAAGGATCACATGTACAAACAGGGAGAGGGGAAAGATCAGCAAGAAACTCTCAACTTGCAACAAATCCAATGTAAACAGTGCAGTGGCCCCTCCAAACCACAAATCTGCACTTTCCTTGAGAGAAAGAGAACCAAAGCTCTGACATCAAGTTATCTGCAAGCTTACAGTAACCATAAAGCTTTGTCCAGTTTCTTGAAGTTCGGAGTAGTCGTTTACTTCCAAAGAGAGGATCAGCAAATCCCATTCCAGCGAGGAACTGGAATAATGTGAGGGGAGAAATGTGGCTGCAGATTTAGCAGCAAGAGCCAAGGGGTGGGGGAGTAAGAGGAAAGGGAGGAGAGGGACAGAGAAAGAGGAAAAATAATAATAATCAACAAATCATGTGCACTGTACATCCTAAGCCACAAATAGGCACATTTAGTTACATAAGCAGATATTTGATGTCAGATCATAACATGAACTTTTGAACTTGCAAAGAAAAAAGCATCTCCACTACTCAATTTATTAAAATGTCAATGCTACAAAATGCTGAAAAAATTCCTTCAAGTTCTGTCAAAAAGGGATTATACTGGGGGCACATGCATGAAGAAATTGAATCTTATCTTCGCTGAATACAGGTCTTGATATAAATCATGCAGCCAGAGTCTATGAATAACAGCATTTGTTTCAACAGCAGAACAGAAAAACACCTCATCTGAAACACAGAGTCGCTGGCGGAAATGAGCTAACGGTATTTTTCTTTCTGTATTAAAGGATTATTTTCCAGTGCCCACTGCGTGGGCTTTAACACTGGCCTGAAACAGACAAAATACTTAGGAGTAAGATTTACGGTTAAAATGGGAACTTTCTTTGAAATGACTGACTTTTCTGAGCAGCATCTCAGAATTTGAAGCCTCCAACGGAACCAGCACTCTGAGCAGCTCTCTGTGCTCCTCCTTCATCTCTGCTGAACATTACATTGACAAACAGTATTTGAAAACAATTACCTGGGTATCACTGTGTTAGATGGCACACAGTAACTAAGAGATTAACAATAGATGTCCCAAGTTTTTTTCCCTACTAATTTTAAACAGGGAACCTCATACACTTCAAATACCAGGCTAGCCCACCAATATGAACCCTTCACCATGCGTGTGTTTTGCAAAAGCTTTCAAAGCACCTTGGGAGGAAGACTATGACTTTACTTTCACAGTAGTTCAGTGGGCTGCTAACTGCATTTACAGCAGTAGGAATTGTACAAACAGTAATCTCGTATTGTTTCATCGTTCAAAAGTGTATTTTTGTTGTCATAAACATTATAATAGATATATTTAGATTATTTCTTGTAACTTCCCTTTCATCATTAATTCTACTTAACACAACAGCTTTGCACAAAAAGTAAAATTGTATTATCTATAGAAAACAAAATACAATTGCAGCTTTATGTAAAAAAATATGAAGTAAGTTTTAAAAACAATGGCTCAGCTTTTTGAAGCACAGCAACAGTGCTTCAAAATTACTTCACCATCCTTCATAAGTCTGTTTGGGCTAAGTATTTGCCTTTTACATATGACGATAACTTTATTTGGAATCATACCTGAAGTCTACATACTTGAAGCTTTTAATGAGATTAAAGCCTGTTAAACTTACCCTATAAAAAAAGGTAGCTGCTTTCAAACATACAAGGGAAAAATGTTCTATAGAAATCTTTACTGGGTTATGAGCTGCAAATAAATACTTAACATCTAATGTCACTTCATTTTCATGCTCTTTTCAAGCAACTCAGAATTAAGACTAATTAGCCTGACTTTTGGTTCTCATATGAAAAATAGTAACGTTACTCAAATTTAAGCTGTATGCTGTATGAATAACTTGGATCAAAACACAACTTCACAAAATCAAACCATTTTCTGTATCAGTACAGGTGGGTACACTTGCACATACATACTCAAGTGGCACAAATAGGTCTTTGATTCACTGTAGCAGTCACTGAAGTGCTACTGAATGCAAGCAAAGAAAAATACTGCATTATTATGCAATTTGATTTTGCTGTACGTAGGTATGAGAACTAACCAGCAGAAAAGAAGAAGGTGAAATCAACGAGGGAAAAAAAATGGTTAAGCAAGCTTTCTGTAAACAGCCTGCTATTGCTTGGCATCACATACTTGGACTTGCAGAAGCCTACTAAGACAAGGCATCCTGTCATTTACACTTGGCATTGACTGGAACTGTGGGAGAAGCATGAGGCAAACACCCACCACCAAAACAAGTGGAGAAAGCCCATGAGATTACAGTCCTTCCTGTAACTCTGTCTCCTATTAGTGAATTGGAAGCACCTCATTTCTTTAACTTGAAGCCTGACACCCACATTCCTCTGCAGCTTAACGTGAAGAAGAAAGGAGACAAGCACATCCCACTGATGCCCAGTGAGCTGGCATTTCACCTGGTTCCATTTTCTATCACTAGTCTCTGAAACAAATTTGCTGAGAATTAAATGGCCTCTTAAAAAACCTATATATATTTATATTTTTAAGAAATTATTAGCTGTGCTTTCAAAAGAGTTACTAGAACCAAATGGTCATGGGGTAATAATTCACAGAATTCATGCCAGGGATAAAGTGACAGAATAAAGCCACCACAAAGACCATGCAGAGCAAGGAATGAGAAACTTCCACAAACTGCTGACAATCCCCATGAAGTATGATTTAGCTGAGAGACAGCAGCAGCTCTGCTCTTCTCTCTAGATACCTACAGACAATGAAAACAGGAAATCTGACTCACGGAATGGTTTGGGACCCTTAAAGAATGGAAGAGTCCTTAAAGACTACCTAGTCCAACCTCTCTGACACAAGAAGGGCTGCCACTCATCAGATCACATTGTCCCACAGCCCCTATTCAATCTGGCCTTGAATGCCTCCAGAGATTGGGCATCCACAGCTTCTCTGGGCAGCCTGTTCCAGCACTTCAAGTAGCCTCGAAGAGAATAATTTCTCCCTCACTTTTAATAAAAGCTGCATTTACCCACCTTAGTTTAAAAGCGTTACCATTTGTTCTACCAAGACTTTCAGTTCTCCATTTCCAAATTCACACTAGATCTACTTAAGAAAAAAAAGAACAAGATTCCTCCTCCATTGTGACAATGTTAGAGCATTCCCCTTTGGCTAATGTAGGCCAGCCTACAGCACAGATGCTGTCCAGCCTACAGTGTAAGGACCATCTGCACAAGACTGATGTAGGAGGCAGAAGAGCAGCAAAGCTCTGCTGCAGCTGGCACTGAGGGCAGAGGATTGCTGGAAAGAGACTGAAGTGGCCACGAAAGAAAGCACAGCTTGTGTTTCCCCAGCCACCCCCGCAGTGTTGAATGCAGGGTAGTCAGTCCAAAAGTATTTTCAGTGCCTAAATATAACACAGGCATTCACAGAGCATAAATAGGAGAATCCCGGTGAAGGGCTATCTTCAAAACAACATCCACTTCTAAGTCAGACTCAAGTTCCAAGTCATATACTGGCATGGTGAATTCAGGACATCCTTGCAAGAAAATAATGGTTATTGTTATTGTACCCATCTATTTTTTATAAAGTTTCTGGAAGCAAAGAACATGAAGTGTCCTAAAAGAAATACGCATATATCCTTATGCTTCTCATCAGTCCCAACCCGATTCAATGCAACACTGTCACATTCTTATAGGACACCATAACACCAGCTTTCATTGGTTTAGGGGTATGCACTTAACAGCTGCCAAGCTGCTATGTTTCTGAAGTCTTTCTTCTAAAATTTGATATATAAACTTGTCAGTGTAAAATACATCTGGCCCTTAATAATACAGTTGATGCCAAAAATAACATAAATCGGTTAAAAGCACAAAACCTAGAATTGGAATGTTTATTAAAAAACAATTGCACCTTCAAGAAAGAAGGAGGAAAAAAACACGGAGTTTTGAGGAAAAGTTAGCAGATTTAACAAAAAAAAGGCAGTAATAAAACTAATCAATTAAGCAAAAACAGACAGAAAAGCCACACACAGAAGACTACAAAGTAATCCCAGAAGAAAATTTAAAAGACATCACAAGAATCCTGTTTCTTATCTTGACCTTCCTACTCCATCAGGTGTTATGATAAAGGAAACCCAAAATTACTGATTTCCAAATAGAGCATTTCTGAGGAGCATCAAACACTGCACTATGAAAGGTCGTGTTCCTTTTTCTATCCCCTTTATCCCATTAGAACAGTCTGCTCCTGCAGGACACAAACTGAACTCTTAAAAAAAGCAGGCATTTTGAATCCTTCCTGAAGCGAGTCTGTGCCAGCCAGGAAGATGCAGCATCCCTCACTAGCCATTTATGACAGATGAATTGCAAAATCCTGCTTCCTAGCTCTAAGCACTTGAGTAAAGCAGTCAGGAAGTGGTAGCGTGATTTAGGCACTGGAAGATGCATGTTCTGACATAGACAAGGGCAGCACAAATCTTTTACCATATTCTCACAAATGGAAATAAATAAAGGCAGCCACAAGACCAAATCCACATTGCACAATCCTTCCTCAGGCCACCAGGCTAAGTAATTGTTTGCTGCTTAGTAGGACTCAAACAGCAACCCTATCCTTGCCATGAAAGGATATGGAAGTATTTTATGAAAGTATTCAGTCTTAAAAGAAAAGCTTTTTTTCCCCCTGTGAATCACAGCAGATATTGTTTGCTGAGGAGGAAAAATACCCAGGACTTTGCCTGGCATAATGTAGGCAAGGAGAAGGGAAAAAGAAAACTGGATGTCAGAGATAGCCAAACAACTCAGAGATAGGAATTTCTTCTGCACAGATAGGAAAGAGCACAAAACTTTCAAATATCTCCTTTGTAGTCTGAAGAAGTAAAGTAGTGAGTAGCATGAATTGCATGCCAGATTTTTCTTCTTAACTCCTTTGCCTATTCAAGCTGCATTTTTTCCTCACTCACCGTTTCTTTTTCTTTTTTTTTTTTACAGTACAATTAATAAAAAGAAGCCTCAATTCATCCAGTTTGTCTTCTAACAATAAAAACCAAGGATGCCCAAAATCTGAGGCTTGTATCACCAATACAAAAACAAAGCTACACCTCAATCTAATTTATCTTCTGGCTCCTTAAATATAGAGGTCCATCATATCTCATTATCCATTTTCAAGAGTTAGACAAATCCATTTACATAGGCTATTATTCAGAGACTGAGTGCAATTATGCCATTCTATGACAATAACTTTACATTAGCATACTGCTACTATCACCTCCTTCAGGTTCAGTTCTGTTCCTCCAGTACCTCACAGAGGGGAGAATGATGTATTTATATAGAGATGGGAAAAATATTACAGTATTTTCAATAAGTTCACACAGTAAAGAAGTTGAAATCAAGTCCTCCTGCCACAGTTGATGCCAAATAGTCTCCTGATTTCTCATTTGTTTCTCCATGGAACAGTTTCATGCATCTTGGGTATTTTAGAAAACAAAGGGAACTCTTTTTATAGCCAAAAAAACAGTAGTATATTACATAGCTTCATACCAATACAGCATTTTCAATGGTCATAGTCCCCGTATTAGTGGGGTGTTAAACATAAGAACAGATTGTGTGGGATCTTGAGAATTGAAGAGAGATTTTCAGGCAAGGACACCTATGTTAAAAAGCAGTCCACATAATTAAGAAGGTTTGAATACTCTCTTTCAGCTGGAGAAAAAAAAGACAAGAATGACAATAAAGATTTCTCAAATGGTATTAAAATTCCGTGCCCTTGCAGCATTCCATATATAGCTAGCTAACCTGGATAGGGTGGTACCCTAAATACTGCACAATGAAAACAGAGGAAAAGGCTGGTTATAGACATAAGTATAAACCCACTTTTATAAGTAGTGTTTTCCTTCTACAGAAGGAAGAGTGAAATTCTCCATGTAACATTTTATTCTGTAAATGAAGAATACTGCTTACAGGCTTCCTGTAGTGGAATGCATGTTTCTTTTCCATAAGCAATTTAAACTGCCAAGTTTAAACAGAGAAAAATATTACATGTAACCATGGATATCTAAATATAGAAAGACAAACAATTCTCCTGCTGTGAAGGGGGGTAGGATGGTAAGAAAAGAATTGTTATTACAAATCATACAGAAAGGAACTGTGACAGTACATGACGTGCACAGGAGGTAAGGACTAAGTCGGATAAGTGCCCATGATGGAGACTAGGCTTCTGTAAGTGCTCCATCTGCAATACAACAAACTACAAAAACATCGCGTCTTATGGTCAGCTTCATTTTCTTTCCAGCTGAAAAGCTTTGAGAAGGATAAAACCACCACCACAGTCTTTGTAGCCACTTTCAAGTTCAATGCCATAAGCACAGACCGGCATTATTACAATGTCTGCATATAAGTTAGATATCTATTTTCCCAAAGACACTCTGATTTTGGCTAGAAGTCTTCACAGACTTAGCTGGGAGTTTCTTTTATCTAGAATCTGAAGCAGAGAGCATCTAGGTAGTTGTACTGCATGCAAAGACACCTTCATCAGGTATTGTTCCACTTCTTGCAACCCCGAAAGGAATAAAATCCAATATCTGAAATGTACTATGAACATTTAGAGGTAAAAACACAAAAAAAAAGAAAAAAAAAACAAAAACACAAGTGAATCTTTTCTTTCTAAGGTCTCAAAAGAAATACCTGGACAAAAATGTAGATAGCACGGGACACTATAATCAGCCAACGGATCTGCTTGAGGAAGCAATCCTCCAGGAAACAAAGGACATCCTATTATCAGCTACAATGGAAAACAAATTTAGTTCCTTCATGAATCCACTAGAGAAGAAAGTCATAGCTGTATGTATATCAAGGTACATCTTAAGACACAAGAACTCGTCTTCTCAAACTCAAACAGTTAAGTCAATCTACATATTCAAGTAATATTTTAGTATTCAAGTAATTTTCAAGTAATTATTGTATTCAAGTAATATTCAAGAATGCAACCTATAAAACTATTTCATTCTTAAAAGGCATTATCAATTACATCCTTGGAAACAAGACTTGCTCTCTCCCCTTTGAACCAAAATCTGCTATGCATTTCTGATCACTTGTCTAGAATCAGCAGATGTACTAATCCTAAAGTCATCTAGACTTGAAAATCACATTTGTTTTGTTTTCCCATGTCTCAAATACATACAAATTCCTCACAAAATTATACCAATCACAACTATTATAATGATAAATCAAATCTGTGATCTTAAAATGATCTTAAATGCCTGTTTTTATTTCTTGACAACATCACTAATAGAAGATACCCAGAAAGTAAAATAAATAAATAAATAAATAAATAAAAATTATACTATCATAGCATCCAAATTAAGACAGGGCATATAATTTTTTAAGGGCAGACACTGGAAATGTACCTTCCAAACTAGAAAACTGTAATGCTAAATTAAAAGAAATAACTAAAATTAACTTCCTTGCTCATTAATATTAGATTATTTCAGTGGATGGTCTGAGGACAAAGAAACCACCCAAGCCCACCAAGGCACAAAAGGCCTCTACAAAGCCTAATTGAAAAGATGAGCAGTTTTGAAATTTGCTATTGTAAAAATTGTTACTGAACAACTGGAATTCTGAATTCAGCTTGCTGAAGGGTAACTGTGCTACACAATGCACAAGGATGTCATGGAGTTAGCAGGATCCCACACAGGGCACTAACGTCCCCATCTCAAAGTGTCACCAGGACTGTACAAACTGCAGTCCAGCTGACCTTCCTCCCCTAACTCCCTCTGTGGCTCTTTGTTATGGCCTGGCTCAGTCTGCTGTCTCCATGTTTTTATTGTGCATCAGAACACAGGCATATTTTGACTAGATATCCGGAGTGTTCAAAATGTTTTTGAATGAAAACAGTCAAGAGAATCTAAATAAAATTAATGAGGTGCAAGAGAGGTACACAACACTCATTTCTCTCCACTAAAATCTTGGTATTTAACCTCAATTTCATCTGTTAAAAGTTTAACAGCCTATTTCCGCCACTGCTCCAACCATGCTTAAGTGGCTGAACCTATCTTCAAGCCAGCCACGAATTCCCAAACTTATGGACCATGCAGTGAATCAGGCTGGAGCTGGATAATCAAGAAACCCTTGTTTCCCCAACTGTCTCTGCAGAACAAATCTTGACACAAGGTGTTTTTTTTTGTTTGTTTGTTTGCTTTATTTTGCAAACAATACTACTTTAAAATGAACCAAATACTGTCTCCTAAAAATCCCTATCCTTGGCACTTGGCACATGTCTGCAAACACAAAGAGAGCGTTAAACCAACCATAACCCTGCTCCAGGCACCTGAACCCCAGTCACAAGCATGTGTTCGAAATCCTACAGGCACAGTAGTTTGAAATGCAATTCACTCTTTGATACAGCTCAGTAGTTTAAAAGCAGAGGGGCCGTATCCTATTAAAAATAACAGGAAATCAACCATAGCAATAAATCTAAAGCTTTGGCTGCTGCAGTTTCTTATCTTCCATGAGCAGTTGGTGGTATGCAAAAAGCATACAACTTTTTCTTTAAAAAAACAGATCAAAATAAACAAATAACAACAACAAAAAAAAATCACTCCAAAACTGAAGGTTCCACTTGAGAATAGCTTACATCAGTCAGTCACAGCTTTGGGAGACCCGAATCCGTAAGACCTTCTCCTTGGACGGCAGGATATCCTGTTATATTTTGATGGTTTACTGCTGCCTCCAGGCAAAAACATGTCACTGAGAAAACAGAACTGGTGCAAAAAACTGACAAGTCCCAAGGAATCTCAGAGGTTTTGGCACTTCTGACACAACTTGCGTTATTCTTCGCATGCAATTTTTACACCCAAATGATATCTTCATCTCCTCTGATAGTGCTTTTCTTGTTATCTACTGAAACAAATTGAGATCTATTATGATGGCAGTTTCTTCTAATGGCTTACCAATGCTTGAATGGGGCTGCAGCAGTGCAATCTCACTTGTGGAGCTGCAGGTTCTGCAGGGCTGGAGAAGACAGCACAGGGCAGGGAAGGGGTAGCCAAGCCTCTTCCCTGAGCATAATACAAGATATAAGCCAAAGGCTTTCATTAAACTGACAGATACTACACCGAGCTTTTTGCCAGAATAACTGTGTATATTGTGGGTATGACTTGTTTTCCACTCTTAAAAGGCAGAGCTTTGCCAACAAAACTTTAAAGACTAGCAACAACAGCACGGGTGAGTGTTTGCATCAGTTTGTTTGCAGCACACGAGTGAAGTTAACCATGGTCCAGTTTCTTGCCAATCTAATCCGCACATCATTTAAAACTAGTACTAGACATTTCTTACTCTGATTAGGTCATACAGGCATTTCTGAAGCAGACTGCTCAGGCAGGCAGCCTTGCTACAAATCTTATTTTTTTATCTTTAAATCAGTGGAAGATTGCAAAGGTTGGAAAAGTACCAGGGACAAGCGCTTCAATACAAGAGATAGATACCTACTTTAAGAGCTAAAAACATTTCTAAAACATGTATATTTTGCTTACGTTCAGACAACTAGGCACGCAAGTTGTACGAGATATTTACTATGGAAAGATCAAACCACTGCGTCTAAAAACAAACAAAAATGAAAACCAAAACAAATAGACCAACATAACTAAACCCTTCCAGACCTAAAAAAAACACACAACAAAACAAGTAAATAAATAAATAAACCCAACACAGAGACTGAACCTCCTTGCACTAGACCTAATTACAGCAGAGTAGTTACAACATGTTTGGAGAGCACCTCACCTATAAATGAGTGCTAGAAACAGGGCACCATCTTTCCTATTATTCTGAAGGAAGGTGGAAGGGAAGGAAGTCCCATTTTGTACCCCAAAGAACCCCAAAACTGTCTTACATTAATATACGTAGGGAACTAAATCAAAAGATTATCCTCCTTTGCATATATTATTTTTGCAAAGCTGTTTCCCTGACTGCAAAACCTATACTATAGCTGTGACTGTAACTTTCATTTTCTCATTTCAATTGCCTGATTTTGAATCTCAATCAGTTCCTGATTTCAAGAACAAGGGATACATAAAGTGTTTTTCAGATCATCTGCCTCCAAAAGCAAAACCATGTTAGCCAAAAAGTTCCACTTCTCGATACTACTTTTGGGTAGACCCTTCTCTGGTATCAAAAGGCCTAACAAAAAACTGCAAAATGGCAGGAAAACATTGGGAAAGTAATAATCACCAGGCTACCAAAATGACGTCCCACTGGGATATTAGAAGGCAGAATTTAGAACTAAGGAATTTCTTCACGCTTGAGGGCTAACTTTCAACAAACACCAACCCATCTGTCATACATCATTTTATGTCTACTTTTATTTCTTTTTGCTACAGAAAAAAAAAAGAAATGTACTTCAGAAATGTTACGGATCACCAGATCTGTTTCATATATTATCAAAGCAAAACATTCAAGCATTTTATGGAGTTTAAGATACTAGAGTCCAGAAGTGCTTTTTTTCTTCTGTAAGCAAGGCTCTCTCTTTCAGTCAAATTAAAAAGTAAAGTTCAAGGTATGTTGTTAATTCCCTGGGGGAAATGATACACAATCCACATGCACAAAGAAGTTGGCTTGAGTGTGGTTGTTTTTACAGCATGGAATCTGTTTCAATCTATGTTTGTTCAACGAGATACAAGTCTAACAATGGCAATTTGCTAAAAGCTTGTGCATTAAGTACATAAAATAACAAAACAAAACAAAAAGTCATAACTCCTTTCAAAGATACAAGGGTACAAAATGACCAAAACATAAGCTCTGCACTTGATTGGCTGTTACAAAACCCCATGTTCCTGTGAGCTTCATAACTTCAATAATCCATCTGTAAACACTAAAATTTCACATTTTGTGTCCTCATTTCTTTATTTTTATTTCATAAAATAACCTAAGTTAGAATGGACCCACAGTGCCCACTGTCCTCTGTTGCAGACCCTGTCCCTAACCCCCAGCTGCCGCACTCCTAACACAGCTCCATGCCGTTCCCTCGGGCCCTGACACAACAGAGCTCAGCGCTGCCCTCCACTCCCTGTGAGGAGCTGCAGACACCATCAGGCCTCCCCTCAGCTCCTCTCCAACTGGCCTCTTTGTCAGTGTTTGGACTTGACTTAAATACAGGATTGCAGCCATGATGGCATTTTAAAATGATGAATCATTTCTAACAGTTGTTTGAGGCTTATTAGGTGGTTTCTTGTTCTCTCTTCACAGCTGATATAGCTAAATGACACTGTTGTTGTTCAAGAACAGCAACTTCTGCCGTTTGCTATTTCACAGAATAGGTTAAAACATCTCCAGTGCCTGGCCCATGTTCCTAACACACATGTTACAGAACATATCTTACCATGATGTATGCTTATACCTTACCTACAAAGCATTTGCACAAGAGTACTGAACTTCTCTTAGTCTATTCAGCACATGGATCATAAGAAAAATGTTGGCTCAACATCTGCATTTTGTTCTTACCACAGAGACCCAAAGCAACCTTTAGGCAAGACTGCATGGGGATTTCAGAATGGGCAAGTGATTTCACCAGATGGGAATCAACCAGAAGACAAACACAGCAAATATCACTGAATTATCAACATTAGAAATAAAATAACATTTTTAAAAGTACATTAAAACGTTAGAAATATGAGCAGCAAACACACATACTTAGTGTACGAGCTTGTTATTGTGGCCAGGTTTTTCTGCAGACAGTCAGTTATACTGTAGTATGGCCTATAAATTGGGGCGTCACAGCGCACTTCCTACTGTTTTCAAAAACAGAGCATTCCACAGTTAAGATATATTTTGTCTTCATCAGCTGCAGAAACCAGTTAACCATCATTTAATCACACATATTTGGAGAGTGACTCATCAGATGTCAGGTGCTTAATGTGCTCCTCAAGTAACCATCTAGCTGCCGACATCCTTCCTCCTCCATCTCCAGGGCACTGTGCATAAATGATCACAGCAGTGGAAAGCTTGTGTCACAGGATTAATATCGTTAGCTATCATGGTTAGGATTTATATCATTGAGAGAGATCTGCAATGCTATAACTTTTGTACCATTAAGTACAGGCTGTCTCGTAAAGCAAATAATTAAGAATGGAATTTCCTATATGATTTGGAAATCTATTTTTTTTTTGGAAATGTTCTACTCATCTATTCTTCAGCCAGCACAGTGCAGGCTTTTTTTTTTTTTTTTTTTAATATAAATTCAGTTATGCTACCTATTGAAGTCAGTCTGTCACTTTAATTCAGCAAGTTTCAAAAAAGTAGCAACCCATAATTCATTACTGCTCCGCATTACTGACAGCAGCCACACGACATCTGGTTAGCGAGATGTGGCAGCCTTCAGCTTCAGGAGCTCTTTTTGGAGTTTGTCTGAAGGAAAATTATTTTGATCCCTAAATTGGTCCAGATAGTAACTCAAGAGTTATCCCACTCTTCCTGCCTAAGTAGCTGCCAATACTGTACCAGAGCAAATACACTTTTCAAAGCAACGCATCAGCACTAAAGATGAACTATCCAAGGAAGCTCCCTGTAATAAGCACTAGAAGCAGAGTTTTTGTAAATGAGAACTGTTTCTTGAGTATGTCAGATGAGAGCTTTGAATTTTCACACAGCTGCTGGGTTGGCAATACCAGGAAGTGGATTTCCTCGGGATTCTTTTGAGTGCTGACGTTTAAAATCACAATAAATGCCTGGGTGGTTGGCTTGGACTGGAGGACCTGTTCTAACAGCTGGTGGAACATCAAAGCACAAAACAGAAAATAAACGGGCTTAAAGCACCTAACAGCAACACATGAAGGCAGAAAAAGTGATCCGCTAAAAGAAAATAGCAAAGAAAAGATAATTCCCATAACTAAAGTATCTTGCACAACGCCTCATAACCAACAGTCCCTTTCCAGGCTCAACAACACAAAAAAACAAAAAAAACCCTACAGAATCACTCTCCATAGGAACATTTAACTATAAAAAGCATAGCAATACAGAAAATCGCTGCACAAACAAAAACGCAGAGGGTAAATCATTCCCACTGAGATTATACAACCTGCTGAGAACTGGGGAGGCTACAGCTAGCTTCTTCCATCTTAGTAGCAACTGTTGTCTCTATCAATGCTGCCATTAAAATACTTTGCAGGCCAACCAAAGCCAAAACTTTCCTTTTGTCTACTTTGCTTACGCAGCAACTTAAAGCAATCCATTATGGAACCAAACAAATAGAATAATTTTTTGATCTTCCAACAGGAAAAAGCATTTGTAGATGCATATCCAATAGAGAGCCAAGGATAAATGAAAGCACTGCAGACTTGAGCCAGGCTTAACGTACCAAAACATGGACAAGTTAATTACAAGGGTGTCCTTGACCTCCTGCAACATAAGGCCAACTTTTTTTTTTTTTTTTTTGGAAACTGTACACAAAACACTGACACTAAATGCATCAGTAACACTTATTTTCTGCAGATTTTACAAATAGGAGCGATTTTTAGCAGATTAACAAAGTGAGGGAAGAAACACCAATAGATGCCTCAATCTTTACAACTTCATTCAAGTCACTTGAATTGCTCAGTGGGCAAGGTGATGGTGGGTTGATGGCTGGACTAGATGATCTTAGTGGTCTTTTCTAACTTTAATGATTGTATGATTTTATGATTCTATAAATTTTCATCTGGACAGCTATTGGAATCCCCATTTTGCAGCTACTAAATCGGGTTCAGAATAAAATAAGGAAGTGTTTATTTGTACACTTTGGATGGAGGCACTGTAAGGAAAGAGTTAATGAGTGTAACTTCAATAACATCCACTCCTGGCTGTATTTTTTTCCACCACAGTGGTAGAGCACATGGGAGAAGGGAAGAGTGGGGGTATTATTACTCACCCTGTATTACAGATTGTATGGGAACTACTGAATCATGGCCTGAACCTCTGATTGACCACCTGAGGCAAGCAATGAGTCAGCCATGGGAGAACAGGTGAAGGCAATTCACCTGTGCTACCGGAAGGGGGTGGAGCCTGGCTTCACCTCTCCTAGACCCCATTTAAGAGCTGACTGCTACTGAGGAAGGATCTCTTTTTGGACATTGCTCTTTGTGGAGAATATTATAAGCCTACAAAATCGGTAAGCATTTTTCATTTATTATCTTCCTGTTGCAATAATCTTACTTAGTCTAACTTTTCTGGATATTTCTTAATTATAACATCTGTATATTCCTTGATTACACACAGATGAATCAATCAAAATAGAAAAGGCATTTTGCCAGGACTTGCTGCAATTAACACCTTTGCTGACCACAGAAATCAAAGCTGAAAAACTTTAAAAGTGCCTTTTCTTCTTTCTTAAGACTGACTATATGTAAAGCTTATTTAATGAAATGTTGCTACCATTTCCATCAGCCTTAATCTGAGAGTAGAATAAGTGGGCCAGTCTTCTGTCAAGGTGCTGCTGTGTTGAGGCCAGTTATCTCTGCATTACTAATAACTGTTCTGCCTCCTTATTGCTACTTCAAAATCATATTTCTGCTGAACTTAAAGTAGGAATTTCTGAGTGTGGCAGCACAGGCAAATGAAACCACTCATCTGGAGAACCCTTTTCTTTCCTTTTCACTAGGGGCTCTCTGAAATCACTCTGCCATAATGCCCAACCATTTTCAGAACCAATATTGACCTTTCCTAGTCACAGGGTCCCTCTCCCAGCTGTGTAGCTCTATGGCATTTCTTTGACATCACAGGTCTGGAAGGCTGCAAGCACAACCCCATGTTTCTTGTGTTTGCACATATGTTGGTCTACCATACACACAGCAACAACAAGAAGTATTTTTTTGGAGTAGAGGAATAAGCAGCTCTGGTTCACATAGACACAGAATGTGAAATATGGTTTAATAAAGCTAACTAGATCTCAGCTTCATGCTATCTCTTTAAAGTCTCCCATAACTAAAATGCTATTTCATGCAGTAAATCCAAAAAGCAGACATAACTGAGAAAAGTAGACTTAGAAGCCTCTTATCTGGTGAAAAATCTTGCATCATCCAGCAAGAGGCAAAGAGGCTGCTCCAAGAGCTTTTTTTCAATCTCTTCTACCAAGATATGTAAAATCCACATGCTCTGATGTGCTTCAAGAAGTCCAACCCTCACTGATAAATGCTCTCATACAGCAAAATACACAAGCAATCTATAGATCTACGTATGCACATACAGAATAGACAGGATCTTAAACTCATAGTGGTGTCTGGTTCCATAACATATGCCCTTCTTATCAAATGTCATTTGTATTGCCGTGCCTGCATCTGTCTGCACAGATGTCATCCCATGTAAAGAAGCATATGGGCTTAAGCTGACACTGTTAGCAAACAGGAAGAGCTTTTGGCAAAAGAAACTGCACATAAAGTGTTCTCTCTTAACCTATCTTTGGTTGGCTCGTCTGCTCAGCTAAAACTGGTAGGTTACTTTCTGAAAGGGCATAGTGCCAACCTAACAGATGGGCAGAAGTAAAGTCATGCCAAAGAAACAGAATGTGCATCTAATTTGATAATTAGGGGCTGAATTTCCCCTTAGAAATATTGCAGTGGCAATGCACACTAAGTTTCCAAGCTTAAGGGCAAAAAAAAAATATGCTTCAGCCTATCCAGTTGCAGGTTAATTATGAATATGGAAGAAACAAACAAACAAAAAAAGCCATGGAGAAGGGAGGAGACCAACCAAAGACTCCTATCATTCAGGATTAGTGTTCTTCAAGGAGAGATGAAAGAGAAAAAGGGGATGAAAGTAGCAGTAAGATTAAGCCTTTATCCTGAAATAGCTCTCCACAAGGGACACCTGCAAATCTTGGCCAAGACAGTTCTGTGGCCTCACTGAAAATAATTTATGCTGAACAGAGATAAAAGTAACGAATTGATGGCTACTTTACAAAGCATTAAACACAGCTTTCCTGTCCACAAGGAACAGCCAAGCTGATAGCTAATAAAAGGCAAAGGACAAAGTGTTTATGGCTCTGTGGAAATCCTATATAATAATGTATAGGAGCGCTTGAAACTGCTGAAAATTATCTTGGTTTTGATATACAGTGATACATACTTGTGGCTGCTAAAAGAAAACATGAACAGCGAAGGAGAGAAAGCAGAGGACCCAACTGAAAATCTACTTCTAACACTTTACAAGTATTCATGCAATAATGCAGTAGTCCCACAAATACTCTAAAAAGATCTGTTAAAGCAGGCTCTTCTGAACTGTTTTTTTTCAAGTGTCTTCCCCTTTACCTGCCTTTTTAAAGTCACTTTCTTCAACAGACAAATGCCAAGAGCCATGCAGGCCACAGTTTGGGAAAAAAACATTGCTCTAATTCATTCTCCTCTTCCCACTCCTAAAGTGACTCTTTACAGATTTACAGCTTCTAAAACAAGAGTATTAAGAGTAATAACAACAGCATTAGTTAAGTGGGATTTGCAGACCAAATATATATATATATATATATATATATACACACACACACGCACGCACATATATTTGCTGACCAAATATTTATTGGGATAAATGAGAATTTTAATCCTGCCTTTTTATCACATAGAGCTGCATTGAAGTATTCCAAGAAGTGTTCACTTATTCTCTCATGTTTCCTACTTTGGGAAGCTGAACCTCAGAGAGGCATTTATACCACTGCCAGAATGGAAATTAGCTCTCCAGCTCTGATTCACATCTTTACAGCGGAGCAGAAGACTTAGCAGCTATCCCTTTCATATTATTTTAGATCTGTGGCTAAGTGTCTCAAATTGCATGCTCTGCTTTACAGACCTCCATTGAGACATCTTCCTCTGAAGAAATTTGTCAATTAAAATCCCTTTGTTCAGCTGTCAAACTCTGTTGAGTTACTTCCTGGGTATAGCATGAGACTTAATTGAGCTTTTGTTTAATTACGATCAAGACAATGATGCTCAAATGAAGAACATAACATAAGCAACTGAGTGAAAGCAATCAATTAGGATGACCCTCAAACTGGGCGTTTAAGGGAGAAAAGGAGGCCAGTCAAATTGGCCATAGGCTAAAATGCGAAATATAAACCTGTTACTTCCTAAAATAACACATGGCTCTAAAAAGCAAATAAATTAAATGACATTAAGTGCAAAAGAGATAAACACTGTGAAATAAGATGAAGATTTTATACCTCAATGCAGCTGCCGTAGCTTTGAAAAATGTAGGATTAAGTTAGTGGATTAACATGAGTGCTTGAGACAAAATGGTAAAGTAAAAAATACAAAAAAAAAAAAAAAAAAAAAAAAAGCTCCACAAATCTAAAGATTTGATCCTGAAAACTCCCAAATTCAGGACTAAAAGAACACAAGGGGTGCTAATTCGAGATCTATGACAATAACACAAGAACACAAAGAAACATCAATTGGCAGGGCAGCAGCTGCGTTTGCCAAACCAAACAAGTTTAATCAGAGGGGTAAAACCTAAAAACCAAGTTTAAAGACCTCCATATTCAAGCATTAGTTCAATCTTTACATACGCTAAGAGTTTCAAACTCACTGACATTATAGGCAAGCACACACCTTGATAGAAATGGCATTTTACATATGCAGAGGCTCATTAGAAATCAAGATCACTTAATCTCCAAAGTTTTCTGAAAAAGAAGAAAAAGTATTCTACTCCATTGCTGTGGAAATTCAGCACAGCTTTTTGCTTTGAAGTCTCCTATCTAGATTTAGTTTTTACTTACTTTGAAAAGTACATGTCTATGCCTGAAATCCAGCACATGTCCCAGACCTGTGCCTTATAAATGGTAAGAGAATATGTTAGCATGCATATATTCCAAGATTCAGAAATTCTTAGCCAGCCTCATACTTTTTTTTTTCCCATCACCTGCAGAGAGATACTAAAAAATGTAATTATATAATAAATAAATTCTCACCTTTGAAAATCAGGTCTTCTCCTTTCTCAGTAGCCAACAAAAATCTTCTATTCATTTTAATAAGAAAAGCCAGAAAGGCTCCACCAAACGCGACACCGTGCATCTCATACACTTTTTCAGCCAAAGTTGATGGCTGAAGAGTTATTAATCAGACAAAAGCATTTCCCCCATGAAACATCGAGAAAAGTAGCATCATGGTTGGTTAGAGCAAATAAACACCAGTATTCACACAATTTCTGTAGTCCAACCTGAGCTATCACCCAGGTGAGTTTACCTTTCTTCCTGATAAACAGACACATAACAACCCAAAAGCAACCAAAACAACCCACACCATGATGCCACACATTGAGGACCAGCTCTCCTTTGGTCTCTAGAAACTGAAATCACCAATCTGACACAGTATGCTGCTCTTACAGAACAGACACCACACTGAAAACATTATCTGAAAGCAGAGGTTCACATCCATGAATAAGAAGTTATACAGCTAAGCAGTCTGCTTAGCTTGTACAAATTATCCAAGTGTATCAGCTCCCATCAGAAGTTACACTATTTTTCTTTGCCTGCATGTTATTACAATAGCATATGCCATTAAATTAAATAAAATCTGAGAAAGTATCAGCTAGAAAGATATTTTAGACAAAGTAAAGAGGAAGAAAAAAAGAATCAACACAAAAGGATAAGAAAAAATAGAAAAATAAAGCCTTTATTACAGAAATGATACTAGTACATTCTGAAAGAGATTGTAAAATTAATGGAAAAAACCCAGTGAGACAGGAAGCTTAAACACAGCTAATCTAATGATGCCTTTCATAACACAGGAAACAAGCACGCTACCAAAGAGATGACAAAACCAGAGATTACTTGAGGTGTTTACTTATTCCCAGACCTAGCTAAAAAGTGTGTTAAAGGGACTCCAGCTAAGCACATCAACCTTACTACTACAGCTTTTTGTTGTAGAAGTCAGAGTGATTCATTTTGAAAGCCATGATCCTGTACGCTTAATGAAACAGCACATCACATCACAAGCATCAAGAGTTACTGTCGCTTTCACGTGTTCACATTGGAAACACTATTTCCTCTTACTCAAATTTCAGCTCACATGAATGCTGCAGTTTGGTCTGCAGAGCTGCAGGATGCAGCCAGAGGCTTTGGGATGGAATGTTTGCCAGTTGGCCTTCCGTACCTCCAGCATGAGGTACCAAATAGATTGACTAGTCATGAAACACTGAGTTGTAATTCTCCTTCTCCCAGAACATGATGTAAAGATGAGATCTGTACTACAGTGCCAACATCTCCATATACAACTGCAATGCTAAACCCTTCATACATCAGCATTGGTCTGGATTACACTGGCTTCTCTTTCACAAGACTCTGAACCCCTTTTATCTAATTATGTCTCTCCACAGCTATCTCCAGATCTGAATTTAAACTAACCAAGCCTCAGTAACTATGCCTTATGGCCTTCCTCACAAGAGGAAAAAACACTGGTGAGTTATCACCATGATCTTGAGAGGACAAGGAGAGAACAGCACTCAGTGCTACCAGACACAGCAGTCGGGCGTCCTTTCTGTTTCTCATTTCCTTTGACCTTACAGTTAGTCCTTGTGAAGTTCCCACAGTTGGCAAGGTAATGCATCCATGTTTAAATACACTTAGCACAAAATGTACGCATGAGCTCGATGATGCCTTCTGTGCACGCTGCCACCGGCTTCTCAGAGCTACTTCTTCAGCCAAGAAGAGAAGGAAGCACGCAAATCACTGAACACGACATGAAAAGTTTCACACATACTCTGTAAAGATATACACAAATACTGCAAATAAATTTAACATTTTTGAGCCTCCTATAAGCGACCATTTCATGGACATATCTTGAACACCTGAGAGAGAGAAGCTGCAGAGAAGGAACAGAGTTTACGTTCGAGTCAAGGCATCACTTTTCCAATGTCAAATGCAACAACAGGCATGGTGATAGCAGCACACAATGCAATCACACGTAGCAAGAAGACAGCCTTTTTTCTTCAGTTGACAGAAACTACAGTTTCTAAGTCAGTGTGTTACACATTTTCCTGTATTTCTCTACATGACTATAAGAGTAAGAGATCTGTTGTTTAAAAACAAAACAAAAGATTCAAGTTCTCCTGAAGCTCTCTTCTTAACAGGCAGAATACTCAACACCTGACATCAACACTGTTATACAAGATAGATTCCTCACTGTTTGTTGCTTTGCACATCCCTCAGGTTGCACGGAGGCTTGGCACTAGCACTGTCCTATTATTATACAGGTCAAATTCTTTCAGGTTTGAGTTGTGCACATGGAGATAGCTATGCATGCCAGAGAAATAACTTCCCAAGACACCAATGGAGGAATCTCTACACGCAAGTCATCACACAAATGGCCCCTATGTGTGCTGGTTCTCCACAAGACGGACTTGGCAAGTTTTTTCAGATCTGCTTTCCTATACACAACAGATGAAATCATAAGACAGGTGTGAATATAGCCTGCACATCACACCACAACACAGTTCTAGCTGGGCAGGAATGTCAGTGTGCAGGTAGATATATGGTCTGTCAAATGCTTCAGTATAAAGGAAATGAAGTGCATACCAAAGTACTGGTACAGAAGTACAAGGTATTGCAAAGCAGATCATTTTCATTGATTGTGAAAATCCCAAAAGATTGTATTGCTGCCACTATTTACTTAAAAGATCTCTGGACTGTTTTTACAGTGCTATCTTATGAGATTCTCTGCTAAATAATGTGTATTAAGCACATAAGCAAAAAGAAAAGAAAAAAAAAAGTCCAGTAACCCAACTCATCTTCACCCTTTCAGCTGCATAAAGAGCCAATAATTAGTGGAACCAATATCAAATGTTTTTTATTTCAAATATGTGAATGTACACATATATTTAGAATACATACACATGTATTTTAAATTTCAAATCACTATGGAGAAAGGGACCTAACTGATCACAAAGTCAGAGCCTTGTCCAGTTTCCTGACAGATGCTTAAACCCTTCACTGAATGCTCTAGAGGACTGGCTAGGTTATTTTAACTTGGTCCCCACAGCAATGCTATGATTCTTGAGAAACTGATACAGTAAATCATAGAGCTCATTAACAGAAGGTTTTTTTCCTGGTAAGCAGTTTGGATTCTGTCTTAATCTCAAATAATCTTCATATTTTCCAAGGGTCTCTTCAACACTGACATTTTAAACATCATTTTATTTTCATTTCCATTTTTTAGACTTCTTTTAAAGGTACTTAACAAAACTAACACCTCTTGCATTCTCGAACCACGCGCTCAAGCTGTGGTGGGCTCTGTCTTCAAGACAGCTATTTACAATGTCATTTTTCCATTCCAAGAAAATATCTGAATAAATGAGGATTTCCTTCATTGCTATATCCTCTATCACTGTGTTTGGCATACAACATGGAGGGACGAAGAAGTGTATGTATACATGTATAGTGTATATAAGATGTATACATTCCATCCCTGGAGTCATTCAAGGCCAGCTTGCCATAGGGCCTTGGGTAACCTGGTCTAGCGGGAGGTGCTCCTGCCCGTGTCAGGGGATTGGAACCACCTGGACTTTAAGGTTCCTTCCAATCCAAACCGTTCTGTGATTCTATGAACAAAAGTATGAGAACAGAGTAATCAAAATTAAGATGTATTTAACAGTAGACATTGCTTTTTGAAGTCAGCTTTATTAGCATGGAAGTTACTGTATTAAGTGAGCTCTGGCAAGCTTGCCGCCTTGCTCTCATGAATATCTCAACATTTACTCTGGAGGGGGTGAAAAACAAAGTGCAAAATTTCACAGCAGCATGCAGTGTGTTAGCGGTACTTGTGAGGTACACTAAACATACACTGCTAACATGAAAGCTAAGCTCCGTGTTAACAAACTTGTATTGGAACACAAGCTGAATATACAGAACTAGGAAAGAAACCTTATATAATATCAACAGAGGTTAACAATGCTGACTAATGTAGCAAAACACCTAATTGTCTGGAAAGGGGTGGCTGCACGTTGCAGATGTTTTGACAGATTAATTAGCACATGGATGACGATCTTCATGTCTAAATCAGGTTATAGGAAAGCTGTAAGAATATATTAATATATCTGGGAAAAAAAACACTTGTGCATCATAAAGAATATCTCAGCCATCATCAGGCAAGGCTTAATGTTTTCTGAAATCACATCCTACTCAGATCAATCCTTTGTGAAGGATTGAAGTGAAGAGATGCACATGGAAGTGTATTACAAAAGCAAAGAGATGTTCTGTGAGTAACAGTTTTAGACTGCTACAACAGCAACAAAGACCAAGAAGTAAGACCAAGTAGAGAGAGACTCTCGCTCCAGGCTATGACATTCTCCTTCAAGGTGCCTCCAGCGAAATACTCATCACTTCACAAGGTCAGACCCTGAGGTAGGATCAGTAATTCCCTTTTGAAAAGAACAATCTCTTAATTATCTAGCTTTAAGTTTGCAAGAAATGCGTATTCCTAAATCTGCATATTTAAATGTACAGGTTTATGAAAATTTACCAATTAAATGCAGAAATTAAAAACATGTCTACATGAGCTATTTTACTCAGAAGCAGAACCTTGTGCCCTACTTTCCATTCTGAGCTCTGAAGCTCTGCTAATACTTCTGTCTATCAGCAAAACACCGCATTCGCATTCGCCTTCCTCTTAAGTTAGCAGCCAGCATCTTTCCCAGTAAGTTAATAAAAAAATTTTTGAAAGCAGACAGAATCTTCACAAAAGAATGAAAATAGAAACTCATCCTAACTAGTAGCTTCAATTCCCTTAAAGTGTGCCAGACAGGAAAGGACAGAAAAAGACAGGAAAAGACAGAAAATAAATATAAAACAGTTCTGATCATTTCAAATGCCTCCTTTCCAGGACTTCTGAAATAAACCCCCATCACCCCCAAAGCTCACAAAGGTTCTTCCTGTGGCAGTTCTGTTCATACTGAGCACTCAGAAATCTCTTAAGAGAGGTGAGGGATTGTCTCAGAAATTTGTATTTTCTGTATTTGGGGTAGGAGTTTAAAGGTCTGTTCCCACTGAAGGCATCAGAAAACAAACTTGATTTCAACACATGATAAATTAGGCCACTGGATATTTAACTTTTCCTTCTTCTCTCCCTCTATCTTGGAGAACAGGCCCAAAGTTCTGTGTAGAAACTCCTTTACACAATGTCTCACCTTTAAAGGACCTGAGATAAGCAAAGCATATCACACACACAGGAACTGCAGGGCTTCTACTAACAGTAGGATAGTTTTGGTTTGGAAGAATAAATGAAAGTGCTGAGGGAAGGGGTCTCTACGAAAACAACATGTAGTGGTAGCTGTCAAACATGGGATCTGGCTCCTATGAGCTGAATCTCTGATTGGCAAAGCCCTCTGATTTTGCCCAGGCTTGTCCAAAAGCCCAGCTTAATTATCATCATCAATAAAAAGCTAAAGGCATTTTATCTACAAGGTAGTGAATGCCTCCTCTCAAAGGAGGGAGTTCTATGATAAGAGCTAATCTAAAAAACCCAAGGAATGCAAACTATTTTCTCAGTTGTAAAAACATGAAAGAATTGCACAAACACAAGTTAAAGCAACTGCTGGTAACCTCACGCTTCTCCTACACATCCAGCTAAGCCAAGGCGAGTGCTCGGACTCAAGGAAGTCCCAAAGAAAGGCATCACTTTGATGTACGTGCATGAAAACACAGACATTTCCATTCACTTCATTTTCTAAGCTCAGAAAAGCAGTGCAATGCCGTCTTCAAAGAAGCTTTGGCCCTTTCAGTGGGGAAGTCAGAAAATCAATTTGTAATAAATAAACTTTCTGTGAAGCCTGAGCATATAAAAAACCACAATATTTCAATTCCACCTGCATTAAATAGAACCACTGCAGTGGATTACAGGAACTGTTACAGTCGGCCCGATCACCAGCCACTGCCCTGCTTCTAACAGCAGCTTACCCTACATCCCCTCAAGAAAACATAACAAGCATCACAGCAGACACTTGTAGCATGATCTGTTATAAGGGAAATTCCTTAATACCTGTCAGATTGTGCTTGATTTATGGCCTAGAGCACCGTGGTGAGCATCCCTTCAGCTGACAGCTGGAACCATTCCTTTTATCCCCATAAGCAGGTCACTTTCCTTTTTCATCCTACCAGGCTGCTGGTTTGTATGATTTCCTTTGACAGCAAGTATTACCATTATTTGCTTTAAAAAATAAATTAAAAAAATAGTGATTTAGCAGCATTATATATGTTGCCTTGCAAACTACTCCCTACATCTAGACAGCCTACTAAACCAAAGGGTACTTAGCACTTACTAATAGACAATCATTATTTTGCACATGTATTATCCTACCTTCTCTTATTGATCCCTTCAAAATGAAACTACGCTAACATTTTCAGTTCAACTTCGTATGAGCATTTTCGAATCTCTCTTCTTTGATAGGGGATCACAAATTTAGTATTCCAGGCGGATTTGAGCATGTTTAATAATCTCCTCTGTGTTACTGCAATAGCATTTCACAACACTGTTTTCTTCTCCCTGGTGCTAAGCATTAAGAAGGTGCACAGGTGCACAAATGAAACACTGCTGAAGTCTTCTTACCTTAATACACCTTAATACAGTTAGTTTACAATCCAGTAACATGAACGAGTAATGTGATTATTCCCTCCAACATGCATATTCTTGAATTTATCAACATCATCTGCTATGCTTCCCTTTTACCCAGCTTTCTTGGATTCCCTTTACAATTTCTCAGTCTTCTTCAACCTTGTCTAATCCAAATACTTTTGCATCATTAGCAAGTTTTGGCACAGCATCATTCACCCAGTTTATTAGATCACTAACATACACATTCACCACCCCCTGTTGTTTCTACATCACCTGGTAATTTAAGGTTTACAGACCAAAAAAAAGTTAAAAAAAAAAAAGTTCTTAGTCATAAATGGCATCATTTCAGCAAGGTACTGGTGAAATAAACAGGAAAGGAGCAGTCTTTGAGAACTAGGAAGCGAGGTTGCACTTTCCAAAAGCCTGGCACTGAACAAAGGTCGGTCTCTAAACTTTTGATTAGCAACAGCCCATGCTACAAAACATCACAGTGGGCTGTAGGACAGCATATCACCCATTCAACATTTCTCACACCTGATTCCCTCAAAAAAAATCTTCTGTTTAGAAATTCTTCTTAGCACTAGTTAAATTTATGCTTCATCAGTGATAAATTTGTAGTCACGACTTTTGAAAAAGTTGTTCATCTGTAGTTGATTATAATATATATGACTGCTAACTAACAACAACGACAGTAGAAAATACATTTTAAAACAAGTATGCACATTCCTTTTATGTACACACTTTGCGCCGCATCAGTCTTGAGCCCGTAATTCCAGGTGACACTTTCAATATTGACAGATCTGACCTTGAGAAATACTTTGAAGAGCAATCTTGAAGCCTTTTTTTTTTAACTCTTCTTCGTATCTAAAGCCAAAATACCAATCAGTATTGCTCAGGAGGTAAGCCACTGCATCTGCATAGTGGCAGCACCTTCAGTTTGAGCACCATCTCCACCAGCTCCCTAAGATGAGGCCACATTTCATTATAGTATACACTGACAATTGAAGAAATTAAAATATTTCTACTCCTTTGATTCTTATCATAAAACCACCCTTGAATTCATAAAGTTTGCTTAAAAAATGTTCTACTGTCAGCAAACAAAACAACAGCAGATTTAGTGAAAATCATTCTCATTGATTGAAAAGGAAAGTAACTCAGCCACAATAATGTGCAAAAACTAAAAGAAGGCATCATATTAACCCATCAGAATCAGACTATTTCATGAAAGAGATGAAGACCAATCAGGAAAACTCCCATAACCTTACTAAAACCTAATGCCAACCTTCTGACACTTTAATACACAACTTAAATCTTTCACACTCCAGAGTCCTCCTCAAACCCCCCATGCTGGCCAAGGCAAAGGGGACAGGGGTAGAGTGATGGGGGACAGCTCCTGCCTTAAGGCCCGTTCCTATATCTGTAGGCAACCTTATAAGCTCAGAGTATGCTGGAAAACAGCAGGCTGTGCAGCAGCCCTGTGTGGAATCTGGGCATCTGCAGCATGGGTGGACAAATGATGCTTGCTCTGGGCACACATAGAAGCACAGACATAGGCAGCCAAAAGCACCCCATGAGTTTTGACGGCTCCAGCATTAGGCAGAGAAGGGCAAACACACCATGATGGAACAGAGCTTGTCCAGACAAAGTTTCAGAGCACCTCAAGCATGGATTCCTCACACGAGGAGCAATAACTGCAGTGCCACCACATGAAACCAAGATCTCCTCTTCTGGAGCTCCAGAAGGAATTAGGCCAAGGTGTGTTGTACTTGCGGTGGACCTGGACATCAAAGAGACTTTTTGGCATGAAAATTCAGCCTTTATCAAAATCTTATAATTGAACTGAACACACAGGCACAAATATATTGTGTACTAAATATTATAGCCTAATTCTTGCATACATTTGTAACTATTAATAATAAAGAAATTCCACAGTTTCCAAAGCGGTATTCATGAATATGAATTTAAGCATGTGGGTGAGTCCCTGAAGGACTAAAACCTGTGACCGACTGAGAACTTGCTACAATCTGCTCACCAACAGCAGTTACATCAGAAACACAGAATCAAACACAGCCTTACTGAGTACGAGGAGAAACAAGTGAAGACTAACCCCTTTTGCTATAGTGGCATCAAACAGACTTAGAACAAAGAAACAGCATAGTTACCAGAAGTATGTAAGCAAATATTTTTTAAAAAATGTCAAATACTTTCTTCAAGATTGGAGGAGCCACTGGCAGCCAAAGCAATCTAAGCAAGCTAAGTGCATGGGAGCAGATCCACTTGACAGGAAGCCAATCCACTGTTACACTGTACTAAGTAACTGACGCTCTGGACAAGGATGGCCAGGAGAGCAGTCAAGGCAATCAACATGAATTGCTAATTAACTCTGCTACAGAACTATTTCTTTTGCTATCACCGAAATGGTTATCAGACCCGCTTAAAACCATTCACTAATGTAGACAGAGCAGCTTATAGAGTGGCCCTGCGGTCCCAGCCTGCACCATGACACCCTGAGGCCAAACAGCCATGCCCTCAAGCCCAGCGCACACAGGTGCCACAGAGGAACAGATGGCCACAGGCCTGGGAAGCACCCTCCTGCTGATGGGGCCAAGCAGGCAGCACTCTCAATGTTCCTATTGCCAGCCATTGCACACACACAAGTGCCCTCTGCCTGCGAGCCGCTCTGGCACAGCCTCCCACAGAAAGTTCAGAGAAGTGCTGTCAGGAACAGAGCAGGGCCTACAGCTTATTCGCATTGCTCTGATACCAACATGCAGAATGTTACACCATATAAAGAGCGCTGCTTGCCGGTGACTGACCTTCCAGAGGGTGCAAGCTGTGTAATCCCTGTGGACTGAACTTCACAGCCTGACAAGTGGTCCCCAAAGTGCCTTCCCCGCGATGGAGAAGCTGCAGGTGGCACTCAGGGGTAGGGGGAGCCATCTGCCATTTCACTGTCAGATTTCCCCAGCTCCGAGGAACTTCAGCATGTAACAGTGTTTCTGGAATAGCCGGAGCCAGCAGTAGTTAAGAGCTCGAAGGAAAAGAAAGCAGCAGCTTCTCGCAGAACTATTTCTTTCAGCCATGGTTTCAGGCAACCAGCCAGAAATCCCAGAAAACTTTCTGGGAAGCGGCGCGTTGGCGCGTTGAATCAGAGCCTCTACCGACCTCTGTTTGCTTCCACCTCGGTAAAGTTACAAACAGCCGAGGAGATGCTCACGATAGAACCGTGTGGTAACGTGATGCAAATCGCGGATAAAGCCCCGTCGATAGGAAGACGCCAGCACAGGGTCCGTCCACACGCCACTCGTACATTATGTAAGCCCGTCCCAAACACGCGAGCCCGGAACCCTCCCGTGCACCGCCGCTGTGTCACTGCCCCCCGCCCGGGCACACCGCGGTGCAGCAGCAACAAAGGCGAAGGTACCGGGGCGGGGAGAGGCGCGGGCACGGCGACAGACCCCGGCGATCTGTGAGCACCCACCAGCGCCGCGCGTCCCGCATATCGTACCCCGCGGCCGGCCGGGCTGTCCGAGCCGGCTCATGGCAGCTGGCCGACCGGCGCTCCCGGCCCGAGCTGAGCTATTTTAGTCGGTTACGAACTGCGACGAGCTGCAAGAGCAGCGCGCGGCGAGGGACGAACCCCGCGGAAGCGCCGTCCGCAGCACGGAGCGGAACGCGCTCCCGGGACGGCTCGGAAGGCGGCGGGACCCAAGCGCGGCGGGACTCAGCGGCGGCTCCTTACCTGCTGGGCGGCGGCTCCGGCTTCGTGCGCTCCCGCGGGAGGCGGCTCTCCCGGCCCGGAAGGCGGCCGCCTTCCTCCCTGCGGGGAGACCCGCTCCCGCCGCCCCGGCCCGGCCACGGCGAGGAACTTAGGCGGGGCGGGCGCAGCTGGGGCCGCCGGCGGCAGCGCGGGGAGCCGGGACGCCCGGAGCTGCTGCCGTCGCCCGCGGGCTGCGGGCAGGAGGAGGCCGGGCGGGAGGGAGGGGACTGCCGTCCCGCGGGGGCGAGCGAGCGAGCGAGCCGGAGGCGGCGGGGCCGGGGCCGGGCTGGGGCGGCGCGGGGAGTCACGGCCCAGGAATGCCAGGAATGTGGGGCGGCCGCTGCGGCCGCGGGGCCCGGAGACGTCGGGACGCGACTTGGGATTTCTTTTTTTTTTCTTTTTTTTCTTTTTTTTTCTTTTAAATCTTTAAAAAAATAAAATTTTCCCCCGCCCTAACGAAAGAGGAGGGCTGAAACCCACCCAGAGGAGGAGAAGGGAAGAGGAGGGAGGAAGAGGAGGGCGCAGGCCGCTGCCAATGGGGGCGGCCGCCCGCAACAGCCCTCGCAAGGAGAGCAGCTCTGCCAAGTTTGGGGCAGAGCCGCCGCGCCTTCCCGCCCCTTTCCCGCCTCCCGCCGCGCGTGGCGGAGAGGGGACGGCCCGGCCGCGGCCTCCGCGCACGTGTCTCGGCCCGCGGCGGCGGCGGGGCCCCAGCGGGGCGAGGCTGAGGCCGAGGAAGGGATGGGGGCACGGCGAGGCACGAGGCGAGCACCTTCGGAGGAACGAAGGGCCGAAGGAGGCCGGGCGGGAGTGGACGAGGGAGCTCCTGTGCTCCTCTCTGCCTTCTTCTCATAACTCCCTATTAATACCTCATGGTCTGGCTTTAATAGCATCACCTCTTGCCACTCCCCACACACACAAATTCAGTCACAGCATTTTTTTTTATTATTTTTTTTTTTTCACAGAATGGCCAGGGTTGGAAGGGACCTCAAGGATCGTGAATCTCCAGTCCCCTTGCCACATGCAGGGCCACCAACCTCCACATTCAATACTAGATCAGGCTGCCCAGGCCCCCATCCACTCTGGCCTTGAACACCTCCAGGGACAGGGCATCCACAACCTCTCTGGGCGGCCTGTTCCAGCACCTCACCACTCTCTCTGTAAAGAACTTCCCGCTGACATCCATCCTAAATCTTCCCTCCCTCAACTTAAAACCATTTTCCCTTGTCCTGCAGTTATCTACCCTTTCAAAGAGATGATTCCCTTCCTGTTTGTAGGCTCCCTTTAGGTACAGAAGGGCTGGAATGAGGTCACCCCACAGCCTTCTTTTCTCCACGCTGAACAAGCCCAGCTCCCTCAGCCTGTCCTCATAGGGGAAGTGCTCCAGTCCCCTGATCATCTTCGTGGCCCTCCTCTGGGCCCTCTCCAACAACTCCCTGTCTTTCTTGTACTAGGGGCTCCAGACATGGATGCAGTACTCCAGATGGGGCTTCACAAGAGCAGAGTAGAGGAGGACAATCACCTCCCTGTCCTTGCTGGCCACCAGCCCTTTCTCCATTGTAGCACTTTCAGCCTCTTGCTCACTGCGTGACTTTCGCCTTCCACAGGGGGGGTTATTCCTCACCCAACAGCGCAGAGAGAGAAACAGCACTGGGGCCGTTCCACTCTTGTGGCATTGCACATTGCTGGAGAACAAGCAGTGTACAAAGCTGTTTTGAAACTGCATGAAGCATCCAGGATGCTCCACAGGTGTGGGAAAGCCCTTCCCGTAACTGCTGCAATGAGAAGGGACAGAGGGCAGCAGGTTGTAGGAAGCAAGGAGCACCATCACTGCCATGGGCAGATCACACCAGCCCAGAACGCTTAAGACTGGTGTATTAGAAATTACATGTGACCTCCTTGCTTGTCATAGCTGATGGTCAATTTGCAATCCCTTTTGCATTGTATTACATTTTTTTAATGTTACCCACATTCCAAAAAGCGTATCCAAATACAAGTGGGACACCTGTGTAAATGTCAAGTTTACACTTGACATATCCCTCTAAAACTGTGACAACAGGACTTGTACAGACTGGAAAACTATGAAAAATAGTACAAACTGAGGGCTGAAACTATGAGTTGTTGAGTATTTTTGCTGCTTCTACACTTTACTGAAGAAGTACATGAGTAGATTCAAAGGAGTCAGTATTAATCGGATTAATAATGATAAGCAGATCAAGAGCTGAGAGAGGGCGAAATAGCACGGATTCTTGATTTTCATAGGTAAGTAATTGTGTTTAAATACTGTATACTGAAACATGGGCCTATGCTTTACCTCTGCCATAATGTAATTACATTTTGCAAGGAAAGTCCTTTTCATCTAAGACTTTCAAATGTTTTATAAGTGCCAGACCTTAATGAAGAAAGTAATTATCCCCATTTTACATAGGGCTACACTGAGGCATTAAGAAGTGACACCATTTAAGATTGTTACTTGAATTAGATTAGACCGCATATAGATACAGAGCTTTCAGTGGCAACCTGGAAGCACCATCAGATGTCAGATGATAAAATGGAGCTCAGGGCTGCTGTGCTCTGAAGTTACACAGTTCAACTTCATGCCAGTAAACAGCTTCCCCCTCCCAAGTGGAAAGTTGCATGAGAGAGCAGCGTGCATCAGAACTCAAACTGAACTTGTTAGATTCCTGTTCTTTGCACAGTGAGAGGTGTAAATTCTTTGTTTTTAAGATGGTAAGGATTGACTTTTGTAGCTGTGCCTCAATGTGAGTTTTAGCAGCTGGCCATTTTTAGGTTTAGCAGCTGGCCACTTTTACTTTCACAGGTTGCATTTGAAGAAAACTTATTCAGTGACCTCAATTGCAAATGAAGTTGCAAGTTGCTCACAAATTCTGAACGGGAGGTTTTATGTATTGCGCAGCTGCAGCACAATTCCCTAGAAGAAATAAAAACAGACAGCATAAATGTAGTTGGACTATTTGTCAGCAAGAGCTGCTACTCAACAAACTCTGCAAAACTAAATGTGTTTCAAAGTTATCCAAACAAGAGAAGATTCTGAGACTGGGAATTGTGAAGACCACTACTTTTTTCATGAGATTACTTAATGCAATGTCTATATTGTACTCTGACTGTAGCTGGAGACACTTTAGAAGCACATAGCTTCATTGAGATTATAGCCAGTTATTGCAAGGTGTCTTCCATAAGCAATTTTGTGTTGTTAGTGCTACTATCCCTTCCTAAGGCTGTTGAATCTTTACGTACAGTTTTGTTACCCCAAAAGCTGCTAGGAGTACATGACTCTGGGATTAAAACAGAGTTCTTACTACTTAGTGGAAGGTGTTCAAAAGTTTCATATCAAATTGATGCAAATCATTTATTTGGTTCTAAACCTCTATGCTTGTTCAAATTTGCCTGGAAAACTGACAGGTTAATCTTCTATCAGTCACATACAGGCTGGGCTGTATATTATCTTTCTGTGCCACTGAGAATCATGTTCCAGCATTTTATTTTTTTGGCTGAAAAGGTGACAATTCTAAATAATATTTAGAGACTTTATTGACTCAGCATAATAATTTATGGAATTTACCTCCAAAATATTATCTCAGCTCTGGTATATCAGGTATATCTGATATATCTTTACTATCAGTTTCTTCTACAACTTCATCAAGGTTATTATACTAAGATGTTCCATGGAACAGTAGAGTAGATGGGAAAAATTACTGACAGAGGACTATGCCCTAGCTACTAGTCTTCTGTGTGATGTGGGGCATGTAACAGCACATCCCTGTACCTTACTTTTCTTCTCTGAAAATTGACATAATGATAGCAATCTCAAGAAGGTGTATTTTGATTTGCAGATGAAAGCAGTGCATAGGACATATGTGTTATTTAAAAGAAAAAAATAAGTCCAAATAATGGATGTGAGGGGCTTGAATGTTGTCTCAAAACCCAACACTGTTCAGCTTAACCAAACATTTAACTATCAGCAGAGGAAAATTGATTTTATCTGGATCAAAATTCAGTAAATGTTTATGTCAGTGTTATCTGAAGAGTCACATGCAATTAATTTTTGGATATCTTAGCAGCTTGAGAGCAAGACCTGTATTAAACATATTTTGAATGTATTTAAACCGAGGCTCAAGCAATTCCTGAGTCTTGTTATAACATGGAAAAATCTCAGTCCTTGTTGGTTGGTGAAACCATGTCATAACCTGTTTTGTATAAAAATGTTTTTAAGCTGTGCTTAAGCAACAGCTGGTGGTTTCTCCTGTGAACGGTAGATGATGTTTAATTAGCCTTACCATCATCTACATTACAATCAAAGAATGCAGTTGCAACACATTCCCGATTTGTATTGTAAATGTGACCCTAACTGTGTTCCTAAAATCTCTGTCATGTGCTACAGCTGGGTACACTGACCTGATTGTAGTGTAAGCAGAAACTTAGTGCACTAATATAAATTCCTTTTCCTAAAATCATATTCATTCTTGTTAAATCGATACTTTCAATCTTTGAAGCTTACCACAAGCAAAAAAAAAAAAGTTTAGTTCTCTAGTATTCTCTGCTCATTAATTATTCCAATTAATGGTGCTTCTCAAAGTCATCTCTTAGAAAAGGAATTTGGATTACACAATCTTGGAAAACAAACCTGTTGCCACCAAGCATGAGCTAACATGTTATAGTACTCTACAGCTTATCACAGGCAAGCCAGCACCCAGTTTTGTAGACCAGAAAAAGCCTTGGTTGATTATCTGTGCAAATAAACTATGCTTGTTGAATATTCTAGTTTGCTTATAGTCCGCCTGAGGACTTACTGAGTACCTGTGCCTCTTTTTAGCTCTCCAGTAAGAGTTGCAAAATGAAAAACATTTCAGCATTTGTGAGTAAAATAATGAACTTTAGATTTCACGGTTGTAAGCACTGTCAATGGAACCAACATGAGCGATATACCTCTCTGTGCATCTATAACTATTGTCCAAGTTAAAATAGTGTTATGTTCAGGACAGAATGTTTTTCCATTTTCATAGATTAACAGTTTGGTTACTTTTGAAAGTATCATCTACAATAGTCATAAGATCTTCAGATTTCTGAGACACAGCAGTCTCCTGGGGGAAAATCACTAGCTTTTAATAGAAGTTAACTAATCTAGCATTATGATGATAGATCTAAATGCATAAATTTCTGCCCCATTATGTAACATACTCTATGTGTATAACACCTGGCTGAATAGCAGCACAGTAAGTCTACATAGCAGAAAGCAACTGCTGAAAAAATGAAAGTAACTCGACAATCAAAAATTATCAGCTTGTAGCTTTAGGACCCAATTTGTCAATGCAGCTTAGCACAAGCATACCTTGCAATTCAGTTTTTCCATAAATCCATGGGATTTAGCAGCACACCTAGCAGCACACAACTGATTTGTAGATATTTTAGTTGCTGCTCACTTCTGATAGTCACAATCTTTATTATGCATGTCGGCATTGATTTAGATGTCAGATTGTGAGCACCCAGGTTTGAAAACATCTAAATGCCACTGCAAGATAAATTGTTTCTTGAGAAAGCAAAGGGTTTATGCCATAATCTGATGTCTGTATTGGGGGCTGTCATAAACTTGTGTAACTTGAATTGAGCTGTTGATGTTTGGGTGCAAGAGCATGTTTGAATAGGAGAGTTCTGTAAAACTTAAAGACTTTCTAAAATCAACCTTGAATGGCACTGCAAAAGACCAGTGTTTCAGCCATATAGACCTCACCTTTTTGAAATCTCTATATTGTTTCTAACAGAGTCCTGATTCTCATTTTACTTTGAGTCCAAATTCACTCAGAACAAGTTTTCTTGTTAATAATTTTGGAATGTTGAGAGTGCATAAATATTATTTTGTATGCTACCGTTTCATGCACCTTAGAAAGTTTTAAAACACACGCAAACATTTCCCTGGAAAGTATTAATACAAAAATGGTGTAAGAAATATCAATATGACTGTTGGAATGGGAGGAAGGTAAGGAGATCAAACGGTAACCAAAGTCATTAAAATGTAGAATGCAGTCATCTTCTCCTTGCATAGAACAAATAAAATTCTACTGGATTATTTCATGGCTCATAAACTGCAGTGTTTGAGATGTGTTTCCCACTGCAATTAGTTGAATGAGATTTCAGTTACCCTAGGATTTGCCTGTAAATATGGCAGAAGTAATGTTGAGATGATTAAGATGCGTGTAAGATTGAGATGTACTTTTGCCTTATCTAGTCAGCCTTTTAACAGGAATGTTAAAAGGAATGTTAAGTGGAAGATTTTAGAGAGAGAATCTTAATAAGCAAAGGCTAAGGAGTGCTTTGATTAGTTTGTCAAGAACTAAATAGGGTGACATTGTTAATTACCAACTGATAAAAGGTTTCAGCAGTATATGTACAAAATAGGAAGCAAGTACAGATTTTCAGATAATAACTATGTAAAAGTAATATAAAACTGTTAGATATAAAGTCTCTATATAGCATTTTTTATTTAAAAATACATAAATCAAAAGGGAAACAAAGTGAAGGTTTTTAGTTTAGATACTTCATGGGAATGGGATATTCAATTGTAGATCCAGCAAGGACAGTTAGGACAAATGCTCAAGAATTTGGAAGAACAGAGAAGTCAGTGAAGAAGTAAAACTCACACTTCTGAAGGCAATCATACAGATAAAAGTCTTTAAGAAAAACAGAAATTAGTAATAAGTAAAAGAGTTAAAGATGACAAAGTGAGGAAATTACTGAAGATCAACAAAAGATAAAGCTTTTCTAGAGAGCCAAAGAGGTAACGTAATTGCCAGCAGGCACTTTCTAAATGCCTCACTTTAAAAAGTCAGGGATAAAGATGGAAGGCAGAGATGGCTGTAAAAGGCAGATGGCTTTTAGTTTCTACACAGTGCACTTTTTTCATAACTGCTTTTCTCTCACTTGAGCAGGATGATACTTTGAGTAGACGTACCATTAATCCTAATAAAAATAGTGGCAAAAGAACATGCAATCTATGGATCCATGAAAGTCAAGGAAGAGTAGGCCATAAAGGAAATAGGCTCCTATCTTACCAAATGCCTGCTGAAACCTGATTACTCCTTGTCTGTAAGATATTGCACTATTTGATAGTACAGTGAATTTATTTTTAGTATAAATACCTGGAGAGTGAAAAATGTGCTTGTTATGGCCATTTCTAGCAGGCAGCAGAACTGTAAAAAGAGGGGATTCGCCATTAAGAAGAAAAGAATTCCAATTTTATTTACGGCTGGTAATTAGAAGGCCCAGACAATACAGACTTGATGTGCCATATCATAATGTAATTGCTGCAATTATTTATCATTTTCTTTACATATGTGCACATTGGTTCTGTAAATGTTACGCTAATGGCTGCATTCACCATCTCTTGCACAGAATGGTTTTAGAACAGGAAGAAGAGAGGCATAAATATCTTTTCACTACTATTTGCTATGGCTGTACATCTCAGTTCTTCAGGTCAAGACAGCAGCTGCACACTTAAATAATAAACACTTTTTGCTTGCATTCTTCTGTTCCTCTGCCCTTCCAATATACTAACAAGCGTTAAACAATGAATCCTTATTTTTAATTCTTTATATTTTTAACTGTTTTACTGTTGTTTGCATTAATTATTTTTTTTCCTTATAACAGCTCAGTAGCTTTAAATTCAAAGGTTAAAGTTTACAAATGCATTTACTATGGAAAAAAATTCTAACTGTCACTTATGATAGACAAGAGTTAGGCATTAGAGCATGGGAAGACAGTGTCTTGACGCATAATATTTTGTCTGATTTAAGCTGATGTCACCGTCTGAGATTTAGTTCTTCCTGCTCAAGCCTGAATATTCCTACTGAGTTGAGCTGTATCACGTGCTTGCCTGACCCCATACTGCAACAGTTTGGAAGCCCAAGCTGTGTACAAGGCTGATGCTACCGGAAAATCTTTGGCTAGTACTGCACTCTTTGCCAGTTTAAGCACCTTGCCTGGCAGTTGAGCTGAGCACCAAGGCTGGCATAAGGGAGAAGGTGGCAGTGTGCAGGTGGGGAACAGGAGGGAACGCGTGAATGTGGCAACATTGCCTTGAGGTGTTTTAAACTTCCCCAGAGCCGCACCCATGGGTTCCTGTCCAGCACCTGCATGTGATTCACTGTGTCACCTCAGACAAGCCAGCTAACCTCAGACACCTTTTTGGTACTAGGAAACCTACCAGGTGCTCAGTAGGTGATGTGATCACCAAACAATAGGGCAGCTGTGGGTGTTTTATCTGCTAATATGCTCATCCTGTTGACCCTAGCACTGGTGTCAATATGAGCACTTCAGTAATGGTTTTTCTCTTAGTAGATAAGTACTGTAGTTCTCACAACAGAAATGCCCTGTATCCTCTGTGAACAAAGTTATGGTTTATCATTTGTGACATGCTGTTATCTCTGATTTTCTTAATTAACTAACTAAAAAAAAAAAAAAAAAAAAAAGTGTAGGACAGTTCAATTCAATCTTTTTTTAAGAGCTTAAGACTAGATACTTAAAAATGTAAGGTGTGAGGCTATGCATCGTAACGGTGCCTTTACATTCACTGTGATCACTGAACAGGGTGTGGGTTTTGTGGAGAAACATAATCAAATGAAGAAGGATAATGTCAAACTAAGAGTATATGAACAATCAAGCACTGCATTTTACAGCAGTAGCTCACCGGGCTGTATTAATGCAGATCTAACTTTCTAACTCCCATGCTAACACCTAAACTGCTAACTTCTTAGTTACCCACTTGCACTGGCAGAGAAAGAGAATTGCATTTTCCGGAGGCAAGAGGCATCATCTCTTCATGCAGGGTGGGGCTTGGGTGAGGCTGAAGGAAGCGATACAGCTTTCTTCTCTTTCCCCTCCAACCTGGCAGAGCTTTTGCCTCCCCAGTGCCTGATAGGAGAGCTGAAAGACTACAACCACGTCAAATACTGAGGGCCCGGCCCATTTCTCTGCCTGTGCGGAGGAGAATGCTCCAGCTCTTCAGGTGCTCTTTGATGTGTGTGTATACATAAACACACACGTATACATATGTATGTAGACACACATGAAATAGACTTTACCTGACAGGTTCCACATCTGGCAAGGTGAGGGAAAAGCTCTACCTGGTTTCTGCTCCTTGTAGTGTAGCCTCCCAAGTAGGCTGGGATTTTCCCATCAGAAGATCATTCTTTTCCATTTTTGCTCCTTCATGCGCTCTGACCTAAGCTATAGTAATATACGTCTAACCTTTAGTGGGTTTTGTATTCTACATACTATTTTGGAGTTTTACCAAAATTATAGGAAGGAATGCACGCAACAAAAGGTAAATGGTGATTTCTAACATTTGGTAAGATGTTACTGCAATTTCAAGAATAAGGAAAAGCCACTTCACAAGGCTGAGGTAGTTCTCTCCCTCCTCAAAATTAGGGAATTAGAAAGACCTTTAGAAAGACTTCAAGAATTCCAGCTAATGGAGAGTAGTAAACATAATTAAAAGTAATAAGTGAGCTAATGGTTGCTGTTAACGCCCTTCATAACTTGCTATTATTTGTTCATAGTATTTGGCTTAGTCTTGGTATCTGAATACTTTAATATTACATTTCCTAGTATTTTTGTGTCTTTGTGGTTATTAATATACACAGTACTCACGAGCCTGTTGTGCAAAATAAGGTTGATATAGAAAAGAAAGGCAAGTTTCTGTACTCTCCGTGAGTCCTTTAAACTTTCATGATAATTAATTTCTGTAATTGTGAGGTATAGAAGAACTCATTTTCTAATTCATTATCAACAAAACAATTCGGACCCTTCTTAGCAATTTGCTTCAGAACAACTCTCATCTTTAAGTTTATAGCAGCAGTCAGGCTTCTTAATTTAGCTTCAGATATTCAGAAATTCATCAAACTTCAACTTAAAAGCTCTGCATGCATCGACACATCTGTTTTTTGTGTTTTGTAAGAACCCTGAAGGCTGCCTTTACTCTTTTGCACCCATTCTTAAAAATACACCACTGATCCTTAGAAGTCAAAGCAGTTTCAGTGAAGCCTCCCCTGTTGAATGAAAAACAATACATGTAAGCATGGTGAGTGTTTTTCTTCTGGCAGATCGTCATCAGACGATAAGATGCTTTTGGACAAGAAGCTTTTCGCCCCTTGGCCCCCCCCCCAGCGCCAACCGCCGCTCTCCCGGCGGCGCACAACCCCCGATGCGGTTTGAACGCAGCCAAAGCAACCAATCTCCGCAGCCGCCCGCCCGACGCCGCGCGCTCATTGCTGGCGGGGCGGTCCCGGCGTGAGGCAGCGGCCAATCAGCGCGCTCCGGCTGAGCCGCCGCCTGGGCGTGCACAACGGCCGCCGGTGCGGCGGCTGCTTCGAATAACGGCGGTGAGCGGCGGGACCGGCAGCTGCGGCTCCTCGCGGGGTCTGCTGGCGGTGAGGGGTTGGGTTGGAAGGTGGGTCAGAGACTGAGCTGCGTGTCCCTGTGTCTGTCAGCAAGGAGCGGCTTGAGCGCTGAGCTCTGCGCTATCGGTCTGTAAGGCGCGTGCAGGGGCGAAGCGTTGCTGCAGCTTGAAATTGTACCGTTGCTTTGCACGGGGCTCTGAGGAGCAGCACTGTAGAAGTACAGCGCGATTGAGCGGCGCGTTTTTAAACCTTCTCTTAACTGGACAGAAATGTGTTACAATAGGACCTAATGTTAGAAGGTAGCAGCTAGCTCGGGAAGCTTGCAAGGCTGTAAAATACTTCACTATAACCACTGCTACGTTAAAAAGTAGGTGTGCTGAAAAAGTAAACAGAGTCAAAAAGTGACAGAGTCAAATAATCCTCTTGAAATCTAATTGTAGTTGCCTTTGTTTTTCAGGCGCTGTTACACCTGTTTTGTAAAGGGAAAAGCCTGCTCAATATGAGCTGGGTTGTGGAGGAGTGGAAAGAAGGCCTGTCCCCACGGGTCCTTCAGAAGATCCACGAGCTGGAGAGTCAGGTAGATAAGCTGAAAAAAGAGCGTCAGCAAAGACAGTTCCAGTTAGAGTCTCTGGAGGCAGCTTTGCAAAAGCAGAAACAGAAGGTAATGTGGGTACTGTGGTAACTTCCCTAAAATGCTGTTCTGTAAGCCTGATGTGATTGTGTGGAGCTTTGTCATCCGAGTGTTGTTAGAAGATGAATGATTTTTCTGTTTTTCATGCTGACTGACTGGGAAGGTACCATGGAAATATAAACTGCTTATTGCTTTCTCATAGCTGTTCATCATATCCCTCTCTTTGTCAAGTTTTGATTGTATTTATGTCTTTTATCAGTGTTTGAAATGGTCGTCCACATCCAAATGTGTGCTTACTTTGAGCCTTTCTTCCAGGCTTTATGTTTAAGAAAACATTACATTATCATACCTGTTAAAAATCTAGGCATCCTACACGAGAGCAGCACGAGGATCTGTTATTGTTTCATATTGCCTCTGTATGCTTATTTGTCTCATTTGTTACTTTAATTTACATGCATCTCAGATCTCTGTATATCTGTACTTTGGGATTTATTTATTTATTTATTGCTATAGGGATGGGATGTTGTCTCATCTGGCTTTAGGCTGTCAGCCCTCTGGCCTAGAAGCTAGAAACTCATAACCTGAATTCCGCCTTGCAACATTTGAATACAGCTTAGATACAATTGTAGAAGTTTGCCTTTTATTCCTGTTTGGCTGATACAATTTTCTAGCAAAACTCAGGTTTTCCTGGGTTATTGTTATTTATTCCTTCCTGAGTTTCCAGATAGGTTCTCAGCTGATGTGTTCTCTAAATTTTGGGGTGAGGAAGGGGAATACTGAAAAGATTTAAATAGATGTGTTTTAAATGTCAGAAGCAGCAGCAAATACTTAGTACTTTTCAGCTGGAGGCAAAGGTGAGAGGAGCTCTGGTGTCCTACTTCCCAGTAGTTACTGCTGAGCAGCAGGTGGCTATAGTTTGACTCAGGCTAGAGGAGAGGAGAAGGAGATCTGCCAGGGTCTATTTTCAACACAAAGCTGCAACCCTTTATAATAATAACACGTTTTTTCTTTAGGTAGTAAAAGTATTCCGATTGCTAAGGCTTAGAGGATAAAAAGAGAAATACGACAATCACTGAAGACTGTGAACTCGTATAAACCACTATTTAAGAGCTAATGAGTTTTTGATGTGATTAATACCCAATTTACCGAATAGACATAATGTGACTGAGCTGAATTTCAAGGATGTGTTTTTGTTTAAACCCAAGGATGTCTGAAAAGTATTTCTGTCTGAGGTTTTTGGTGCTATTACAATTTGGAATATTGGGAAGAAAAAAAACAGTATGTAATCTGTGTAATTGTTATTTTAAGTGAAGATATGAAGATTAGATATTAAGCCTTTTTGAAATATTCTTTATTCCAACTAGGTTGAAAACGAAAAAAATGAAACTGCAAGTCTGAAGAGAGAGAACCAGAGCTTGATGGAATTGTGTGATAGTCTTGACAAAGCAAAGCAGAAAAATTCACATGATCTTCAAGTAAAAGAATCTCAAGTCAACATTCTGTCAGGGCAGCTGAGTTCCAGCAAAAAGGAAATCGAAAGATTAGAACAAGAACTGAAAAGGTAGGTTAGGAGAAACAAAGCAAGTTCTCACTTTACAATCAGTTATTTTCTCCTGTTTTTCAGTTTTCACGTGACATTTATGGTCTTTCAGTTTCTCTTCATCTTACATGTTCAAATCTTGTGAGCAAAATTTCAGAACTTCATCCTGTTTTTATGTATTTATATGTGAGCTGTTATGTAGTTCTGTCTGCAGCTTGAAGCAGTGATTGCTTATGGTTTGCCCTTAATTACGGGGGGGGTATTCTGCAACGTCTTATGAGGAAAGGAAACATCCATTCTGCTTTAGCAAATAATGAGTTAGTACAGCTGAGTTACTTTGCAAAAGTATACTTTGTAAAGGGCTTGGAGTTGTAAGGGAAGTGCATGGATAACTGAAGATCAAGTCTACTTAAAACTATGACAGCAGGAAGAAGAAGGGGTGAGCACTTCTTGGAGTGGAAGAAGAAACTTCTAAAAGCAGGTGCTGTGACCAAATAACCATATCTATTTAATGAAATAAAGTGATTCCTGCTGCGCTATTTACTGAAATAGAGGTTTGTTGGGGAGCTAGACATCTCTGCTCTGTGAAAACATGCTTTTTTAATTTTTTTTATAGGGAAAACACTGCCTTAGTACTGATAGGTGCCTATCCAATGGTACTCTTCTGTAGTTGTGGTTCCAGATAATTGTTTCTGTTAGTGCTTTGCCTTCTATGTTACAGTGAAGTTGATGGAAAAACACCTCAATTTGTAAATATTATCAGATTTATGGCACAGAGGCTATGTGACTGTGCTGTCTAGAAAGAAACACAGAACATCCTGAGCTGTAGGGTCCCATAAGGATTAATGCCAAATCCTTGCTTTATGTAAGACCACTCAAAATGCAAATCCTGTGTCTGATAGCATTGTCCAAATGTTTCTTGAGCTCCAGCAGTCTCGGGGCTGTGACTACTGCTCTGGGCAACCTCTGAAGAAAAACCTTTTCTTCAGACCCTACCAGGCTATTTTCTCATCTCCTGTTTCTGTCACTGGGGAGAAGAGATCAGCACCTGCTCCTGTGCTTCCCTGGTGAGGGAGCTGTCAGCCATCTGAAGCCTCCTCTCGGTCTGATCTTCTCTGGACTGAATAAATCATGCACATTGCCCTCTATAAACCCTTCTCCATCTCTGTAGCCTTCCTTTGGATGCTTGCTTGATAGCTTTGTCTTTGTAAGAACACAAATATAATGTGGTACCCAGAACTACACACACTACCTGAGGAAAGGCTTCACCAAAGCAGACAATCCTTTCCCTCACCTGGCTGGCAACATTGAGCCTGGTGCACCCTAGTGTATGATAGGCCCTTTTGGCTGCCAAAGTTCATTGCTGACTCATGTTCAACTCACTGTCATTCAGAATCCCCAGATCCCTTTCCTTGGGGCTGCTCTCTAACCTCTTGTTCCCCCCAGTGAACATCATCTGTTAAACTTTTTCTCATACTAGAGATATGCTCTGTTCTTAAATAAAAGCATTTCTGAAACATATGTGTCAATGAAGTTGAGTATCCTGTGCACACAAGAAAGTGTTGTGCTGATAATAGTAATGCAGAATTATTATCTCAGAGGGGTAAGCCTGTGATGCCAACTTTTGTTTAATGCTTGTCATCATGGCCTGAGTTATGTTTACTTCCCTCAACTGTTGGAAAGTGTACTTCTTACTGTCCTTACAGAGGCAAATGAAGAGAGAGTTGTTGGAGGCTTCTTTCTGTTTCTCCTTTTGCCTTTTTTTTTTTCCTTTCATTTTTCCCCGTCTTTCCCCATTCTGAGAAAACAAGGGAAACTTGAGGTATTTCACTGTTGTGAATTACATTCACAAGAAGATTCTAAATTTTGGCAACAACTTATGATATGTAGAAACACCAACCTTATGCCAGGGATTGCTGAGATTCTTTGAAAAAGAATCCAGTGTGGTTGGCAGGGTTGGTATGGCCACACTGATGACATATAGAACAAATCTGCTGTCAGAGGCTGGCTGTGAGAGGTTACAACTTAAGGGTACATATCATCCATTTTGAAAGCTGTAAAGAGATGTCTTTACTGAGTTCTTTAATTTCCTTTATTGTTTACATAGTTGTCTACTGTGGTACTACAAGTGTTATGTACAGCTCAACTGGCTGTCAGTTTTGATTTTGCATTTAGTTCTGTTTTATACTGACTGATTGTGTAATGTTATTTGCCACCTCATAGCAACTGATAACTTCCTGGGAGAAGAATTCTTTGTTATAAAACAGAAGGAGAAAATGATTAGGAAGCTGTGGAGCCACTACTGTTACAGATGCAACCTGAAGCTGTTGTCTTGTCAACCTGTGCTTGCTAGGCAGGACTGAGATTGCTATTCCATTTCAACAATTACTGTATAACTTCTAAACTAGTTATAAAGTTTCCAGGAATCAGCTTCAACTTTTCATGCTCACAAAAATCAGTTCTTGTTCAGAATTGATTTTTAAATTTGGTACTTGAATAGTATAATTTCTTTATGCGTTTCAGGCTCTTAGAAATAGATAACTGACTTCTAGCTTTCTAGTTTCTATTAGTAACTACTCCTGCTTCTTTCCTAAACAGATACAAATGTGAGCTTGAGAGAAGTCAGCAGTCACTGATTGCAGCAGACTTGTCGTTCAGTGGTACTCCACAGAAAAGTTTTACTGCTCCTTTAACACCAGTTCAAAGTCACAATGGTAAATGATTTTTTTCTTCATATAGCACTGCCAATTTTCTTAGAAGGTGAGAGAGCTGTTTTAAACAGCACACGTGTACTGTCTTGCCTAGTCCATATTATGTAGGGTCCATATTATGGTGAGGGTACCTGGTTCTTAACACCATAAACTCCAACTTTAAAAATTATTAGTGCAGATTGAACTCTTACAGCAAATACTAAACCTTTTAAACACTACCCTTATGGGCATGAAATAGTAATGGGAGTATTTATCAACAGACTGCAATGGTTTTTTGATTGTTTTTCATAGTGTCAGCTGTTTCAAAGAACAAATTTCTTGTCTTTCACCTAGTATATGTGCTTCAACTAAAATTGTCAACAGTCATTTGTGTTCTTTATAAGACTGCTTTTGACTTAGGCTACTATTGTACATAATAATCTGAACGCTTATAACAAAACCTCTATATCCACATCAAAGCATCTTTATCTTCTTATATCTTCAAATTAGTGACATTAGTAACACCTGTGTATTAAGTTACGTTTTAAAGAAGTATTCTTCATTTCTTTGTAGATGCTAAGTTTGAAGAATTAGAAGAAAAATATAAGAAAGAAGTACAAGAAAGAAAGAAGCTAGAGTTAGAACTGAGAACCATCCAGGCTAAGGTAAGTATGTTTTGAAAAGGGCATGTGTGATATCTAAGACAGTTACTACTGATTAAACTTGGAAAATTGAGTGAAAACCAAGTGAAATGTATTTTTCATCACTTAAAAAATAATTAGAATATATGTTTCTTAAAAAAGCTACTTATTACCATGTAGAAGTAATCTAAAGCCAGCATAATTGAATAGCAAAACAATGAACGTTAAAAAGGAGAGCACATCCTTCAAAATCAGTGAAGCATAGACAATGAAGCACAAGTGAAAGTTGTGCCAGTTTGGGCATCTTAAATGTGATAGGATAATAAAATAGTCTTGAAAAGGTTACGAGCAATAATTTACCCGGCAAACAAAAATCAGTACAGTTTTTAATGTCTGAGAAGGAGGAAGTATCTTAGAGGATCTCTGAAGCCAGCAAATGACTAAGATGTAAAAGCCCTCAAAAATGAAGCAAATATATAGTTTTTACTAGATAGTAAATCTAAAGGCTTAAAAAGCTTCCTGTGTTAAAGTTGTTCTTTGTGGCAGCTGTGAATCTCTAGCATAACCTTAAACTGAGGTCAGAACAAGTCTTAAAAGCACTTGATAAAAAGGATAGTGCTATAAAGATAATCAGATACAGATAGTATCTCTCCAGCAAAGTGATCACAGCACCAGGCGATTGGAAATCAAGCAGTGTTTGGACAATGCTCTTAGACAGGAGGTTTGAATATTGGGCAGTCCTGTGTGGAGCCCTGAGTTGGAATTAATTTGTTGTGAGTCCATTCCAACTTGGGTTATTCTGTGATTCTAACATATGCCAGTGAATTCATAGGGCACTCCAAAGTGAACTGGCTGAATCATTGTGATGACATCTAAATTCAGTCTCCCATTGTCTCTAAAAGGTGAAAATATATGGCTTATTGTGGTGGCTATGTTGAAAAACCATGCTTTGTAGCTGAGAAGTTGTTCTATCAAACGGTGTTATTGTGCTCTTTTAACTGCTGTAGCTTCTGTTGAGATAAATAGGAGGCATTACTTTCAGAGTGACCTAATTGGTCTCCTTGTTTTGGAGATCCTGATCTGTGTTGATAAGTACCTGGTATGCTTCAATTACAGTAATTGAATTTACATAGTATAAAAAGTGGTGATATCAATGAGTAATTTGCACTGATGGATGATGTGTTGTCACAACAATGTGAAATAATCACAACCTATTATTTGGTTATTAATAAGTTGATTTTTTTTTTATATGTCAGCTGTATGAAGTTAGATCTCCTTTTTTTTGTTCTTGGTCATAGAAAATAAATCAGCCTTATCTTCAACAAAGCTCTTTGAGTCACAGGGATATTGCTCGACATCAGGCTTCTTCATCTGTGTTTTCATGGCAACAAGAAAAAACACCATCTAGAAATCAAGAAACGCCTGCAAAAAGAACTTCTTCAACACCCTATTTTCCATGGGAAAAAGAATCCAATTCGAGTACAATATCAGAGAAGAGCAAGTTTGACAACAGCTTTTCTGAAGATGGTAACTCTTCACTCATCATCCAGCTAAGAGCTCAGAACCAAGGTATCTGATATATTTATTTAAAACTCAGAGGCTCATGGTTTCATGCCATTTCATGCCATGTGGATAGAAGGGAGTTATTGGAATTGGTCTCTTACTGAGGGAAGGGTACCTGTTGTTTCTTTTGACATCTAGCCCAGCTGGCTACTTGTGTGTGTATTCACCCAGACCAGGCAGATGAGATTATCCATAAGCTGTGGTATCTTTTACGTAAGGGCTGTAAGAGTTGGAAGGAGATTTTTGGGTGAGCAGAGGACATCACATAAAAATTAAAGGAGGATAGCCTTCTCTAATGATTCCGTTGTTTTTGGAACAATTCTCTTAGAGTTAAAACATTTCAGGATTTAATTACAACTCACTGTTGAATTTGATCATATTGTTTCCTTAATTTTGTATGATTATTGAGTTTTATGGCTGAGCAGTATCTGTGTTTAAAAATTCACTGATTAAACATTCTTAATACATAACTAAATTTGTCTGTGAAGAACACTACAGGAAACTCAGGACAGAGTGATACCAAAAATCCAAAGGAAAAGTTAAGCATGATCTTACTTAATGCATGTTGACATAAAGAAAGACTTTTTTTTCTGACATCTGATCTCTTCTGGTGGTCAGATATTTGCTTGGTTATGGTAGTAAACGACTTAAATCTGCTATTTGGACTAGTTTTTCCACTGGGTGTTTCTTGCAGTTTGTTTCTTGTTTTTGTTTTTTTTTAACCAATTTCTGTATTTTCTATTTATTTAATTGCCTACATATGAAGTTTCAGCCTGGGCTATACTTTCCAATTTAGAAACCTTAAAAATTTAGCATCAGGAGAACAGGTCTTTAAGTTTAAAAAAAACAAAAAAAAAAAAAGAGTAAACATGTGAAACCACTTAGTAGTAATTCTTAATGACAGTTCTGTAACTGACTAATGCTTTCTATCACAAAATTGTTGCGATTTTGGAAGACACGCTCTTGTTGATTTATGCTATGACAGGATCACTTGATTTTACTTTCTATATGTATAGCTTTAGGGACAAGAGAAATATTAAGAAGTAAAATACTTTATTTGCAGGTTCTCAGTAACTGAAAAGTAGTTGAAAAGTCTCTTTGAATCAGAAGCTCGCAGTTGTCCCAGGCAAATGTTTGTAGTGGGTGCCTTTCCTTTAAAAATAAACAGAATTGAACTGAAAGTATTTATCCAGAGATACGTTTCTGTATTTTTAAAAACAAAGAAGGAAAAACCAATAGCAAGAGAACAAATAATCTTTTGCCTTTGCAGCATTTTGGCCTGACTTTTTCTTTGCTCTTATTGTTACAAAGTGTTACCTGTCAATTTAGTCAACTATTCTATTCCTATGTTCTGCTTGCTGAACATTTTGCAGTGTCTGTTTTCGTCAGGCATTAGATTGGTTTCAGACGTTCTCAATATTTTAGAATTTATACACCCTTGGAAGTCATAGAGGAAGCGTCCTTAATCTTGACTGTTTTTAAAATTCAGAGCTAAATTCCAGTGTCAAAGACCTAGAACAACAACTGAAAGCTCTAGAAAAAGAGAAGAAATCCCATATGAATAAGCATCAAGAGATTGAACTTCAGCTGGATAGAACAAAGCTGGAATTAACAGAGAAGAGTAAAGTCTTGAACAAAACCAGAGATAAACTGACTCAGATGAAGACACAATTTGATCAGGCTACTGCACAGGTGAGATACTTCATCACACATCTTCTGAGTGTCCTTAAAGTTCAGTCCCAGTATTAATGTGTGTCAGCTTTCAGCTGTTTTGGTAAGAATCAAGACACCCTGACAAATTTCTTGAGCATTTGCTGAGGATCCAGTTTTGACAAGAAAATGCTAGTTTACTTATTACCTATAAGTACTCATAAGCAGATATAACTGGCCATTCATAAGCTGATGTCCATTTTCTGAAAGGTTCTTACTCTACTTGAAGAAATACTTTCCATTCTTGTAGCCTTCAGGCAAGTTTGGCTGAAATTCTGAAAAATATTTTTAGATTAAATTGTGTAGAGCAACAATGACATCTGGTGGCAAGTTTTAACCGTGAAGGGTCTGTCACACAGCTTTGGCTGAAAGTCAGTGTGTGCTGCCTGAACTACGGTGTGTTGTGATGACATAGTCTTTGCATTTTAAATGACTTGTGTGAACCAAAAGATGGGTTAAAATGTCATGCAAGATGATGTTGAGAAAATATGTAATCTTAAAATGTGATTTCATGACCTAATTCTAAGCAATTTCCATTCATAGGCATACTAAGCATAGTTTAAAAAAAATCAAAAGCGTAGAACAACTTGGTGAACTTATTTAGTCAATAATTTTGAGTTGATTTAAATATAAAATACATAAAAGCAAAATCAGAGTTTTGCAGATAATCATGCAAAATAGAGCATATTTCTTCTTAAAATCTTGGATTTCAAACTGTAGAAGTTAACCAGTGTGAAGTTTTCTTCTTACTGATTATTGGAGTTGCAGTACCTTCCTGAACTCTCTTTTGGCAGCATTTGACAAATAGGAAAATAGGGCAGAAGTCATAATTATTTGAATCTGTGATTTAATGTCAGATGCAACATGTTTCTGTGGGCTGTCAAGCAAACTGTAGACAGTTCTGGGGCAAAAGACTGCTATAAATAGAATGATCTTTAATAAATTACTCTCTTTATCCTCAAACTTTATATCAAAGTTGTTTTTTTTTCTGAAGATGATTTTATTGTGAGAAGATATATATTCTCTTCTATTTTTTCCACTGATATATAATATCATTTTTAAGAAATATGTATATACATACATATTATCACCAACATAAGCAAGTATGTTTTTAGTACCTTGGATTACTGAGAATTTCTGATACCATGCAGGGTTACACTGGAGTTTATTTGGAGGCTAGAACAATTGTATTAAGTGAAATTAGTCTTTTTATTTGAATGGAGATGAACTACAATAAAACTTCACTTATACTTCTAATGCTTGGTGTATAATCAGTGAATATACAGATGTTATAATTAAGAAACACACAAGAAAGTTAGGCTAAACAGGTTATCACACTAAAGAAGAATGGACAGAAAGCTTAGCCTTGTCCTGGGCTTACTGAAAAGACTCCAAGAGGAGTGATCTCTGAAAAGACATCCTTTCTCAGTGGCAGTCAGCACTTAAATGGGGTCTAGGAGAGGTGGAGCCAGGTTCCACCCCTTCCGGTAGCACAGGTGAATTGCCTTCACCTGTTCTCCCATGGCTGACTCATTGCTTGCCTCAGGTGGTCAATCAGAGGTTCAGGCTGTGATTCAGCAGTTCCCATACACTTGGGCTTGATTATTTTAGGTCCAAGCAATGGAGCAAAAGATGAAAAGATTGTCAGAAGAACTGAATTGTCAAAGACAAAATGCTGAGAGTGCTCGTCAGTCCTTGGAACAGAAATTAAAAGCAAAGGAAAAGGAATATCAAGAGGTAAGACAAGAAGAACTTTTCTAACTTTTGATTGTTGAGGAGATGAAATCACATTGCTTGTGTTTGTGTTTTTCCAGTTAACTGCAATCACACTGCCAGAGAGATGCAGAATTATTTGTTACTGTTTATTAGGTATTAGTCTGTTGGAGAGGTTTGGTTGAAATGCAGATATGCAAGAGATTAGGTTACACTGACCACAAACTTGCTATATATGTGACTTCAAACAAAGTAATAACCCAGTTATTTGTTTGTTTGGAATCTTAGTTAGCTTTTCCTGTGTCTCACACATGACAAACAAATTTCTTTAGGATTGTTTCTCTCTTCTAACCTTGGTTTGTGCTCAGAATATGGTAAGACATGAGATTAGTGTATCTGTCCTTAGCTTTCTCTTCTTGCCAGCTGGTGCAGAGAGAAAAAGATCTAGCGGTATCCCAGGAAAATTAGTGAAGTTTGTTTTGATGTTTGTTTAGTTGAACACTGATTCAGATGAGATCTAAACTTAATCAGTGCTGGAAAATCCAAAAGATGACTCAGTTTTCATAGTGATGATGATACTTTGGATAGGTATTTTAAGTTTTCTTTAGGGACTGAGAAGGAAGCTGTCCTGAGGACAACTGCTGTTGTGTCAAATGTTTGTCCTGAAAGTTTTTCTCAGAGGTATCCTTAGGAAGACTAAATCACTGGTAGCAGTTCTGCTGGAGTGGCTGATGAACAATACTGCTAATGATGCTGGAGTGAAAAATCAGTTTCACAAAATCTAACCTAGGATCTCAAAGACAAACAGTACCTTGTCTAGAAGAAGTCATAAGAATTGATCTTTGAATAATTGTTGAACAGAAAATATTGGAAATTCTCCTCTGTATATTTTACTTGGTTGGGATTTTTTCATTCCGTGAAAGCTAAATCCTGGTCCTACTAGATTCTGTCCCGTAAAGGCTCACTTGTAGGTTTCTTATTCCATTTCAGTTTCTACAAGGCAGGTGAGTTTTCAATATGTGTTTAATTAACTTCCATAATGGGAAATGCCTGGGGCTTCTAAAGCCTTTTTCTTAGCTGGTAACATAACCTGGTTTCAGAGTTGCACTTGCATTGGTACATAATTTCAAATGTTTTCTGTCAATTTTCATTTGAAAGCTTACATCCAGTTTCCAAACTGAAAAGGTGGAATTTATATCTTCCCTTACTTCTGGCATTTGAATTTTAGATGTCCATCTAAGCTAATTATTTAGGCCTCTGCTTTACCTTGTGTTATCAGAGGCACCTCCAGAAGGCAGGTTATTCCTGCCACTTAGATGTTTGTCTTCACAGTTTCTCTGAATTTTTGCTGAGAATGGAAGAGAGCCTCCCCTGTAAGCTTAGAAGTACGTAGCTAACTTTTGGACATCTAAAAGTAAAGGAGCTACTTTTTTGTTGTTTTGAGTGTTCGCCTAACAAAAGGTTTTTTGCAGTTTCTCTCTTGTAGTCTTATAGTTTAAAAGACAAGGTCTTTTCAGTCTCTCAGCTTTAGAAATAATTATTGTATTGGTATGGGATGTAAAGACATTGAATTAATCTCTTCATTAATAAGTTCACTAGGGTCCAAAGGGCCTCCTTGCATGCACTCAAGAAGTGCTTCTGGCCAGAGGTTTGCAGAAGAGCTCTTTACATCTAATATGTACTCTATTCAGTGTTAGTCACTAGCATTAGCTAAAGTGACATCGAGCTGTTGTCACATCTTTTCCCTCCAAATTACACAGTTCTTCTGTCACCTTCTTGTGTGGGAATATAATTACAGGTTTATCTGCATCAGTTCTATGCAGAAGAATGGTGTGTAACAAATGCATATTTTTAGCAAAGTTTAGCAAAGATTGATGCTGCAATTTATACAGAATTATAACTGTAATATCCAAAGGCATAAGGACAGACCAAATAGAAATTGCTATCATGATTGTTTTTCTTAATTGATGCCCACTTGTGTTGTAAGAACCACGTGAAATGTATTGTTCTTCTGCAGGTTTCACAAAATCTGTTTTGTGCCATTTTCATGAAAGACTGCCTTTGTTAGTCTCTTGTTGATTAGTTCCCATGCTGGATATTATTTTATAAATAAGTATGAATTTCCCTGGGGGGAAAAATGTCACACCTACAGTGTGGTATATAAGTAATGATAAAAAAGAGTTGATTTTGTCCACTTGTAGCATAAAGTGAATCTTATTTGAAACACATCTGTAAGATAACAAATGTTAATATTTACTTTCACTAGATCTAGGTATTTTTTCCCCCCTTTTCATGATATGACTGTTGCTATCATGGAGTTTTTCAATAGGTGACACAAACTGAATTAAAACCATGCTTGTCCACATGAAATTTGCAGCACACGCCAAAGTTGTATTTAAATTATTGATTGTGTAAGAGGAGTGTTTCTGAGCTGGTAGTATCTGCAAATCAGTATTCATCCGTTATAGTTCCAGTAACAAAAATGGAGACCTGTTGCTGTTTTATGTGCTTATTTCTTTGCTACTTTACCACTGTCTTCTAGGAACTCTCTTGTCAGCAACGTTCCTTGCAAAAGCTGGATCAGCAGAACAGTGATGTAAGAAACAAACTGAATCAGGAGCTACAGCAAGCCAAAAATGACTTCAATGCTCTGCGGGCAGAATTTGACAAAGTAGGTTTTTATACTAAAAGCTTCTACTACTGCTACAATTTAGTAGTCTTGAAAATACTACACAAAGTAAATAATAATAATCAATGTGGGAATTTACATTAATATTTTGTGCAGTTTGCATTAGCTGCTTTGTATTTACTATTTCTCACTTCAACACTACATACTTAAATGTGAATTACAGAATTCAAAAGGTTTGGGATTAGTCCACTTTTCATAGGGAAGGTGAGCAGTGCCACTAAAATAAGTCTGTTGAATGAGACAAGAATAACTATGGCTGTTCACAAGAGACACCTTGTACAGGAAACCTGCAGAGGTGCAGCCTGATGGTAGAGCTAAGCTGATCTACAGGTAGTCAGCTGATTCTTGGAACTACAGCTGTATTTCATATACTCTTGGTCATGCACTCCTGTGACTTCCTTTATAGCTGCACCTGCAAACATTTGAACCTGCAGAAAACTGATAGTAGATCTAAAAAAGCAAAGTAAACAGAAAGCCCACGTGTACACGGGCATAAGAGTTTTCCATCAGTATGACTGAACTGACTCTCCCCAAAATCCAGATTATTGTCAGAGCTTGTGTGAGGGGTGCTTTGAATGCTAGGGAGATCTTCCCCCGTTTTGGCAGCAAGTAGCCATTAGGTCATATTAGTTATGATGCCACAATTTTAAGGTAGTTACAATGCAGCAGAAGCCTAGAAGAGAGGAAGACTAAAAACCGTATGTATTTAAGGGTCAGAACGCTTCTGGTAGCAGCTATAGAGCAGCAGAGCTAGCTGAACTAGTAAGAAAAAAAAAGTCACGAGTCTGAAAGTTGTGTTGAGAAAACCCATTAGGTGGGAGGCTGAACTAGGACAGTATTTCTGGAAGTAAACACATTGTGAAATGTTTTAGCGTAGGTTTTTAATATACATTTTTCTTGAGCATATGCTACTAAAGAAATTGGTTTCGTATTGAAAAATAGGTACTTCATACAAGTACCTTTCTACAAGAAAGCTGATTTATTATCCCATGACCTCAGAATTATTATATTATAAATATGACTATATGTTTTTCTTGCTTTCTTGTTTTGACTTGCTAATCGTATTTCCTTTCTTTTAAATCTGGAGCATTATAGGACTATTTTGAAAGAGTGAATGCCTGTTCAGTTTCTCTAAAACACTGTCCATGGAGCGAGAAGTGCAGTTGTGGTGCTTAATTTCTGATTTCATAGCTTAGCAAAAAGGCTGTTATGCCTCCAGTCTCATTTATATCCTACAGTCCTATCATCTACATTGTGCTGATGTATCTGCTAATTGAATATACTCATTTGTCTCAGAAAATCTGTATTTATTTTAGAGATATGCCATCTTTCTGGAGGTAAAAAGGCAGAAAGGCAATAAGAAGTTGTTTTCTAAACCACACTGCAGCAACCCTAGGTCCAAGGTGGAATAAAGAAATGTAGTTTTATTTTTCTTTGTAATGGATTAGAATTTAAAGTTTTATGCGTGGGAGTTTTAAAGGAAAAAGTAAATTTTCAATACTCTTACAGATAATGGCAGTGAAACAACGCTTGGAACATGATACCAGTGACCTTACCCAGAAGCTGTGCAGAGCAGAACAGGCTTTGTTAGCAGCCCAGGCTAAGGAAACGGATCTCACAAGAACCTTTGAGGTAACCAACGCAGAAGGGCAACAGAGTTATTATCATAAATTACCAATCTGTAAATATTAGGACTGTCTATAAAGTATCTTTGGACACTTCTTATGAATTATCTTAATAACACAAAAATTAGGTCTTCACTAAGCTTCCGTATATTAATTCAGCTTGTGCAATTGGCTGATGGACTGGGATACAATGTTATAATTCTATTCAACACTCTTCAAGTTCACATTAGACTTCTTTTACCAAATGTGGGCTTTTGTTTTAAGATATTCCTGCTTTTAGTCGTAAAATAAAAACGTGTTTGTTTGACTTCAGAAGTACATTCTACAACCATTAGTGCATACTACTGAACTGAAAATCGTATGCAAATGCTCACTATGTTGTCTTGAAACAACTGCATTTTTCTAAAAGGGAACAGAATCCAGCATTTTTACACCACTCTAAACACTTCCCTCAAAACGAAGATAAATTCAGAAAGATCTTTATCTTTTAACATGCAACCTCATATTTATAGGGGCAGAAATCTCTTCCTGTCTTTTCAGTTCTAATGTTTTGCTTATGTAGCAGAGAATCTACGGTTAAAACTATTACAGGTGCACTACTATATGAACCACTAGGTGATGGAATGTTTGTTTTCTGCTTCCAGTTAAAGGAAAGAAAGCCTATGGAATCTATGTCAAAGATTTGTTTTACTTAAATACTCTCATCTGGCTTGTTGCCTGTTGTTATGAGCAGATATAACATCTGATATAATTTCTGCCAAAAATTCAGTGAACAAATTTGAAGTAACATAGGTGGTTGTTTTTTTTTTTTTCCCCCCACTAGTGCTATCACTGATACAGCTTTAGTATATTGTGAAACTTTGGTTTAGGTACACTCATGCCGGTAGACTACAATGTCTGGAAATGTTCCCAGTTATTGGAATGTGGCTATTTAAGCTGTTAATTGTTAGAACACTATTTCACATGGCTTTGGCCCAGCTGACTAGCACTCTTGTACAATTCCCAGGCACAGTTTGAGAGTTCACATGAGCCAAGGGCCATTCCCAGCAAGCAGTTTGGTTACAGCCACCTGCTTTGGAAAATACAAGATTTTAATGGTACAGATATGGACTGTCCCATGTCACTTGGCCTCAGTGCTGGATAGTCCTCCTTGGCACATGTTTATTTAGTAAATAAACATAAGCAGTGCCTTCTAGTGGAAATGCTGATCAAGAACACTTTTGTTCTTCCCATGTATAACAAAGGAGAAAAGCCTCTAGTAAGCTTCTGTGCAATCTCAGTGTAACCTTTCAGATTGATAAAAGAATGGGGAAAAAAAAGAGAAATCATGTACAACAAGTATTACAGGCAAATATTACATGTCTTTTCCTGTTTTGAAATTATAAAGTGAGGCTTGATGCAGGACGCTTGTTTTGTGTTTTTTTTTTTTTTCTTTGGGATCCTGCTGGCAGAGAACATCTTAGTTTGTGGAGATACTCTCTTTACTGCAAGTTCTTGTGCTGGTTTTTATCTACTGATTTTTTATCCATCTTATTGGTCTGTAGCTGCAATCATGCTTTTCTTTGTATTTGTTTGTCTTGGGCAGACAATTAAACAGCTGGTGACAGTGATATTGTTTTAGAACATGAGCAATACATTTAGAAAGAACCTGAATCTTGAGATGCAGTAATACTTGAAGAAATCAGTAATGCTGCAGTTTTCTCTCTGTCTTGACATGTCTATGATATTATGGTGCATGCTGCAAACCTTAAGACCTGGCTTGTCATCCTCAATGATAAATAAGTGTAATGCAAAAAAAAAAAAAAACAACACCAAAACCATCAAATTGTTTTGAAGTCCTGGAGGTTCTGTTGACTGTAGATTTTGTTTATAGCAGTAGAAAATGACAATGAGATTGTGTTGTCTTTGGATTTACTGCAGAGAGAGGAATAGAATCTTGTAATAATGTTCTAGCTTCTCTTTGTAGAATACCATTGTTTTGTGATGATTAATCCACTGCTGTATTCACTTACTGTGTAAGACTGACATTTCAAAATATCGCAAAATAGATGCACTTGTGAGACAGACTAGGTATGTTTAATTTAAGGACCAGTAAGCTTTGCAATCGTGGTATCTCTGTGGTATAGCAGTTATGGCATATTAATATATAGTTTACATTTTGATGGTTCTAGCAAACCTGTGCTGTTAATGGAAAAAATTGATCAGTCTGTCCCTGTACTGCTCAGTCTGCCCACTGAAGAGTTTCTCCTGATCAGTAGTACTGCATGTATATTTTCTGGAGCTTAGTGTAGTTGTCTGATTTTTTTTTTTTAATTTTTTTTTTTCAAATCATGGTTGCAGAATGGAAGAAGTGAGTAAAACTTTAAATCATGTGAGTAAAAGTTACTCACTGTAAAAGTGAGTAAAAATCATAGAAATAGAGTCATTAACTGGATCAAAACCAAATTGATTTTATTTCTTATAGCTTTGGAAAATGCAAATGGAAAGTTGTTATCATATGCTTTGATAAATCATGGCTTCTTGGGCTTTGCTGAATGCTGTTAATTGAAAATGTTTTGCACTAAATCAAAATGATTGGACTTCTCAGCTGTTTTAATTTCTTAAACTTATCTGTTCTTCTGTAAATAGATCACTCCAGGTTTTCTAATAAACAGGCATGTTCAGTTCCTGTACTTGTATTTTCATGCAGCGCTTGGAATGCAGGGTGTTTTGGCAACTTGTAACTTGAGGAATTATTGTTGGGATAACTAGAAAACTTTGTTCCTTGAAAATTTTGTGACTTTTTTTTTTTTTTAAACTCTGAGTAGGGAGGGCAATGAGTAAAAGGAAAGTTAACTGTTTATGACAGTGACGATTTTAATCATGTTCTGAGGGTGATTTATTTATGTTGCTTCAAAAACAAGCCTGCCATGCCAGCAAGCATTTAATATTTTTCATCCAGACGTTTCTGTTTCTTGAGCTTGGCTTTTGTGAATTGCTGTCCATCTGCTAGTAGTAAATGGATGAATAATAGACGACCTGTTTCCAATTGGGCCATGCCAGTGCCATGCCATCTGTTGTCCAGCAGTACAGGAGTTTGGAGAAAAAGGATTCATTTCCCTATAAGAACTTTTGTTTCATTTCCCACATGCAATGACATTGTACAGATGATTACATATATATTTTTAAACAGTTTATTTGGAAGAAAGTACTCCTAATGGCAAAACAGCCCTCTGAAAGTGTAAGCACTTCTAAATAAAATCTGAGCTTTGTTGCTATGGTGATGGTTTTCTTGTTTGTTTATTTAATGAGAAGTTGTCTCTATGTGAGATAAGTGAAATTTAATCTGCAATTTTCTTTCTGATTTTGATGCCATTTTAGGGGGTTTGTTTCTTCAGGTAGAGCAGCCTTACTTAATCAACTCTGATTTTGTAGGTTATGTTCCATCCTGTCTGCTTGAGCAGTTATGTGGAGCTGTTTGCTGTATGTAAACAGTGGGTACCTAACAATGTCAACTGGCAGCATCCCTGAGAGGCTGGCAACTAGTTAAGCTCTCATTCAATAAATGTTCTCAGGCAGCTCTTAGGAACCCAAGACCAGCTGCCTGGAGACGACTTAGTGGAATAGTTTCCTTCTGACTTAAATGAGTAAAGTTCTTTGAACTTCTTAAAGTATATGAAATGTGTTCATTATTGATATTGTTCTAGGAAGTGAAGAAGGAGAAAAACCTTCTGGATGCACAGTATGAAAAAAAACTGCGAGAAATCCACCAGCTTGAAGAAGAACTAGGAGCAGTCAAGCAATCTCTGAAGCAGAGCCAGAATTTTGCAGAAGAGGTGAAAAGTGAGTTATGTTTTTAAATTTGCATGTCCCTTGTTACTTTCTCAACAATGCATGTTTTCTGCAATACTGTAAGTTTGATTGTGAATTAAGAAAAAAGATTTCTACCATGGGATATGATTGTGATGATATTCTTAACCTTGACCGATGTGAAAATGAATTTTGTCTAAACATATGCAATTTCTAAAGATATATAATTTTGAAAGTAGCTGAAGCACACTGACCTTAGCAACAGGATGAATTTCATAGAATATATTTAAGCCAGGAAACTTTATTTTCTTTTTATGTGTTTGAATTCTTTAAGGAAAAAAAAAAAAAAACATTATCTAAGCACTGATATTTGGGTGTTCCTTGCAGTGATTGTTCCTAATCAAGAACAAATTTTTACAGGAACTAAGTTGAAATACAAAATATACTGAATAGTTCTGCAGAATCAAATGAAAGGCTATGGATTCCCACTTCTTCCTGTGCAGATTCAAACTTCGTGTGAGATTTCAGAGGAAGGCTTTTGACTTTGACTCTTTTCTCCTGAAAATTAATCACCAAATTTATCACCCGAAAAGCAATGATGCTTCTGACTGGCAATTTGCATCTTTTATCAGCTGTCTAGTAGAATGTAGTGTCCTTTTCATTATTCTCTATTTCTTATCAAAGCAGTGTAGCCACGACGGCAATCTGAAAAATGACTGTAAAATTATTTTTTTTATCAGACAAGGAGTAGGAGCCTGATCATAAGAATGGGTCTGGATCCATGAGAATGGGTCTGGAATGTTACAGGTATTTAAAAAAATGGTGAAAATGAGGCGCAGAAGCAACAGATAATAACCTGACAAGTACGTACTGACTAGACTGTAGCACAGACTTGTATCAGGCTGTAGAACTGGAAGTGGACAAAGTCTATTAGTATGCAGTGTCAGTCTGAAGAGATATGAATAATCTTTTTTTTTTCCAGTGAGGCAATATAACAGTAATACACTACACTAGAATAATTAAAAACAGTAAGTGGTCATTTTTCAGTTACAAAACTATCAAATTGGCCAATAGTGTTAAGCAAAGTTCTGACAGTGTTCTCTGTTGCAGGTAAGAATGCTTCTCAGGAAGCAGAGCTGAAGTTACTAGAAGAGAAAATTATGGAGCAAGAGAGCTCTCTTTCCTTGGAGAAACTGAAACTAGCCTTAGCTGACATGGAAAAGCAGCAATATTCTACTGAAAATCTGCTCAAGGAGAAAGAAAATCATATTAAAGAACAAAACTGTAAAATAAGTAAAATGGAGGAAGAGTTGGAAGCTTTGCAGAGACTCCTTGCATTTAAGCAGAAAGAATGTGAAGAATTAAAGAAAGAAACAAATGCTTTTTCTGAATGGAGAAATGAAAATGATCATGTTATAAATACACTTAAGTTGGAAAAGGAAGATATGCTGATTCATATTAGTGACTTGGAGAGTTCCCTTCAAAGCCAGCAAATTGAAAATCGTGAACACAGTGAGAAATTCAAGATAATGGAAACTGACAGAGACAGGAAGAACACAGAAATCAAAGAGCTCAGAGACATGCTAGGATGTAGAAGTGCAGAATTAGAAGAACAGAAAAAAGTTTGTGATGAACTTCGACAAGAAGCAGAATGTTCTGATAAAAAGTATTGTAAAGACATAGAGAATATGTCCTGTAAAATATTACAGCTTACCAACCAGGTTAGTGAACTAGAAGAAAAGATACAATTACTAACAAGTGAAGGATTGCAAAGGGAGCAATATTATCGTGAACTGCTTGGTGAATATGAAAAAATCTGCTGTCTTGTGAAAGCAAAAGATACTTCAGAAATGACAGAAAATAGAGAAGGTGACTTACACGGTGGTCAGAAAGAAACTGCTTTAGATAATAAGCAACTAGCAGCAGATAAGCCTGTTGCCAAGGATCATGGATGTGCAAGAGCAATGCTAGGAACAGAAAAAATGAAAGATCTGATGGTCTTACAGGATCAGATCTCTTCTCTTGAGATTTCCCCAGTGGCTCAAAAGCAGCCGAATTCAGATCAACAGCACCAGGATGAAGACTTACTGCAAACTGAGAATGAAACAGATGAAAGATTATGTGATGTAAAACAGAGGCATGAAAGCTTTGTAACAGAAACTAACCAGTACTTTAGTAACTTTAAAGCAGATATTTCGGCACATCAGAAATCTATTAGAAAAACAGTCACTATTATTGAGGAAAAAGACATGGAACTTCAATCTCTGAGAGGAAGACTGAAAAACCAACAAACAGAGCTTCAGGATTTAAAGGTCAATAATAAATTCCTTGAGGATTCAGTGAGACAGCTGACACTGATGTCTGAGACATGGGGTTCAGAGAAGAAGGACATGTCTTCACTGATTTGTTCATATAGCAAAGAAATTGAGGAACTTACTGAAGAAAATGCAACCCTTAAGGATTTAAGCAGAGATTTAGAACAAAGCCAAATAACTTTACTGGAAGAAAATAGAAATATTTCTAATAGTTTAAAGGAAAAAGAAGAAATAATTTCTGAAATGTCCAGAAAACACAAGGAGGAAAAACAATGTATGGAAGCAAGAGCTGAAGAAATCTCAAGAGAGCTGAAGGCTTTGCAAGCACGGTATAAACTGGTGGAAGAAGAAAATGTAAATGTGCTGAGCATTCTGAGAGAACAGACTGTTGTATTTGAGGAAAAGAAAGCAGAATTAGAACAAGAAGAGAAATTGGTACTTAACGAAAATAAAGATATATTATATAAGCTAATAGCCTCAGAAGAAATAAAGAAGAATCTGATTCAAGAACTTCAGCAACTGCAGTCAGGTTTTTCTGACGTTGAACAAGTGCCTTCTTCTGAGCTTGACTGTTTCAAACAGGAAATGTCAAATGTCAAGGCAACACAAAATGCAATTCAAGAGCGACGTAGTACTGTGTGTATCCAAGACAGTGAACAATTGGTGAAGGAACTAGAAACAAAAAGTGAACCTCTAGCGTATGACTCTAGTTGTGAAAGAAGGCTCTGTTCAGGCCAGTTGAGGAAGACCATGGAAGAAAAGGATATAGAATTGAATAAATACCAATTTAATCTTGAGCTTCTTCAAATGGACTTGGAGGACAGAGGGATCTCCCTGGAGAACTACAGGTTAGAAGTGATGCAACTGAATACTGCTTTAAAAAAGATGGAAACAGAACTTGAGAAAAGTGCGAGAGAGAAAGAGACACTGCAGCGAGAACTGCTGTCTGTTAAAGAATTGAAAGCTTCATATTCTCAGCTGAGATTCCCAAGTGAAGATAGCCGGTTGGAGGATAATGATGATGATGTTTCTCACAATTGTGGCATAAGAGAAATGGATGAGTTGGTCTTGTCATCCTCTTTGCAGGTAATAACAAACAAACTGAGTGAACTGGAGAAAATCTGTGAGAGATTGCGGAATGAGAACATGGCATTTGTTTCTGCTTTTAAAGATTCAAAAACTGATGGCACCACAGACATTAATAAAGTGGCAGAGGAGAAAGAGAACATAATCAATACGAATATAAGAACTGAGAAAGCTGCTTTTCAAGATGAACTTATGAATGAAAGTGAGAACAGCGATTTGAAAATGGATTGTGGCAATAAGGAAATATTTGGATTTAAAGAACGTAGTACTGGATCCAGTTCTGACTATGAAGACTTGAAATTGTCCAGTGAAGAAGTTAAAATTTGCTTTGCGGAAATAAAAGAGAAGCTTTTCTCTTTCCAGAACGAGCAAGTAAAATTGTATGAACAACACTGTAGTATGGCATCAAAGATAAGGGAGCTACAGTCTTGTGTTAAAATACTGAAGGCAGAAAATTCTGCATTGTCAGCAAGTATGAGCAGTTTTCATATAGATTCTCTGAAAATGCCACTGTCTTCTAGCCAAAATGAGACACAGTCTAAGTTAGATGAAACTAAGTCTACAGACTCTTTACTGGATGTCACTTTCTCAGAAGTAAGTAAGGTTGATAATTCTTGTAACGGTGGTGTGTGCAAATGGACAGAGGAAATTAATCATCTGAAAAGTTCTGTGGAAGGAATTTCAGAAGATGCAGCTAAAGTTTTGAATGAAAGTAGTCGTAGTGGCCACATATTGGACTCTGTTAAAGAGTTCAGGAGTAGCACTCCTAGCAAATCTAATCCTGAGGGCAGAATCAAAGAACTTGAAATGTTATGTCAGGTATATGAGAAGGTCATCAAGGTGCTCCAAAATCAACTTCATATTCAAGAAAATACGAAAACTGAGGAAATACAGATGAAAAATATTATGCTTTCTGAGAGAAAAGAAATAGATAAACTACAAAATCTGTCTGATAAGAAAGAATGGCAGCAGAAACTGAATTACCTGACTACAGAGATGGAGTGCAAATTGTCAGAAGAAGGAAAAACTGAGAATTTGTCTTTTGACCTTAAAACAGCAAGTCTCCAACTACAAGTCCTCAATTCAGGTTCTCTCTCACTGCTGCACATTGATACTGAAAACGTAAGTAATTACAAGGCTTTTTGTAAACCTTCATTTGTGGTAAAGCCAAATTTGGATTTTACATATTAAAAATGAAATATGTTTGAAGTTGTATGCACAGAAGTGGTACTGTTTAGAGAAAGTAGAACAATAATCTGTGTCTTCAGTTTTATCTTTTGCATCACAGGCAATCATGAGAAACAACAAAATCAGCAGCTCTTGTCTGTTAGCATTGTGTAATACATTGTGCTTCTTTCTTCAAGCCCGTGTCAGTGTGGATTCTGCAGCGCTAGCTCATGCGAGTGTGCTGTATGCATCTGTACCATCTGTTTACAAGTGTAGATCTTTCCTGATTTAATACATCCTGTTGAAGATACCTGTACTTTTCACCTTCTTTCATGTGACCATATCAAGCAAAGTAGGACTGCTTTCACATCTCTAGTTCCCTTTAATAACCTCAACAGCCAACCAGAGCTAGCTGGTAGCAAAACAGATATTTTTCAATTCAACTTCACTTCCTTCAGTGGAAGTAAGAGAATGAGAATTTTGGAAGTCAGTGCTGTCCCTTCTTTCAGTACATCTTTCAGAAGATGGCATGAAACCAATGAGCTAGATTTTACTGGTCTTTGTAAAGAGTCTTGTGTGTGGCAGGTCATTCAGAATGGAGGAGAACCATTTCAATTTGTGCACACAACTGTATTCTGCTAATTCACCCTAAAAGTAGGTCTAAAAGTACATCTACTGCCTGGGAGAATTCTAGTTTGGCTGTTAAATCCTGTACGAATAGCCTCCAGCAACTATCCAATGCAGGCCTGGAACTGGCAGTTTAACACTACTCTCACAGCCAGAGCATTTTGAAGATTTCCATTTTGGCCAGCTGTACAACACTGAGTAACTGTTCCTTACAAAAAAAAAAATCTTTCAGTTGTGTGTGTCGCTCATGAGTAGCAGTTAGAGTATCTACACTGATACACAGCCAACTAAAGAAAGAGATGCAACTCTTCACCTTACACAGCTGGAGCTCTTCCAAGGTGGAATCCCTGGTGTACAGATCATTCAAGTTCTCCCTTCTGTCACAATTCCTTTTCAAGTCCTCAGTTTTCAGAGTCAGTCGTTCATATTTTTCAAATGAGAATATGAGATAGCACCAGATGTAAACCCATCTCTGGTAACTGAGAAAAGAGATTCTTTGATTTGGGTCTTGTCCCTCTTAGAGTTTCTCTGGTGTCTAATAGATGGTGAACGTGAAACAATTCTCCCATAAGAGATACTAATTTTTTACTGTGTCACCTGGATATCTGTTTTCCTAAAATGTTGAGGAATGTGACATCTTTGCATTTAGTTCTTCATTAAACTTGGGTGAAGTTTCCCCCTCAAAATCACTAAAACTTTTCAGCCGAATATATGTGTATTCATAAGTGTAAATTTGTAAATTCTTCCCATAGGAAAGCAGATTCTCAGTTTTCTTATGGCTTAAGAAAATTTTTAAGACTCACTTTCGCTTTTTTTTTTTGTTATATGCATGCATGCTTTTTTTTTTTTTAATATGATTCTTTAATTTTGCAGGCCACTCAGCAAGAAAACTATGGTCTTTATCAACTGGGAGTGCCTGTTGGAACTCCAGCACTGAGAAACAACAAACCAAAACTCATTCCCTTGGAGAAAATGGCTGTAGGAGAGACAGCTGTGCATGAAAATACTACTGAGACCACTGAAGCAAAACTAGTAGAAGCTTATTCTGACAAGTTTCACAGAGGAGAAGAATGTACAAATATGTCAAGTAAAAATGCCAGCTCTTCATATCATGATAGCGCACTGTCATTTTCTAATAGTAGAATATTTTTAAGTTCAGAGGATTTCTTTGAAAATGAAACAAGCACTGAAAATCATCAAGAAGAGATAAAACAAAAAACTGTTGAAGATTCAAAGCTGATCTGTGCAACAGAAGGCCATAAAAATGTTGATTTTCTCATGGAAGTCAAGGAATTAAACTCACAGGAGGGCTTTCAGAATGCACAGTTAACTCTGGAGAGCTCAGCTCTGGCGGAATTGAAAGAAACTGCTGTAGAAAAGGAAGAATACAGTGGCACAAAGGAAAACCTGGAATCAGTTTCTGTCAATAAACAGCAATTATCTCATGGAGTAGTGTCTTTAGAAAAAGAACATGAGAAAATAAGTTCTAAGCACAATATAAATAAAATTAGTTTGTCTAATACAATCAACACACTGGATGATATTGAAGTGATCAAGGGAGACTGTCGTGATCTATTTCTTGGAGCTGAATATGAGCAGAGGCAAACAAAATCTGAGCAAGTTAATATGGAGATGCATGCTTTGTTTGTAGAGGGTAATGCTGAAATTCTTTGGGCAAAGTGTCAGCAGTTAGAAAAGGACAGGGAAATTAACCTGAAAACTATTCCTAGCCTTCAAGAACAGCATGTTTCAGTCACAGCTGAGGGAAATCACATTGGTCAAGAACATTGTGTTCTGTCTGAAAACAAAAAAGAACTAGATCAAGAATATCAGAAATTAAAAGAGTTAGAAACAAATAAGGAGGATTCTGCCGAAACCATTAGAAGATTAGAGAGTGAAGTAAAGATGCAAACAAATCTGCTTGAGACTGTAAAGTCTGATACGGGTGAACTATCAGATGAAAAGGATCACCTTCTACAAAAGTTGCAGAGTTTAGAAAAGGATGCATTATCTTTCAGGTTGGAAGAAGAAAAACTCCAAAACCAAGTGGCAGATTTGAACAAGGAGAAAACAGTGCTTATGAGAGAATCTGAAATGATGCAGACTAAACTGAGTGCATTGGAAATTGAAAATTCAAAGCTTTCCAGGTATTTGGATGGCTTGATAACAGAAAAACGTGAACTTGCTGCTGGACTGAACTCAGCACAGAAAGAAGTAAATCAAATGCGAGAAGGAATGGAGAAGCTGAAAATAAAAATTGAATCTGATGAGAGAAGAAAACACTACATTGCTGAAAAGCTGAAAGAGAACGAAAGGAAATCTGATGCTCTTCTGGATAAAGTAGAGAGGCTTGAAAGAGAATTGGAGATGTCAGAGGAAAATCTAGAAGATGCAGTTGTTCGACTGGAGACCGCAAAAGCAGAGGCAGAGACATTAACAGCAGAGAAGGAAGAGATGGCTGAAAAGTTGAAATGTCTTCAGTCACAAATCAATGATCTCACCTCACAAAAAGAGTGTTTGGCTAAAGATTCAAAAGATAAACAAGAAAGGATCCTTGAACTGGAGTCTTCAAATTTGACTGCAGCAAAACTTATAGAAGAGAAGGAGAAAGAAAAGATGCAAATCAAGGATGAGTTTGAAAATGCTGTGATATTGTTGAAAACTGAGCTCAGAGGTATGAGTGAGAAATTAGAGTTTGTTTCTAAGGAGGAAGCAGTTGCTAAAGCGAAAGAACAAGTTTTGATTAATCAGGTGGCTTGTCTTGAGCAAGATAAAACAATGCTATTACAGGAGTGTCAGGAATTAAAAAATGAAAATATAGAGTTGGGTCACACAAGGGAATTACTTGCTCAAGAAGTTACGGAATATAAACAGAAGCTTGAAGAAAACATACAGGAAAATCATGCTTTTCAACAGCAGATAAAAGAATCAGAGGAACTGTCTTCACAGTTGACACGCATGGAACATGAGCATGAATGCTGGCACCAGGAAAAACAAAAGATGCTGGATTTAATTGTTGAGTTGAAGCTGAAGACGCAACCTTTTTCTGATAATGGAACCTTTGCGGATATCCTGCATATTCTAAAAGTGTCCTATAATGACCTTGAGAAGGAGCTGGAATCTGCACTTGGTGAAAAGACTGCTTTATGTAAAAAGGTAATACCATTTCTAGGAGGGTTGAGTTCCCTTTTAAAGAACAAGGATAAAGTGTCCTCTGGGCTTACCACTTCCTTAATAAATTGTATGTTAAAATAACATTAACTTCAGACTTCTACAGGAAGCAGCCTATTTTTGAAGTTATGTTCTCAATGCAATCACACATTTGCACTGTAGTTAGAGCTGGAAGGCAGGATGATTTTTTGTATGCAGTGAATGAAAAGATTGCTTGAAAGTAGACATAGAAGTTCAAGTAATCTAATAATGCAGGATGTTTTCCTCTTTCCTGTAGAAGAAAAGGAGGAAAGGCAAATTTTAGGTGAATGAGGTTTTTATATTAAGAATAAGTACCTGGAGAGCTCAATGGAAAGTGAAACACCAGTTGGACAAATGCTGTGTCAGGATGGCATTACCCTGTAGTAACCCATGCTTGGAGTTGGGCCAGCGAGGGGAGTAAATTAACTGATCTTTAGAATTGCTTATATTTATGCAAGAAAATTCTTCAGAGATCATAGCACTTAATACAAATAATGATGGAAAATTTAATTTCAGGTGAATGAGCAGACTGAAAATTGTATCGAGCTGGAAGTCAAGCTAAGTGATACTGAACAGGCAATTTCCAAATTACAGGAAGAATTTACTACGGAGAGGAAGAAGCTTGCTGAACAAATACAACTCCTTCAAGAACATTCAGAACAGAACAAAGTTAGTTACTGCATGTGTAGTATATCTGTGTTCAAGGCCAGGCTTACTATCAGTAAGAATGCATGGAGGTTGTTCAAGGGACTCTGCTAATGACCTATTATTTCAGGTTCTTGCATCCAACTTCCTTATATATAAGGTTCCATTCTGAAATGGAATGATGATTAGTTGAAACTTTTCCCCCTTTTCTTTCTGTTGAAGGAATTGAATTGTTTTCTTAACGTAAATGCCACAATTGGCTATCTGAAAATCTTTTGCTGCCAAGAGTTCTCTACTGCAGGCATTCAATCATTAGGCTGAGGATGTTAGATTAAAAATTGTCACATTTCTCAAGCTTGTTTTAAAGAACAAATTATTTTCAAGGAAGAGTCAAGGGAGAAGCAGATTATGAGTGTTTAAGATGTTCCTATTTAATACTCAGGTTGCTTTTTTTACCAGGGTGATGACTAAGTCTTGTTTATTTGTGAACAATATTACATGTTTATAAATGAGCTTAAGTGACCTTCTGACCTACTAATGATATGGACAAAATTTTATAACCAAGGACTTAGTTCTGTTCTGGTGCTGAGGGTGTTGGATGGAAGAAGAACTGAAATTTCTGCAACTTTCAGTAAGCTTGTATGGAAACAAATTTTCCTTTTGTACAGGTGTCCAAAAAGTACTGTCATGAAAGTAAATCAACATGAAAATACTTAGAAAGCTTTGTTAACTTTGATAGGGTGAGAGATGACCCTTAGTGTTTCAAGTCACTCTGGAGAAGCAGTCATATGTTTATGTCTTAAGCAGAGGTTAAGCTTTGGTTTTGGCTGTGCTGCTTAATTTAAGTGTTGGCAGTTACACGTAGTGTACCTACCCCTCAGGTTGCAGTTTTATTTTGTAAAGACTTTCCTTTGCCTTCCATCTTGCCTCTTTGTGCTCAGATTTTTCTATTCTTTGGTTACAGTGTGTTTAGCCACTGTAAAATTTGTCTTAATAAGTTGTCTTTGGAAGTTTCAGATACAAAGTCAAATAATTTAACACATTAACTGATCCTCCAATTATAAAATTCTGAACACTAATAGTGTGCTTTTGCTGTTTTTAGATTGAGCTGCATTTAGTTGTGTCAGAAAAACATGAACTGACAAAGAGTTTGGTGGCAGTCCAGAAAGAACTACAAGAAAAAGAAAATATAATGAAAAGAGAAATATCAGAATACCAAGACAAACTGCTTCAAACAGAGAGAGAGCACCAGAATGCTTTAAAGGAAGCAAACAGAAAGGTAAATCAGGAAACGGGAAAATAGATGCTATAAGGTTTTTAATTAAAATTTTTAATTAAATTATAGATGTTTTACAAATTTTTCCTGATTGTATTGCAAAAGAACTATGGTAACAGTATTTCTAAACTATATACGCTTACCTCAGAGCTCATTAAGTTTTTTTTTTCATTTATTTTACCTTTTTGTTTCATATAGAAAACTGTAAAAGGTGATCTATCTTTACCTCAAAATTCAGTAACTGTTAAGTGTGCCTGTGTCTGTGTGTAGACATACATGTAACTTAGCTGGGACAGTGCACTTGAAGAAGGGAGAAGAGCAGTGTATTTTAGTCTGGGAAATCATTTGTTTTGGTAGGTATGGTGAGGAAAAGTTATCTACTGGAGACTATAATGACACATTTGTTGGAAATGCAGCAGATTTAACTATGTTTTATACTAAGAGGCATCTTTTTTCTATGGAGGAGACAAATATCTAAGCCCTATATAAGGGCTTTCAAACTGCAGACTTCTTAAAGGCAAGACGCAGGTATACAAAATGTATTTATACTTGAGACAAATTAGCCTTCCAGTTTTAAACTCCTCAAAGTGCACCAAGCAAACTTGCTATGAAATTCCTGTTGACAATGATAGGCTTTTATGTGTCTTCAAAATATAACTGGATGTCCTTTTTAGCATCATGGTAATTAGGCATAGTTTTTTTCCTCTAGAATGAAATACAAATTGAGGCCTGTCAAGAAAAGATGAATTCATTAGAACACTTCATCAGCTCACAAAAACTGGAGATTGAGCATCTGAAGTCAACTAAAGAAGAATTAAATAATTCTCTTAAAGAAGCCAATCAGACCTTAGGAGAGCTCCTAAAACTTAAGGTAAGAAAAAATATGCAAGCAGTGCTGACTACGTGAGACCAAAGGCACAGTGCACTAAAGGGAATGTGGGACTGGAGCCACTGCTGCAGACCTTTGGTTTGTCTTTGATACAACCTTTGTTTCTCTAATGAGAACGTAGGGCACGGAGAAAATAATGTTACTATTGATCTACATTAGAAAAATTGAGTTACTCATACTACACCTACAATTGGTTTGTGATGCTAAACACACCAGTCTGTTATTTACTTTAAAAATTTCAACTGGTCATAACATGGTCAGAATACAGAGTGACTTTGCAGTGCATCTGTTTTCTGTTTGTGGATGGTGTTAAGGATAGGATGTTCTGTTTTAAGCATTAGTCTTTAATTCTTGAGGGTTTATCAATTCTCATTAAAATTGTTAGGAGCTCTGTTTACTGTGCGCAATTGATAATTTGGTAATAGTTGTGTTTGGTTGGCTTTCTAGTAGCACAGGTCAAGTTTAACTGTCCGTGTAACTGAATGCCTGTTTATTAGTTTCCTCTGCATATTCATTTCTTATCTTCATTTCTTATCCTGCTTCTGTCTGTGATTGATTGCTGGCTCCAAATTCCTGCTTCTACTTCTGAAATGAGATTCTCTCTCTAGAAAGCTCTTGAAGATTCATAATCTATTCAGCATCCTTGCAATTAAGTGTTGAATTGCAACACATTCACCTTGCTCGAAATTTATTTCCTCCACTGTAGTGTTGATTGTCAATTAATTTGTTTAACACCAACAGTGTGATGATTTAATACTGCAGGATATGTACCAGTGGCCAAACATAGTACCCAGGGCAGTGTAACTGTGTGATACAAAGCTGCCAGCTGTGCTTACTGTGTGTTGCCAGACCAGATGAGCAAGGAGCAGCACAGGAGAGTGGAAGATGATGGAAAGGAAGATCTGATGCTGCTCGAAGTAGTATATCTGAAAGACAGAGTGCAAACCAGGCCTGTGTTATCTTTCCTCTGGTCAACAAGATACATTAGAGGCAAAAAAGACCAACTAGGAGGATGCTGTAAACTTTAGCATTTAGAATATTGGTTTGAAACTTGGGAATGCAGCGCTTTATTATGCGAGGTCATTAGGTGATATTAACTGGAGAGTTTTCTGCAGAGTTAATCTCATAAATGTATCTGTCCAGAAGAGTACTTCCCACTTTCTTGTGATAAAAGAGCTGCTATAATGAGACTGTACAGAAACAAGCAAGCAAATCTATGTTACAGCCATAGTCTATAACTAATAGCACGTAACACTTGAGGTTAATAGTGTAATGTTTAAACAGAAGAGTTATGTTTCAGGTGCAATAACTATTTTTTATTTGTAGGCTGACAATATTAATGCTATAGTTCAACTAAATAAGGAAAAAGAATTTGTCAAGAGTGAAGTGCAGCTGTGGATTAAATCCTGTAAGCAGGTGGAACAGGAAAAGGAAGTGTTGCAGAAACAATTAGCTGACTATGAAGAACTACTGAAGAAGAAAGATCTAAGTGTGTCAGAAAAAGAAGGTAATTAAAGCTAGATGTAGTCTTAATGCTTTTATTGTTGTGTTAATTTGTAAACTTTTTCCCTAAAGTGCCAATTTGCATATGTAGCACTGATATAGAACATGATTTTTAAACTTAAATTTAAAGTTGTGTTCTGAAGTTACAAAAGGACAGAAAAAATGTTTGCCTATGCACTGATCTAGGTTTCTTTTGGAATTTTTGTTTGTTTTCTCTTCAGCAAATATTCTACTACGCATAAAATATGACTGATTTTGTTATATACTGTCACTTATTTTTTGTGGTTGCACAGTTGTAGAATATATGTAATTAATCAAAAGATGTGGGACAATTGTATTATACATTCTTGTATGTGCTTTTTTAAAAAAAAACTTCATTTATATGAACAAAGACACTTTATTTTGAAAGGTACTGATGAGAATGCCATTACAGAAGAAATTAAATTAGAACTGGAAGAATTACAGGAAGCTGTGGAAGTGAAAACCAGAGAGGCAAATGAGAACTTGGAGAAATACTGCTCTCTAATTGTTAAATACTATAAACTTGAGGAAGCAAATGAGATGCTAAAAATGCAAGTCACTTTGTTGAATGGTCAGCTGAAACAGCAAACAAGTGATGCTGTCAGCAGCTCTTTGCTGAATTCAGGTAACTCATCGACAGTGTGCAGTCAGTCTGACAAAGAGATGAGATGGAATGAAGATACCACTAAGCCTTCTACTAAAAGACAAAGATGTGAAGACACCAGGAAGGAAAGTGGAGAACCAAGATCTCCTTTGCCAGAGACTAGCTCAAAAAAAAAGAGGAAGGATGATATCTGCCAAAACTTGGAGAATCAGGAGAACTCAGACTATGAGCCAGATGGGCTTCCAGAAGTAGTTAAAAGAGGTATTTATAACTTTTTTTTTTTTTTTTTATATAGAGTCAAATATTCTCTGAACATGATGGGTGTTCTTTGCTCTTTTTGTTTTTCTGAATTGGTTTTGCTCTTTGGTAACAAGGTGATAGTGCTAAACATTTTTGACTACTTTCATCTTCCATTAGCGTCACCAATGGAAGTTGTGACAGTTTAATGCAAATTTAGCATTTGTAGAACTCTGGTTTTAGACCATCATAATACATTTACATTGGTTTTATAAATGACAAATTAATTATAGAGTTAACTGATCTGACAGTTGCAATTTTGTACTCTCTGGTGATATATGTGTTACATGGTAAACATCATATATTAACAGCAGCAGCATTTTGCAGGAACATGGCTTGCTCTAGTCATTTAAAAATGTTCTTTGAAGTAATCGAAACTTACAGAGGAATAGATGTAGAGTGAATCTAATCTTAAAAGGCTATAAAGAGGGAATCCTAGAATATGTACTGGGATGGATTCACATTTGTTCCCTTTGTAGCTTCTTCCCTATTACTCTTTTCTATTCAAAGAGGTGGTTAATAGCTCCATGGGATTTGCCTGGCAGGCACTTGGTGGTGGGGCTGTGGGTTGCTGCTGCCCCATGCGGGGCATGGCAGGTTCCACCTGGCTCTGCAGTGAATGATTTAAAATCTCCCAAGTCAAAACTGTTGCCAACTCTCAGCAGTGGTACCTTAACAACTTCCTGAGGGTTTTGTTTCATTCTTTTATTAACAAGGTGGAATTAGGTGGCCTGATATTCCATGTAATGGTTTGCCTTAGCAAACCGTTACCTGAGAAGAATGCACAAATTAGGGATTGAAAAATATATTGTATGCTCAACTGCTTATTAAGTACCTTTTTATAATAAATGCAACAGTAATCATAAGACAAACTATATAGTCACCTCAGCTTCAGTAGTCACTCCCAGAAATCAGGACTTCTAAGCTGTGTTTGCAATTCATTTTCTTACCAGCATTATTATTTTTATGTAAATATACCTGCTCTGAGGACACATGCGTCAGTTAATGTTTGACTTTTAGGCTGGATAGCAAGATAACAGAGAATCTGTAACAATGCAGGTCTAAAGTAAAGAATTTATAACTGTAGACCATAAAAATAAAGAATGTTATGATACAGTGTGTTCTGACTAAATGCTGGTAAAAACAGTACATGTCTTTTCAGGATGAAACTCATCTCCAGATGATGATGTGCCTATTTGGAGGGGGAAAAAAAAAAGACCCAATACTTGTCTGAAAAGCTTTGCTGTAGAATTACTTTTGTACCTTGCCTATTGTTTTCAGGACTTGCTTATGAAATTTGGAATACAGAAGAGCAATTCAGTAATCTTTTAGATTTTCAATAGGACAAATTATTTATTTTCATCAGCTGCTTTAATTCCCATGGTGGGGAAAAAAAAGTTCCATTCATTTGAGGAAAAAGTGTAGGTTATTTAGCTAACCTATATTTAATGTAAAACCTGTGTTTAATAGAAACTCTCTTTATTCCAGGTTTTGCTGATATCCCCACTGAAAGGGTTAGCCCTTATATTTTACGTAGAACCACCCTCAATCTATGGACCAGTCCTCATCTGGCTTCCCAAAGTGAGAACTTGCCCATACCTACACAAGATGTACAAACAGGAAGATGGGATCATCTTGGTGAGCACTCCTATTCGACACCTGGTGGCAGCAAATCACAAAAGGTAACTTTTAAAAAATGTATCTGTGCATGAAAGCCATTATGTTCACTAAGCTTATTCATCCTGCTGAAATCTCTTTGAGTATATCTAATTATTTAAATTTCTCAGCAGGGAAGTGAAGATGAGATCATAAATACTGATTCACTAAAACATAGGCTAAACCACGTTAGTAACCTGCAAGTTGTTCCCATGATGTAATTTGTGACTTCATAGGGAAATCTACTTGGAAATGTAAATGAAATACAGATAGATTTTTTATTTCTTTTGTTTAGCATTAAAGAACAGATAATCTTTGGAGTACAGTTTTTTAGGTTTCAGAAAAAAAAGTCAACAGCATAACAACCTCTACAAGTTAGGGCTGAGGATTAAATTTTTCTGCTAACTTTTCTTGAAATTCCACTTTCTAAAAAGTTATAAAGTAATTGCAGATATTTGAGAGTGTGTTAAACATGTAAATAGTGAACACTTAAATGATAAGAAACGAATTTAATGTTAGCGATTACCAGAGTTTGAGGTTACCAAAATAAATAATACTGAGTTACATTCTGAAGGATGATTTCATTAGTGAAAGAGAAGGTTTAGTAAAGTTTAAATTAACTTAGAAGTGTTTTCAGTAACGTGGCACACTGCTACATGTTTCACAGCACATCAGAATAAGGCATTCTTTCCAAGCTAATGCAAATGCTTTGCAGATTACAGAAAACGTTCCAGCTTCAGAATAGAAGTAAATCTTCTGTTGTCTGATATTTCCTCCATATTGTTAACCACACTATCTTAAAGCTGAGCAACCAGAATTTGAGAGCACATATATATTGATACTTATTTTACCTGACACCTGCATAAACTTCTTCCAATTTGCCACATTTGTAAAACAAACAAACAAAAACCCCATTCTCATGGCAATCAGGGGAGTCTGCCATACAACTAAATATGAAATCATGAAGTATGACTATTATTTGTTGTATTTAAAAAAAAAAAGCAGGTTTTTTTTTTTTGTTACTGTGTTGGCAAGATACCAGAAGAAAGTAAAGGCAAAAGCCTCAGAGATGGTGGGATTTTGAGCAACCTCATCTAGTGAAAGATGTCCCATACAAAGGGAGTTGGACTAGATGATCTTCCTAGCTTCTTCTAACCCAAAGTATTCCATTCTATAGATTAGATTAGTGGATGTATAGCCTTTGAACTTATGAGAATGATCAGCCAGATGAGAACTGCAATTTGTTTTGAGCTATAGCACTATGAAATCCCTATAGTATTGTGAGAGTTGATCTGTGGCATTTATTCATGTTTTTTCAGTGTCAATTATCCTACTTGCTGCTGCTTACAAGAATTGCCTGGAGGTCTCTTACTGTTTTATTAAGTGATCCCAATGAATTTATTCACAGTCACTTATCTGTGTTTTTCTATAAGTTTAGAAGTAAATGAAGGGTGTTTGTTGGAGGAAAAAACAAGCGAACATAAAATGAAACAGCTCAATAGTACAAAAAGAAAGGAAATCATGGCTCCAAGAAGTTACATACTAATCACCTGCCAGCATTGCATAAGCCTGTTGTAGGCTCTCATTGGTCACAGTCAAGGTTACAGCAAATAAGAAGCAATCACTAATAATCTGATTTTATCTTATGTGTGGGAATTATTTCCCAGTTAATCCTCCTCTTTGCCAAAGCATGTATTTTTTTGTTAATATGTATGTACTTTTTTTTCCAAATTCCCAACAGTTAGTCTTTTGCTGTGAGACTTCTGACCAACTGCAGGAAGCTAACAGTTTACCATTGCCAGTAAAACAGAACATTTGTTTGTGTTACAGATAAATGAAGAACAGCATTCCCAAGCAAGAACAGCTTTTTCACCAATGAAATCTTCTTCAAGGTCACCTCTTTGGCCATATAAGCAATCCACAAATATTGTCTCTGACAATATTAGGGAGACTCATATGATTCATAAAGCCAAAAATTCCCAAAATGAACAAGCACTACACAAGCAAGATCAACAGCAAGAAAATTGTAAGGTGCAGTAAATCTGTGTGAATTTAATTACAGCTCAGCACAACTGACAATGAAAAAAACAGTTTTTCAAGTAAATACCAGAATTACACTGGGGAGCAACATTTTTCTTTCTGATCAAATAGTTAGCAATATCCTTCAGATCTTGTTCTTGAATATGTACTAATAGTTGTGGAGTGATAATGGAACACGGAACTGAGATTTGTGGAATGATTATGAAAGAACAGATCTTCTGTGGAGTCTTCTGTAAATAATTCTATACAAACTTGTAAAAAGAAATTAAACCACTAAACCAAAAAATGGACTGCATGTTGCCTTGTAATTCACTGTTCCTGTTCATCCTGTGTACAAAAGGGTGATTAACAAATGGTAATTAAGATCACTTGAACATCTCTAAAACTATTAGATTTCAGGAAAAATGAGGCAAGCACTGTCTTATGATTCAAAATGAGGCAGCAATTTCATTTGCAACTGCAAATGCATGTATAACTAGATAGAAGCTGAATCCAGTGCACAGTGGTTTTTATGTAACTTCTTCCACGTGGAAAAACTGTGCAAAGAAGAAACTTGGTCCAAAAAAATCCAGAAAGGATTGTCCATTTTCCTTTATTAACTGTCATCTGCGAACCCATTTCTCTGTACTTCCTGATATATGCTGGCTTTGACTGTAGCTGGGAGATGTTATTGTTAATCATCACCTCTGAAAAATGGACACTGTGGCAACACATAGAGCTCACTCTACCAATAATGGCTGGCTGCTGATTCTCTACAGGAAGTCATTCTTCAACCTTGCAATGCTCAGCCTTAAATGAGACATTTTATATGAAAATCATTGCAGGTAATTGACTTGTAACTGTTGTAATAAATGGATTTAAAAAAAAGAAAAAGTAGGGACAGCAATAACTCAGCCAGAAAAAACATCTAAAATAGAGCAGTTCTGTGCAAGAGGAAAGGGTCCCATCAACTCAACCAATCATTATTCAACTGAAGAGAAATTACTTTTCCAATAATTCATATTGATTATGCTCACCTACCCAAGTATCAGGAAAATCAAGCGCCAGTACACGAGAAATACTACTCTATGACTCCAAGCTACGTGGCAGGGGACATTATCATGTTCTTCCATCAGAAAGATGTCATTTTTTCCTTCTAAATCTGTAGATAGTAATATTTTCTATTGCCTGAGAAAGAGTTCTTGGAGAAATAGCATTTTCTTTTAAATTAAGCTGAACTTCAGAGTATAACAAGTGCTTCTCCAATGACACAAAGATAAGGTTCTACTTAGGTTGTTCTACTGGTTTTATGCTTGGACTATTTTTCTCTCTCAAAAATACAGAAGAAATGTTACCCTGCCTTACTGACAGCATTGTCAGTTAGAATGCTCTATCTGAGAAGACACTGATCTACTCACTGGTCTAACTGGAAGATTATTGAAGAATTTCAGCATTTGTAACTACAGTACTACTACTTCAGTAACTACATACACCTACTGGTGGCATCAGGATCAGCAGAACTTGTGGCTTTTTCTTAACCTTCTCTAGTTGTCTGTTCACTCAGATATTGGGTAATCAAAACAATCCTTGTGGCACTATGCCTAGAGGCAACTTCCAGGGAGAGAGAAAGAGGCCCATCTTAAAGAATGCACATGGACTGCCTCAGCTTCTGTCGGTGTTCCAGCAGGGCAGCTCATAAAAGTTAAATTATTTCAGATAAATAAATCTTCTCATCTTCAAATTATATAGAGCTTTTCTATGGAACTGTAGCTTTTTTTTTTTTAATTAACACTCATTACAAAGAAGATCTTGAGATAGAAACATGAGTGAGAAAATAGCAGTAACAGTAGAAAAAACAGCACTGGATTGTTTATTTATCCTCATCTTTTTGGAGTGATCTACGCATGTATCCAGTGGTAGAGGGTAGGTATGTCTTTGTTACCTATATATTTTCAGAGAAAAATGTGCACAACTAAACATTTTGTTGCAGAGTTCAGAAATTATGTGGAACGTATAAAACCACGATGTAGCTAAAAAAATGGCTACATCTGTTTGGCTTTTTGCATTTCTGTTGTTGTTTTTGCTTTTTTTTTTTTCCTGAAAGAAGTAAACAAATTAGGTACTCTTCACTTTTCAGCTACTGAAGTACTTAGGTGAATGCACTGATGATTTATGAGTGCACAGAAAAGTCAGAATCTTTCAGTGTTTTGCTTTTCTGTGACTGAATTTTATAAATTAGATGAAAACTTAGTGAGAATCTGCTCTTGACACTGGGTGGTGTTCCACGTTTCTCTTGTTAGAAGGCCTGCTGAATACCACATGAAATGCAACTTAAGTGCCTCTGCTATTGTGAAGGAAGATAGACTTTTTTGTGAAGTCTGTGTATCCACATCAGATTACTGCATTCTTTTGGAGGCAAAATAGGGGAGTGGGAAATTATTATTTTTTGCTGGAGAGTGCTTCAATTTTTTTCACTATATACAGCAATAAATGTAATTTTGACCCTATTCTGAAAATCAGTTCTCTTGTTAATTTTTAAATGTGTGTGGCTTAAGTCGTTGTCTGGCACTGACTGAAGACTTTAATTCTTCTAAGAAGGCACAGTTGGAATCTTTTTTAATTAACTGAGGTTCAGATCATGGGCTAGAAGTAGCAATGGAGATGACCAATACCCCATCTCTGCAGATTTTTTTTCTTGCCATATTCTTATGAGCAATTACAGAAGGCAAGAGTATGTTTTGTGATTCTGAGATCTTAATATCTCGTGCTTACTTAGCTCCTTGTTTAACTTGGGTTACCTGATCTTGTACTTTTTTTATTTAAGTTTCTGGCTCCTGGTACTATCTTCAGGTCAGTAAATTTAGTGAGGCAGGCTGTTACACCTGAAAGTATAAGTTTAGATCAGAGAATCTAAACAGCAATCTCATATTAACAGCACATCCTCTAAATAGTGTTCTTTATACGAATTTGAAGGTTACCAAATGATTAGTCCATTTAGGTGTCTCAGTCCCAATTACTGGCTTCTTTGACACAACAGTATGCTGCCTGAGTTGTAAGCATCTTTCCGACATGTGAAAGTTACATAGAAAAAATGCATGGTTAGTGAATCAATGGCAGCAAATAGAACATTGCTGTGAAAGTGGTGCCAAAGCTTCTAAAACGTTAAGTGCATGGACAGAGATGATGCTGTATTTGGCTACAGCACTGAAGGATGGGAGATCTGATTGAAGTCTTGTCTTTGCTCTGATATTGACACTGAAGACAGTCAGCTTAACCTGCTACAGGACTGGCAGAGGAATAGCCACGCTCCCTCACATAGGAACTGGTAAAGAGCTTTGAAGAGCTTTAGCAAAGACTGTTGTCAACAGAGCAAACTTCAAGAAGATTTCTTCCCCACTTATTTTTTATTTCTTCTCTTGCTGAAGAAAGTGTATGCTTGAAGTCATTTTAAAGGCAAGCTTCTCATTTTCAGACAACTCAGTTGGTATTTCTGCTTTGCTACCTAGGGTACAATGTAAAACTGTTGATGGGAATGTAAGAGATTGCTGGCTTGCTATAGCAATCAGGAAGATTCCACAAATTTGTATAATCCCTGTGATATACTGGGGAATACCTTCTATAAGTTCGATAATGCATCTGTGATTATTCTTCTCCTTGCCTCTCAATTAACCAGTACTGCACACACTGTTCCCTGTCAAATATCTTATTTTGTCAGGTGCCAAAGAGCAGACTAGTATTCTTTGCAAATTGCTGGTTTGATTTCTGGCAGTACTTGATTGCTTTAAAATGTGCTTTCTACATCCATTTTCCTCAATACTTAATTAACTGCAGAAAAAGTCTGAAATGAGGTTTCATTTAAGTAGATGTTTCACTTTTGTTGCCTCTAATCCATTCATTTATTTCCTGTATCTCACTAAAGTAGTCTCGGAGATGTTATCTTTCATTTGCAAGAAATTTTGCACTCAGGTTTAACTCTCTTTAGCTAAATCCCTCTGCAGAATGCATCCGGTGTTGGGACAAAGTGCAGAAGCAAGGCCACAGCAGAAGTGATTAAAAGCCAAACAAAATCAAACCATCTCATTTTGGTCAGTGGAAGGCGACTATGGGAATTCGTGACGCAAAAGGAAGTCTAAGAGCTGTCACTTAGAAGGGAAAAAGGATGGGTGGAATTAGAAGCTCAGCAGATTCTGAATAAGTTATTGGGAAAATCTTAAAACTGAAGCTCACTTTGAAGGTCGATATAGTGATCACTGAATATTAAGCCCTTTAATAGAAAACTAATTCTTCTGTTGAAGCACACTAGGGACAATAGATAATCCACTCCATGAGCTCTAAGCATATAATGTCCAGTGCTTCAAAAACTGACTCACTCCTCTAGCTTAGATTTTAGCTCTGGCACAAGAAAACATGGGGCAGTTCCCATGCTGGAACTGCTGTGGATCCAATACATTTCTGCACAGATGCTTTTTTGATGTTTGCAGTCTTCAATATCCAAGGGATTTTTTCTTTTGGGGCGTTTATGGTCTTGATGTAGACATGAAGAAATACTCAAGAATAGTGAAAAGAAAAACTTTAGCCTCTGTCCTTCATGGCTTTAAATCAATACATGCTGTATTTTTTGAAGTAATCTAAAATTTATTGAAACCTGTCCCAAAGGCCAATCTTTGTAGATGTTAAAAGGTAATTTTGTATTTGTATTCTGGTTTTTCAAGTGAACTGCTAAAGGGAACCTTCAACAAAAGGGAAGAATCAGTGCAATGTCCAAGGCTATGGAAGGCTGAAGACCATCAGAACTTGCTGTCAGATCTGTGCAGTGCTAAGTTAGCAGCTTTGATCCAATGTATTCACTTTGTGAATGTCCCTTTTTTTCTTTTCCACTCTAGATCTAATCTTGAAGCTTGCTGACCCAGAACTAAAACGTGACCTGGAGAACAGATTGTGCTTGATTTCAGTGACTAATCAAAGTTGTCAGCTATACAGATGTGAAGGTATGCACATGTCCTGTGGCTGTGAGACAGACCAAGTTTAGTGATGGTCATCTATTTACATTGTCTACACATTTTTCCTTGTCTCCATATGTGAAAACCCTGATTTATGTAGACAAGTACCTTTGTTCTTGAAGAGATGAATATTTGCCACTGCGCACATACAAATTAAAGAGGAAGAGCAACATGTCAGTATACCTTATATGCTACCAGAGCATATATGTCCAGTTATGAATGAATATGTCCAGTTAAAACTTCAGAAGAAGTTTAAGAAGTTGAAATGAAACTTTAGAAATTTCAGTGAGAATAAATACTAACCATGCTGCTGTGGCAAAGTATAAAATGCCTACTTTAGGTTCTATGCAGAAGAGGATCTGCTTTATGAGACATTTTCTCTTCTGTCTGTCACGGGGTCAGTACTGGTTTTGGGGGGAAGATCCTACATTTGAGATCAATGACGTTATTTGTGGTGGGAACAATAAGCTTGATTCCTGTGCTCGTCTAACAGCAGTCATTTTTATTGGTTTACATTTGAAACTTTCCCACGTGCAACATCCAAGTATGGTATATTACAAAAACCTGTATTTAAATGGTAACAGTGCACAATGCTTGAAAGTGACTGTTGGTAAATTGCTTGTTCACTTTGATGACTAAGCCAGTAATTATCACATTAGCATCCTAAGCCACACTTGCCTGCTGATACATCTCCTTCTAAGGCAATCCCATAAGACATGATGGGCTAAGTATGGAGGGTACAGCACTAGGAGAAGGGAAGAGCAAAGAGTGTGTAAGAGATAAGGCTAGGAATTAAGAAGAGGTTTCTTCTGTGTCTGCTTCAGTGTGACTCGGGATACTGCTGGGACCTGGCACATCAAAAGAGATTTTTATTTCTATTTTGCATAAGAACGTGATTTCTCCTGAGCACGATTTGAAACTGCTGTTTTCGAGGCAAAGAGAATTGCTCTTCAGACATAGCTTTCCACCTGTTTCATCAAGGTGTCTTAGGTTGGAGTCCAGAGAAAAAGCTGCCCTCTTCCCCCTCTATACACTAATAACTGTACCACGTAGGTAATTAGAGAAGAACAGCGGGAAGAGGGTGCTAAGGAGTCATTAAAAAGGCTTTTGTCTTTGAGGCACTGTTCTTACTTCCCTGTATGTATTTACTGCAGTCTTTTCTTCACTCTCTACCTCCTCACTGCAGTTACTTTCTGTCTTTCCTAACAGCATAAGGCCATTGATTGCTTCTTCTTTCCTTCAGTCCAATTATCACAACCTATACAAGTGTGTAACCTTGTTCCTGAAAGACAGATGATGCTACTACTCCCTTTTTCTGGGGGATAGGCTATGGGTGCAACAGCCATGAGTTTTCTCTAAGAGGTGGAGATTGCTTGATTGATGCATGGCCAAGCACAAGCAAACTGAAGAGGCACTGAGTCAGGCAGTGCAGTCAGATGGGTTTAAGCATCCTTGTGATGTGCAAACTAGCAGCACTCCGGAGTGGAGTTCTTTTAGAGAACAGTCTCTGCTGCTATGCTACGGTAAGTGCCAGAAGGAACTTGCAGAGGGGTGCTGGTTTTAGGTAGAAATTACACAGAAGAGCAGAGCCCAGGGAAACAAGAGCCTAAATAAGTTGGCAAACATCCAACATGAATCAAATAAACACTGCAAAGTCCTTGACACATGTTTCTATCTTCCTATTTTGTCTACCTGGTCCACAAAACAGCAACAGTGAATAGAAAGAGTTTGGCTTCAAGACAACAAAAACTAAAAGATACAAAAATATTTTTGTAGGATAAAAGGTCCAGTCTGGAACTCCTTTCCATCCACTGGTCAATCTTTCAAAAGTCTCAAAACAATTCAGCTTCCATTATTTCTCCTGTGGGAACTGTGCCCCTTCTAATAGATCCCACTGCCTACAAACTTCTCTGGGTGTAGGTTATGCTTACACTTCTCGTTTAACCATCCTAAAGAACCGTTCTTCTTCCTGCTCACTGTACATCCTTCTAACATGTAGAGAAAGTTTGGGTCCTGTTACTTTCATCACTGCATGACTAAACATGCTACTGTGTGGTTTAAAAAAGTCCTTTAATTCTGTTCTCTGCCACTTAGTTTTATTCTTCCTTTCTGATATTTTTTCAAAGTCCTGTTTTTGCAGGAGAATACACAAGATATCACACTTTGATAGGATGTAGTTAAAATCCACTGTTGTGTGCAAGCTCATCCTTCTGGAAGGAATGAGTTCCTTCAATCTCCTATTAAACTATTCTCAGCTCTACCTGTAAGGCAATCAGTCTTGCAGGTGTTGACCTTAAAAATAAGCTCAGCATCCTTTTGTCAGATGGAAATTATGAATATTCTCAAATGGAGGTGCTATTACTGATTTTTTTTTCCCACAAAGCTCACTTAAAATTAGCTAAATTTCTGTTCAGATTTTTTCTCACTTTTGCTACCTTCTGACTGTCAGCCGGATCAACATCTAAAGAGATACCAAAACACTGCTTATTTCCTAATCACAGCACTGTGAAAGACAAAATAACCTTCCATGTTCTAATTATTTTATAATGCCTTTGATTATTATTTATTCAGTGTGCAAAATGTATGTGTAACTCCCACATGCCTGCTATAGGAGAAAGCGCAATGCTAGAAGTCAGCTCTGCAAATTTACAAAAACAAATAAGCAAAGGTAGCCCATTTAAATGCTACGCAATTGGCAGTTTCTTAAAAACCTCAATCTGCTGTGTCAGCGTGAGTTTTAGAAGGCAACATCCATACCCTGGCTATAAACTCTTCTTGATTGTAAGAACAGTTGAAATACCTTCTTAAAATCAGAACCAAGGCAATGAGTCACTAGAACAGGTTTCCCAAAAGAGTCGTAGATGCCCTGCAGTTATCCAAGGTCAGGTTGGATAGAGCCCTGGGCAGCCTGATCTGGTGGGAGGTAGCTCTGCACATCAGGGGATTGGAACTGGAGTACTCAAGCACAGAATCCCTCTCAGGGCTGGAATTAGCAGTCTCACTCCCTGCATGGTGAGAAGCGTGGGATGAGTGCTTTGTAAATGAGTGCTGCAACCTCAGTGTATAGTGTCTCCACTTTCAGTCCCTCTTATTACCTATGCTGAGAAACAAATTCAAAACCTAGAGAGCAAAACGCTTTTGTTCACAAGGTGTAGTGTTGGATTGGGGCCTCCCCAGCCTGGGGCAGGCACCAAAATCTGTCTCTCCTATTTCATGGGGATCACTTCAACCACTCTGGTATGATAGCAAAGACCCCAGTAATATCATCCTCTTTGTGAATGACTTTAAAAGGAACACGGTGTATTTCCAGGCTTTTCAAAGAGTACATTCTTGGTTGAGGGCTCTAAGTTCTAGGTTAAAGCAGGTAGAGGTTATTTTGTTCATCTTAAATAAGATGCCAGAGAGGACTGTGAATGCATGCGCTTCTGCCATTTTGTGTTGTCTCTATACAGATCACTTCATTCTCAGCATGTGAGATTTTCAGATAAGCCCTTTGAGGTGATTGATTCTTAGCAGGAACCATGTGGGGAGCCTTAATTTTGAACTCTGGAGTTTTATTCTGCTCTGGAGACCAAAATCCTGAAAGGAAACAATTAAAAAAAGTTTTCTTACTGGTTTTATTCACAACCTATAAGTCTCTCTTGCTGTTCTTTTACAGAAAGTTGCAGTTGCAGCAAAAAAAAGTGCTGCAAGAAGCATTCTTCATAAACAGGTTTTATATAATTACAGCCATTCTGCACACTAAGTATATTATCTACCTCTTAGAAACCTTGTTAGAATAATGCACAAAGTCTTACAGAAATACCTGTTTACCAGTCCTCCATGGAAAGCACCCTTCTTGCTGATTTTGTAGAATTAGTCTCTCCTTGCCTTGTGTTTAAATTGTGTAGCAGTCAATTTGCCATAAAGTGTTGCTCAGCACTGATATACAGCACTTCTGCTGGAGGTGACAGTGTATTTATTAATAGATATTTTTTGCTTACCTCATCAAAGTTATGCCTCTTACTTTTAATATGCATTTGAAATAGATCTTCTAATGCCCTTAAGAATAATAAAAAATATCATCAGTCCAAAAAAAAAAAAAAAGAAAACGAAAATGAAAATGAAAAAAAAACCCCAAGCTGTTCAAACATCATATACTTTCAAATGAAAAATACCACTCAGACTGTCTTTCAGATCATTTAGAATATATCCCAACTTTTCAGTGTTGCTCCACCCCCTTCCTCCTTCTGTATCATAGCTGTAAACTGATTTAAAAAATGAAGTTTTAAACCTCTGTAAGGTTCCATGCAGCTTGGCAAGGGCTCTGACAGGAACAGTCTTTCATGTCTATAGCTCCAATTCCTTCTTCCTCATTTAATGAAGGCTATTGGTGCTCTCCATGGCAATGTAGTATTTCCCTTCTGTATTTTGTTGGGGTCTGCATCTCTCTGTGGCTACTGTGACGCACTGTCCCGTCACATTAACTGGGTGAGACTGGGGAAGCTTCTGTAAGCAGTTCTCTAGATTCAGTTATAGTTGTAATCCCTTTGTCCAGGATACTGCATTACTAGAAGGTAGTTTCTGAGTTGCCTTTAGCCAATACACTTTAGACCATTTGCACGGTCTCTTTCTTCTGAGGCCTCCTTTTAAATAACTTCTAAGGGAAACACCAGGAGTTCAACTTTCATGGTTATAGTTTTGTTAACTAAGTGGACTAGGGCAAGAGCAATGCTTTCAAAGAACATTCAGAATATTTTTCTTGACGGTCTGACCAGCTGCAAGCAAAAGGTGTGCTCACAGTGATGTTGTGAACACCTGTAAAAATTAAATCTAACTGACCTAGAAATTAGGTCTCCAAGTTCTGCAGTTGTAATTTAGTTGAACCCAACCCAGAGTTTGGGTTTTCAAACAGTCAAAATATATATACACATATATATGCAATGAACCAGAGGTGTTAGAAGGGCTGTTTTGTTGTATACTACTTGAAATGCAAGAGCATTAATCATTTTATCTGTAGAGAAACTTGCCCAAATAAATGGAGATTTTAAAGTATATGCCTATCATATTCAACCTGCAGCAGGTTTGCTAAGTCCAACTGTTGTTTTTTTTCTAGTCTGTCACAAAGATCTATTTAGAAATCCAGCTCTGGAATAAAAATGAAAGGCCATGACTGATTGCTCACTTTTATTCTGCAGAGAAATTAAGTTCTGCTACTAGAGAATGACCCAAGAAAATAACAGATGATCATTCATATGTTTTTAGTAACCTTTATTTTCGAGGGAAGAGAACACAGCATCTAAAAACCTCTACCTGAACTCAAGAAGTTGGTCCTTTCACCCTACAAGTCTAAGCACACACAGCTTCAGCCTTGCAACACTGAGCTGGGCATAGCATGGAGCATGCATACAACCCCTTGCTGCTGTCGCAGCATGTAGGTACAAGTCTGTGTTATTTCGTTTGGTTTTTACTACTGAGAAAACAAGTGTTTTCTGAAGGATACCAATCTTCCTGTTAATTTGGAGGCTAACACACAGCAGCTTAAGTCTTTATTTTATTTTAATGTTATCATCTTTTTAACACTGTGTACGGGCAGGCAAGAAGCTCAGCAACCTCTTCAACGTTTGCTGACACCGTGATGCTTCTATTCTACTGTTCCTCACAGTGTAATCAAAAAACTCAAATGGAAACCTGCATTTCTAATTCAGGCAACAAAGGTAATCTAAAAACTGCTACTCTTAGAAGGAAAAAAGAAAGCTCTTACCTTTTAACTGCTTGCTCAGAGAACAAATAAAACATCCATATGAATGGTTGCTAAAAACAATTTTAAAAGAGCCGATTATCAGTAGAGAATCTTGGTGTGGTAACAGAATGAGTTTGATTCACACCAGGAGGTTAGCACCTCTCCAGCATCAAAGCACAGCACTTAACCAAGGCAACAGTTGTCTTGAGTTAAATTGAACACTTGGGTTAAATTCTCAACCAAAGGGCCTCCTGTTTAAAATGCTGGCCAGGCAATGGCATAGAAAAAGGGGACACAGTGTTGTAGCTTTGAACAGACCTTCAAATAGACCCGTGGTTAGAAGACAGTTTTCTGGTAGAAATGTGATAAGTGACATGGGAGCACATACAGATCATGAAACCAGAAAAGGATGCTGCATTGGACACCAGCACTACTGAGTACATTTGGCTCTAGTCTTTGTGCGTGCATCATTAATTGATAGAGCACACATCCTAAAGGAAGCAGTTATTGCATTAATTCATTTCGCTCTTCTATAAGGGAGAAAGAACTTTAAACACAAAATCTTTTGCTAAAGAAGAATCACTGTAACTCCGTGATTTGTTAGATCAGGATTGACTTGAAACTGGAATCAAAGTGTTGTAACAATAACACTTGTTGCCTTACTATGTACAAGAATGAGACTGAGAACAGTGTCAGAAAATACGATATTTCCATGTTTCCACTAGATGTTACTGGGAAATACAAGGATGATTACAAGTATTTTCTGTTCAGTTTGAATATTCTGCCCAGTTTAAATCAGGAGTCCTATAAAATGCAGTCACAAGAATATGCACCAAGCTAAACTGGCTTCAAATTTCATTTTAATCTCATTAAAAACACTGGTCATCAATTGAATAACTGGTCAGTATTTTCTAGCTAAAATGAAAAATAAGAGATGCAAAGCACTTACTCTGCATGGTAACGACTTCTACTCAAAATGTCATTTGTAAGATCTTGAAGAAAAAGAAGAGACTCTTCTCTGCACAAATACATAAGCTGTCAGCACCTTTCATTAAAATACAAAAAACATGAAGTTTACAATACAACCCAACAGCAGTACAATACAACAGCAGCAGCGGTTCCAAAATTGATGAACCTCTTTACTAGGATGCATTTTTTTACTGTCTGGGTTCATGCTCTTTTAAAAGAGTGCTCTTTGGTCAGCTTCCTAATTATATTAATTCATTAACTTAATTTACTACATTGATTTTATTAACTAAAAGTATCTATACCTTTCATAGAAATCAATGCATGAAAAAGTGTCCCAATGGACATATAGATATCACAAAAAATTACTTAGTTTAGTTATTATATATTTTGCCTACAGAAAGAGGGGAATGAGTAGCATGACTCAGCTTTTCCAATTTTCTTCCCAAGGAAGAAGAAGGCTGAATCTTGTATCCATAAAAGTAACTTCCACTCACCACATGTAGGTGCTGGTAAATGACTCTTGTGCCCTATTTTCAATTTTCCATCAGATTTCTACTTCTAACGTTTTGTTCTAAACTTAGAAACTGTTAAAAGGAACAAAAAATATTTGACTTCTCTTGTGGTCCTGGAAAAAGTGTCATTACAGAATTGGGAATCCATAATTCACAGTTCTGTCACAAACTGGTAAAGGAAAAAAGTAGATTTTCAATTATATTAACATTTTATATTTCTATTCAGAGCACTGGGGGAAATGATTCGATTCTATAATACATAAAAATCACTGCAACCCTATACAAAAGTGACAGGTCTGCTCATGTGAAATTAATGTCTAGAGTGTCAATCACTCATGTGAATAAAGAAAGAATGTTTCTACTAGTTAGGTTCACATCAGCAGAAATTGAAAAGAGAAAAAACTGTGCAAACACTATGTAGGAAAGCAGAAGTTTTGGCAAAATGGGAAATATTTAGAGAGCTCATTTAAATAGGGTACCTTTTCCTTTAAAAGGATGTGCTAAATATCTATAAAAAATCAGACAGAAGACTTACAAAGAGATTGATACCGAAATTATCCTTGCTTATCAAATGGGAATGTGATTGAATTTAGGACCTTTTTTTCTGATATTTTAAAGTGAAAGTCTGGTGGTTGGAATACGGTATGGAATAATCCAAGCTAGCAGAGTGCTAGCACACATCAGGCCTGTATGGCATACTGCAGTCTGACTGTAGGCTGAGTGCTTAGCCCTTTGCCTGGGTGTTTCTGGGCCCTAAAGCATTAGATCAGTGAAGTGAAAAGGCTGTAAATGAAGCAAAAGGTGAAATGACTGCAAAAATTGAGATACTGTTTTTCACATTTCATAATGCCTGACTTACGTTTCTCAGAGAGTTACTTAAGCTTTTCCTATTTTGTTTGCAGGTCTTTTGACCCTATATTGCCACATGTTAGATACTTCAGTTGTGATCTTAGTGACTGCTCTTAATGCACACTTCCCAAAGATCATGTAATTCATCCTTTTTCTACACAAGCAGCACAAGTTTTGTGTATGAATAAAGGGTTCCATTCATTTTCTTTCTACCAAGCTGAGTATACCAACCTCACCTGTCCAGAGAGAGAAGTTATCTGAGAGTGGTCTCACATTTGTGTCTTCTAAAAAACTGAAAGATCAAAAGCACAATGAAAACCAATTATTTCAGCTTAAAGGGGTCATGTTTGAAAGTCAAATTATTTTATTTTTCACTTTTAGAACTGATGCATAAACAAAGTACCTGTGTGACTCTGTGTCCTTTTCATTACTGATATCTGCTGATGTAAGTGATAGTCTGTCAGGAGATGAGATCTTTTTGGGGAGAGGAGGATTATAATACCTGTGCTTCAAGAGAACAGATTGCTGTGATGTCTTTAAGATTTGTGGTTTTTTTGTTTTTTGTTTTATTTCTGTGAAGCAAACTGAGTGTTTGTCAAGGAGGTCCCCGGAGTATGTTTTGTTAGAAGAGTTTTGACATGCCTTCTTCCTGTTGTGACTGTTTAAATGCAAACGAGACTGTTGGAGCTGCAAAGCAGATGACCTGTCTTTACCAGAGGCAGGAACAGAATTCTGACACAAACTATGCTGAGCAGACTTCCTTGCAGAGGGGGCTGGCAACTGAGTTCTCGAACTGAGCCTCTGAAAACATACAAAGGGAGGCTGCTCTCTTTCTGTCCTGGAATAGCTGTTCTAAGCAGATGTCAAATGTAGGTGACCATTTTCCTACAGCAAACACCTCACCTGCAAGTTAAAGAACAAAATGCCCCCCAGAAAATCACAAAAGCAATCTGGTGATGTCAGTGCCTCCTACAAACAGATTCACTAAGAAGGAAGTTCAAGAACCAGTCTTCCAACTGCTTGAAGTGGTCTAACTGAGGTGCAGTTAGAAGTAAAGCAACACTGTCACTGCATTACAGCTACTTACTAACACGCTCCTTTTCGAGTTTCCTTCTCCTTCCTTCTCTGTGCTAAGTTGAGGTTTCTCGTGACAAGTAATCTTAGGAAATTACACAAATACCTCTTTCCTTGCCAGGCCTCACAGAGAGAGAAGTGATCTTTCCTTCCTTGGACATTATCATTCTCATGGCAATCCTCTTTAGGAGCAGTGGGATGGCACCTTCTACTCACTCTCCTTGAAGGACTGTTCAGGTATGAGCTCCATCTTGAGAGTCTGAATTCCAGCAGAACCACTGTTATCCTCATAAATGCCATCAGTGAAATTATGGTCCACCATTTTCTTATTTATCTCAGTGGAACCAAGGTTTTACAAATAAAAATAATACAGTTTGAATTTGGATGACCTACTTTATAAACAGCGTCACTGGTAATCTAGTGGTAAACACACCATAATTCTCAACAAATAGAAAGTTTTACGATCTAAATATAGTCTCCTGAGGGACTCTCGCCCCCAGAGAGACTCAGTACTATGGCAGAACAAAGTGTTTTGGATAACTTTGACTACTGCACTGAGATCCATAGGTAGAATTTGGTAAAGAAGTGGTCTACACACGCTACCACAAGGTTGTACAGTCTCTGATACCTGCCAGAATATGGAGAATTAGGATTGATTACTTCAGTATCTTGCTTTTACCAATGAATACCATTCTAAAATTCAGAGGACACAGTCAAACAATATGATGTTATTGCATTTTGTTCAGAGGGAATTTGGTAAAAATCATAGGGATTTACTTATTTATTTAATATTGTGTACAGCAATTTTCCTAACAAGAATGTTGTCATATATGCCATCAAATTATTTCAGTAAATTCACTCAATTTCAGTTTTCCAGACGCCCATGTAATACTTCATTAAAAATTCTGCTTAAAGATGAAATTGAATCTTATTTGTTAAAGGAACAAAGGTGACTTGTGGGTTTTTGAATGTTGTGTGTACATTCTTGTACATGACATACACACATGTCATTGTAGATCTATAGTGTAGACCAAGTATGCGTAAGAACAGATGAGAATATAGCTTCTGAGTCTAGCAAAAAACATGTTTAAGTCATTGCAGCTTAGGTGAAAACTCAGTGGATCATAAAGGCACATACATTCATTAGTTTTAAAACAGTGAAACTATATGTTTTTTGGTATCTTCCCAGGCAAAACTGAGAATCAATTATTATTTCTGCTTGACCAGACTATAAAAAGTCACATTGCACAAGCCTGCGGTGTTACAGGCACTTCCCAGCACTACGGACTGCAGCTGACTATGAAGAAGTTGCTCTCTGTCAGGTGACTTGATGTTACCTGTGTGACAAGTAATCACACGCTGTCAGAATATCACATACCTTCTGCTGGCCTAGAGAAACATTTCTGAAGTTGACTGATGTGGCATGAAGACCATGAATGAAATCTTTCTTGTATTTCTCAAAGGCTTGCATCGGTTTGTCTCTTTTCTGCTGATCACTGTCTGTACAAATACAAATGTAAACACAACTCTTTCAAGTTAAATCAATGTTCAAGTCACATATTATTACTCTTTGCTCTTCTTTTTCCCACTAAAGACTGTTCCCTCTCCTCCTCTTGATGCCAAGTAGTATACAAAGCAGACAACAACTCCTCTTTATGGTTGGTTCTTGATGCTTCAGAAGCACACATCCGTATTTGAAATAAATGCAACCCAGGGCTTCATTTTGTCACCCACATGGTAAGTAACAAATTGTGGAGGCATAACAGAGCACGATATTTTGTTCCAATCTCCTGCCCACTCTTTTTTCCCCTGTCCTAGAGAAGAGCTGGTACAAGTCAAAGTAGAAGAAAAGATGATATAATTAAGTCTCTGAGATTCAAGGCTGACTGGCCAAAGGCTGCCACTGCGGTCTGTGCAGACTGTACTATTAAGATAGTGTGATTTCTGCGTTAGTCAAACAAAAAAAGTTCGGAACAGACCCAGACCTTTGGATCTTTGATTATTGCAAGAATTCTTGCAAGAACACTTAGAATAAACATTACTATAGAGTCATAGAATCACAGAACATTCCAAGTTGGAAGAGGAAAGGATCATGGAATGGAGTCCAACTCCCAGCTCCACACAGCAGCACACAACACTCCAACCGTGTGTCTGAGAGCGTTGTCTAAGCACCACCTGAACTCTGGCAGCTCTGGGCCGTGCCCACTGCCCTCTTGTGCAGAACCTTTCCCTAACCCCCTTGCCATTCCCTTGGGTCTCGTGCTGTTACCAGGGAACAGAGCTCAGCACCTGCATCTCCATTCCCCTCTTGAGGTAGTTCTTTTAGTACCCTGGGACGAAACCTGTCTCAGTGTAAATGGTGTTAGGCTTATTGTAAGCAGTATTTCTGTGTGTGTGTGAGTAAGCAGCTCCTCCATCTCACTAGTACTGAGACAGAATAATCCTTGTAACCCAGCAAAGCAGTATATGATTGCAGGTTTTCTTTAGAGGGGGAGATGTATTGCCAGGAATTTAGCATTGCACATTTCTGAATTAGCAGAAGAGTTACAGGGTTTTAGTAAGTCTTAATTGAAGTAATATTTCATTCAGAGAATGAATAATTGAGTCTTTTTTTAAAAGCAATTAGATGTTGCTCTAAATTGTTGGCTCCTCAGAAGTTTGTGACAGCTCTTGTATGTGGCACAACACCTTGTAAAATTGAAAAAAAAAACATATATTTCATGAATAGCTAAAATGAAATATATAATCTTCTGAGGCATATCATCTGGCTTTCCACTCTTGCATGGACATGAATTCATATCATCATCCTATTAAGAAAAAGCATGTTGACAATGCAAAATCCTATTTGGATGACTGAGAAGCAGGATTATACTACTCACTGGAACAAAGAACAGAATGTACTTGCTCAATCACATTCGTGGAGTGATTAGTACCTTTCCTCTTTATCTAGGTTTGTTCAGGGCCCAACCAAACTTCTCCCTCCCCCCTCCCAAATTTTGATTAAAGACTTTGCATTGTGCAGTCCTGTTAAAAATAACAGACAAGGAGCTTGATGTAGCGTCTACACAGTGGTACTGCCAGGATACCTGGCTTTTTTTGTAATGCTGTCAACAAATTGTTGTGAGGACTTGGGAAAAATTGTATTGGTGCCTCCCTGCTCCTCTGCATGTGCTGTCTGCTTGCCTGCAGGTGAGGCAAAACAACAGCCAGGCAAGGCTGAGCCTTCACCAAGCCATGCCAAGGGCAAGAAAATAAAATGTTCCAGGTCGGAGAACCACGGGTTTTAAACAGACATCGTCTAGTATTTCACTGATATTTATACTACAAATATGGGTTATAAATATGCCACATGGCATTAAGCCTATTTAAACAAGTCCCATTCCACTGCATTATAGTTATATGTTTGGAGTAGTCAGCAAAAACTCCTTGGCCAGAATGTCATGCAGCAACTTTCCCTTCCTCTCCCTAAGAGACACCAGGTTTCATTTCCCCCCAGACAGTCATGATTTGTACGAGCCTCACCCACGTGAGTCAGACTGAGGGGTCCTACACTACAGCCTAGTTTATTCAGAAACTTGTCTGCTAAAGGAATTATGTGCCTTCTCCCCTTCTAGCTCCACTCTCTCCAGTTTCTCTTTCCTCATTATTGGTTTTTCCTGTTCATGTTTTGCCTGTGCCCCTTCTTGGGTTTGCAGGGCTTCCGCATCATGACCACTTCCAACACCAGCTATGCTTCCTTTTCAAGCCTCTCCTCTCCTGCATGTGTCTTCCTAAAATGACCTTGCTCTATGCTAACCAGGCATGTTCTCCAGACACATGAACAAAAGGACTAGGAGTGGAAGATATTCTCAGTTTTTCAGGTAACACTGTTGTTTCTATCCCAAATGATAAGCGTATTTTTTTTCTTTTTGTAAGAACAAAAATTAGGCATCCCATGCCTTCTGTATCCTTGCTGACCTGTTTCAGAATTGGCTGTATTTTATAGATGAAACCAGAATTGGACACATTAACTGGAGATGTTGCGGGAGGGTTTCAGTTCTCAAAGTATGTTGTGATTCAGTGTTTTTCCTGAATCTGATTACAGGATACAACTGGTTTTTTTTAGGCTACCTATTTGCTGCTTCCCAGGCAATGTGATCACATGGCATGGCCAGTGCAGCAGTTATTTAGGCAAATGTATTCACCAACCTTTCTGTTAAGCTCATTTATTTGCTAATTTATCATGCTTCCTACTGTGGCAAATGTTATTTGTCAATGCTATTGTGCAGTTTTATTGGTGCTTTTACTGGTACCTCGTACTGGTCAATGCAAAGAAAGTATGATAAATAAAAGGGATTTGGTTGAAAGCTGGGCTTTAAAAATATTTTAAAGCTGGGCTTTAAAAATATAGCCCCCACACTGTTTTCCTGGTATTCCTTGCTTTTTTCCAGCTAATAAAAGATCTCGTCTCTCTTTTGCTGTTGCGTAAACGGCCCACATTTGTACTGAGCAGGCACAAATTTACTCAGTTGAAATGCTGTAACTGGTCAATCAGAACACAACAAATCAAAATTTTTTTTTTTGTTTTAAAGAAAAACCTCGTGTGTTTTAGTTCCACTTATATTTGCCCTAAATACTATGACAAGGCAGCTAACACCTTAGACTGATTCCACAGCTACTTTATTAAAGAGCAGGTTATTTTCAGGTCTGAAATAGAACACGGTGATCCAAGTATGAGGATGGGATACATAGCCAGAACAGTCTTCCACTAAATTGTTTACCAGATGTTACAAAACTCAGTGATTATAGTTAGAAACAGAATCAACACCTTGGCTCATGCCTTCATTTTTGACTCTCAGTGGGAGTTCTGGTTTACTTCCTACCAAGTGTTTTTAAAAAAATTGGCTGATGTTTAACCTCTGATGAGTTTTGAAACAACAAGTAAGTTTCAAAGGACTATGGGGAAAAAGAACAGAAAAAGTGGTAAGTGAACGCCAGGACTGTCAGACTGACAACAGTCCCAAGCATAACAACTGAAACAGCTATTACAACGCTCAGTTGGAGTCAAAAATGATCACCCAAAGATCATCATACCAGCTTGACAAGTGATTTTAATTATGGTTGAGTGATAAAAATATGTTTGTTTAAAAGACTCCTATTAGCTCCTTGGCTTTGTTCTGCAAGATATTTGGATGAAGAATTACAAGACAGCAAAACTACAAGTGTTTACAAAATGGCTAACTGGCAGATCTGAAAATGCCATTAGAAGCAAGGGCTCCTTCCAAGCCAGGTATTTATAACACAAGGATCACTTTTGATGTGTTATTAGATTATTTCTTTCATTTATCTGTAAAAACATAAACTCTTTCCTCATGAAGGTTGAACAGTTACAGCTGGTGAACTTGTGAGTTCCCTGGGAAAGGAAGTTATTCAAGGACAAAGAGAACAGGAGTCATTTACTGTAAAAAAGTGATCTGCAGCATTCAATGAAGTATATGTAGGCAAGCAGTATGCTTTTCAGCATGATAACTAAACATCTCAATCCAAAAAATGCAGGCTTTTACATAAAGTCTAACCAGGAAATCAGTGTTGCTGAAAAGCACTCCTATCTTTTGCTAGATAAACAGATTCCTGTGTTTTTTCATGGTGACAGTAGCCAAAACTAGTGTAATATCACTGTCTATAAGGAGTGGGAATCTGGAGCATAAGTACAGTCTCTTTGGATGGACAAATGACTGCTGCTGAAGTTACGAATCCTGCTCCAAAACTTTATGACTTAAACAGCACATATGATTATCAAGGTTGGACAAATTCATCCTGAAAGAAAGGTGTATGTCCTTCCTAGTGAGGTAAATTATTCTTTGTAACTGTTTAATGAAAGGTGGCATGTAAATAAATGAGGTTGGACATATTTCTAGCTCTTCTTCCCCACTAACTCTGCAGACAGCAATGTGATGAAGGAAGTCCTAGGGAAAAAATCAGACTGGATAACTACAACAGTTTATTCTTTATCCACCATGGATCACTTTTATTTGAAATTTTCTTTTATTTTTCTCAGTTTTGGCTGCCATTTTAATTTATGTAATCTCTGATTTTAGAGCAGTGTGATACAAAGAGACACAAGAACAGTTACAATACTCAGATCCATGGGCCAAATGCTGCAGACTGCACTAATAACACTTAGTCTGGTGTGGGGATTGCTTATTTTGGCAGTTAGAGCAAACGATACCATTCCTTCAACAGAAAGCAGCGACAGAGAAGGCTCCAATGCTTAGATTTGATTTCAGATGCTCTTTGCCTTACTAGCTATCATTGTGAAACGCCTATGTTGGCACATTAATCTACAGTGTGTGGGTGGTTTTTAAGCCCCAAGCTCTAGTTCAGCATTATTTGTTTTCACCAATAGTTAAACTCTGTAATAGTATCAACTGAGAGAATAAAAAATTGTCTTCTAGAGGAAGAAAAGCCTCTAAAATGCCAGATAAACTCACAAAACTCTGCTGACACTGCCCCTTGCTGTTTGCCGTGTCATTTTCAACCCATGCCAAATTCTGCTCATTTTGCTAAAATAAGTGCTCACACTAACATTAGCAGAAATTTCTCCATGAGGAAGGCAAGAAGGGATCATCTCTCTGTAGATACCATCCAATCTGAGTATTAGCACACTTGGAACTTTTGGCTGTAACCCACATCTGCTGTGTGTGACTGGTTCTGCTTTATGAGCAAATTCATGGACATTAGTGGAGCTGACAGCGTTTGACACCATTAATTTGTAGACTGCATCAAAATAAAGAAAGAACTTCCTCTTTTCTCTTGTGTGAGGAAACAATGACAAGATTTGGCATTTATTTTATTTGTAATGGGAAAATAATCCGTTTCTTTCTTTATCTTTTAGGCAGTATAAATAAGACATAATCAACAAGTGAAATTCCCAGCTCTGTAAGTACAACCTGTTCTTAACCACTAACTATTCACCATTTCCTTCATAAGGAAAGGAGATCCAACTCCTACACTTGGAGCATCTCAGCCCGTTTCTCATCTAAGCACATTTCCGTTACAAAAGGCCAGAACTCCCTCCCTCCCTCGTGAGTCAGTAAAAACTGACAATGGTAATTTACACCTGTGAAAACATGGCCCAACAAAAGGATAAATCTAGCAGCATTTCTCTTGATTTTTTAAGGTTCTAAGTTACTAAAGCCTCTTTAGCCAGGACAGACTTTTGTCTCTTACCTGAAACCAAAAGGCAGCAAGTGAAGGGATGCTGAATTGCTAATTCTGCTTGATGCTGTGAAGTGATCAAGAACTTACTTTGGCAAACAAAATTTCATAGTGCTTACATTAATGCAAGTGACTCCATATTTTGCGATTGAAAGACATTGTTGGTAAGCTGGAAAAACAGAAGCAGAAGACTCACAGCTATTTGCAAATCACTGACAGGGATTATATGAACCTCTGGAGAGGTATGGGCAGGGTTTTTTTTAACATTGATGTTGTACAACAGTATTTAGGGAGGAAGGGAAGCTGGAGTAAAAGAGAAACAAGATGCTTTATCCCTGTTTAAGCATTGCTTGCTGAAGCAGAATGCTTTCCCCTTTGGCAGTGGAATAGGAATGCAAAGTTAAAATAGAGTCAGTGCACAATGGTTATGACAAACTCCTGCTCCCTGCATCCTCCAGTAGTTCCCACTAGTTCTGTCCTCCCCTTTTACAAATGCTGCTTTCAACAGCATTGATTCTGAAATCATTGGGAAGGATGCTTTTGTGATGAAGTGACTGCAGTAGAACTTAGAAAACTATTCCTTAATTCCTAGCTCTGAAACAGGCTCCATGTGACCCCAGGTATGATAATTAATTTCTGGTGTCTTAATTTCCTCACTGTAGAAGAGGTGATAGCATATTTACTCTGTTCTAGCTGGTGCATCTTTTTGGGCAGAAAACCCTGGAAGATGATCTTTGGGCCATACGGTGTCTGCCACAAAGGAACTCAGATCCCAGACAGAGCTGCCAGCTGCACAGGATTGGAAACAGGGAGAAGAAAAATTTGTGAACCACGCTGCCCAGTAAATCACTGAAAGCTGTAGTCATACATTTGATATTTCCTTCATTGTGGCTCCCCTGGAATGCTGATATGCATGTTTCTTTTCTACAGACTGAAAAATGTATTATTAAAACCATCTCTCTAGCACTCCATAAACTCGCAATGATAGAAAGTTGATGTTTGCATATATAAACACATTAATTTTCACTGATTGCTAAATGATCCATTCAATTGCCCAAGATTAGCAACAACTGGCATTTCTACATCTGTGAGGATGAAATTATGTATTTATATAATTGACTGTATAGATTATTCACACAAACTCCAATCATCCTGAGATAAAATGCTGCAATTTTTTACGCCGTTGAGCTGTTTGGAGAAACAACTTGTTCTTATTCTCAGATGTTGTGTTCCTGAAAGTCACAAAGAAATTTCATTCTAAACTGGCTAAAAACCCAAACAGAAATTACTATTTTGACTAATATCTGTCTCATGCAGAAAATTACATGAAGAAGAACACAAGTTATAAAAAGACCACTGTGTACCATAAAGCACTTAAGTACTCTGTTGACAGATAGAGGTTTGGGTTGTTTTTTTTTTTATTTGTTTTTTTAAAGAAAGATACCATTCCTTTTTCCTAAAACATGTGACTCCCTGTTAAAAGGCACTGAGGCTTCTTTCTGCCTGCGTGACGGGGAATTCTGAGAAGTTTGCTGCCTTCCAGGAGCCAAAATGTGGGACATTGCCAGAGTGCCACAATTTGTCATGAGCATGGATTGCTCTCCATTATTGCTCTTTCATGTAGGCAGGAAAAACACTGGAAGCTGGAACACAGGCAGAATCAAAGAAGGCTATAAGGCTCTGGGAACTCTAGTGCCTAAGCTATCTTCTCTCAGTCTTGGATTAAAGAGGGAATACAGAAATAGACACGATGCAAATCAGCTCCTGGCTACGTGGCTGGTGCTGGCATGAGGGTTCCAGTTTTTATGATAATGGGACTTTCTGTGAAGTTTATAACCTGTTAGAAATGGAAGGGGTCCACCTGTCCAGCACAGGTAAGGCAATTTTCGGCAGCAGGCTGGCCAACCTCACGAGGCAGACTTTAAACTAAATGACTTTGGGGTGGCTTCCAAACTGGCAATGCTTGTGCTATTGCAACCAACTGGGGAATATGCCAGGCCAACCACAACAGTGACAGATGTTCCTTAGCTGCCTCCCATGAGATAAGTCAGAAGTTCAACCTCCACAATTATGCGTACAGCTATCGGGAACTTCTTGCATCCCTCAAGAGAAGCCAACATCCCCTGCTCCCTTTTCTTCTCTGATGTGCCTGTATACCAAAGGATGCAGCATGGGAAATAAACAAGAAGAGTAAGAGATATATGTGTGGTCACAGAGCCATGATCTCATTGTGATCGTGGAGACATGGGACAGCTTACATGACTGACATGGATGGCTGTACTCTTTTTAGGAAAGACAGAGCATCGAGGTGAGATAGTGGAGTTGCTCTTTATTTGAGAGAACAACTGGAATGTATTAATCTCTGCCTAGGGGGAAATGATCAATGAAAGGAGAGCTAATGGGTGAGAATGAAGGGGCAGACTAAAATGGGTGACACCATTGTGGGTGTTTACTACAGGCACCCATAGGTGCCTGTGATCAAGAGGAAGAAGTTGATAAGACCTTCCACAGACAGCTGAAAGTAGTTTAGTGAATATTGGTTCTCATGGAGGGAGAGAACTTCAACTAACCCTGCTATTTGCTGAGAAACCAATGCTAGTAGGCATACACAGTCCATGAAGTTCCTGTAGTATGTGAAAGATAACTTTCTGATACAGGTGGTGGTAGAGACTATGAGAAGAGATTTGCTGCTGGACCTTTTCTTTATGAGTAAAGGAGGTACTGGAATCAGTCTGGTTCAACATTTTCATGAGAAGGGATGGAGTACACTCTCAGTAAGTTTGCTGATGATGCAAAGGTGGGAGGAGTGGCTGAAGCACGGTTGTGTTACTACTCAGTGAGACCTGGGCAGGTTGGATGCTTGTGTGCATTAGTACAGGTTAGGGGCTGACCTGCTAGAAAGAAGGCCTAGGTGCCCTGGTAGACAGCAGATAGGCCATGAGGCAATAGTGTGCCATTGTGACTAAGAAGGGGTAGATTAAAAAGAGTGTGGTTAGCAGGTTTAGGGAGGTGATCCTCCCCCTCTACTCTGACCCGGTGAAGCTACATCTGGAATTCTGTGTCCAGTTCTGGATTCCTCAGTTGAAATGGGAGACAGGAAGAGATTTAGAACTGGATGGGCTGGTCCAGTGTGCTTCCCTGGAATGGTGGACTGAGGCTGTGATGGAGCCATAGAGATGAGCTTCAGTTAGGGTTTTTCAGAATTGCAGAACTTGCCAACTAATGATTTGGGTGGCTCATTTTCTTGCATAAAGTGTGGGTTACATTTCTGGGTTCCCTCAGTTAGGGCTGGTTTTGATCAATCTTTCACAAGTGTTAAGTTTTTCCCAGTTTCCTACCAGTTCATTTGGGACAGTTTCATGTGCATATCAGCCAAGGTTTCTGCTTCTCTACTGAGCTGATCAGCCACAGGAGATCTGACTCAAACATCACAATATCATAGAAATATTGTTTGGGAGAGAATTCTGGAACTTACAGGCTATGGAAACACTGTCTCATGCTTCCAGGCTTCCAAAAAATCTAATTCAGCTGTAGCTCTTAATCCCTCATAACTGAAGAATTTGGAGGACTTTCTAGATTCAACAGATAAGTTTGACTCTCAAACTCAATGTATAAATAAGTTTGTTTTTTTCTTCTTTTTTTGTTCATTGGCATAAAAATGGATTATAATGGATTTATTTATTTTTTTCCAGAATTTTCACATTTCCTTTGGAGTAGAAATTTTTCTTTTTTATTACGAAGACACTTCTTGAAACCTGGCCTCTGGTGGATTCTGCAGCATAACTTGAGCTTTTTCCGTACTCGTTAGATGCTCTTTCTAGTAAACATGGCTTCTACCGAGAACAAGAAATGTGAGCATTCTCCTAGTCAGACATATTCAGTGTTGGGGTGGTCATGGAATTACTGCTTTCACAGTAGTTTCATACGTCATGCTGCTGTCACAAATGTAAGGAAGGTAGCATTTCCAATGCTTTATATACCATATGTAAAAGTCATGAGAAGAGCTTCTCATGTGAAGTTAATCAAGGATGCTCTTCCCAACTGTGACATTAGGAACTTCATGAGATTCAAAGCAGCAAAACGTTCAGTGAACCACTAAATTTAAACTCTGACTCTTTTAAACCCTAGAATTGAAAATCTAAATAACACGTGAAGGCATTCAAGAGGAAGCCCTACACTTTGCATGTTTCCTTAGTGTTAATGTTTCACTTATGCAGTTTTTAAACTAAAGAACAACAGCACAGACAGCTTGAAAAATGAAAAATTTTAATACTGTCAAAAAAGTGTTTTAATTAAAATTACATTTTTACATTTTATTCAGCGTGTTTTATCTGCAATGTATTTATTTCTAAAATGAAACAAAGCACTATGCATGGTATTTTGTTCTGCCTTTTCAGGATTAATCTCTGCAGGTGTTTGAGGCTTTGTCTTTATTTTAACAGGTTTGTGTACATCTGCACCATGTGACCTGGGTTTTCTTCTTGCAGCTGACTGGAGAACTAAGTGCTTGCTGTGTAACACAGATTGCATATTTGGAAAACAAGTCCATATCTACATGACTGTATGGATTGAGAACAGGTAAGATATCTCATCTGAATGTGTGGCTGTCCAAACTACTGTGCATGCTGATAAATTTCAAGGTTTTAAAAGCACACTGTAAACAGCAACAAAAGTAGAAATGGTTGTGGGAGGGAGGGAATTCTACATGAAAAGAAAAAAAAAGTGCAATCTTCAACTGAGCAGAAAATTAGTTTTGTCCTCATGTTATTCTAGCAGAGTGGCAAAACAGCCTTCATTCATTTTGTCTTTTAATATGCAAATGATAAACAGAAGCCTATATTTGTGGGCATAAAATCATTTTATACTGCACAAATGATTGCACATTAACCCCATTAGCAGTGACTGTACATCCACTATTGTTCTGTTCAACACTTCAGAAGACATAAATTCTTATCTATCCACTGTGACTTCTAAATTTTGAGTTTTTCAGGGACAAAATTTCTTTTGTCAAGACAGACATTTCTGGAGCTAACCTATCCTTTTGTGGAGATAAACGTTAAATGACAAAAGTGAGTTGTCTTTCCTTAGCAGAATACTGGTATATAAAAGATACAAATGATGCTGAATCCTCACTTCCTCACGTTATGGCTTCTATGTGCAGGAGCCTTGTATTCATGTGGGCTTTTAAATTAACAGAAACCACACACAACAATACATTCCTGATGAGCTGTACAAGAGAAATGATAAGCAACTATTATAAAGAACATAGATAATGTCCTCTTGATCTTCTCCAACAAATGAGTTTCTGTGCCTTGTGTACTTCTGTGGGAAGATCACTTTCTTTTAAAATATTAAAATCAATCAACAATACTAAGTTTAAAATGCTTATGTGAAAGCCAGCATTGAGGAAAGGCTAATGTGATACGGAGCATGAAGTTTTAGAAAACAAGCAAAATTCTTATTATGTGATGTGGTTCTGGACTTATTCTCTTGCTTCTCTGTAGATCTTCTGTGATCCAATTTTCTTAATCTGTAAAGGAAAGAGTTATCTTTTCCTTCTTGGATGGTATGTATCTTCCTTAAACAATTGCATCTTAGTGTCTTCTTTGAGCTATCTTTGTTTTCAACTGCATTATATGTATTATACTGCAGTAACAGTGACAACCTACTGCAGATCTCTGATAACTGATATCCTTTCTGCACGCATTCTTAAAAAGCAGCAACTTTCAGTTTTCTTGCTTCAAAAATTTGATTTTAAATTGTGGGTTTTCTGTGCAGAAATGGTGAATAGTCCCATATCTATAAATTTTCCAACAGAGAATCAGGATATGCCTTAAAACCAGCTGAATGAAGAAATCTGAACACATTCCACAGTGCTTTCAAGGAAAGGGACGAATGTATCGCTGTTCAACCATCTCTGCTTCCTTTCAAAAAACAAAGGGTATCAGAGACTCTGCTTAAATGTTGGGTACTGCAGGCTTCAGCCAAGAGGTGGCGTTAAGATGCAATGCAATGTTGTCTTAGCAATAAAATATTACCTGTTTTAACAGTAGTATGCCTGATGCTTAGAGGTACACAAACCAGTTAAGGAAACAGAAAATACACTGTAGGTGAGCAAAGGAATTCGACAGGAATTCAATTGGTCTGAGTTGGGACTGAAAAACTAGAGTAACTTATGCCTTAAGTAATCACTTGTAATGTATACCAAAGATTCTTACACTTTGTAAATTAGAATGCAGCTGTGCAAATGTGAACCAGCAGCTGGATACAGCTACTATTTTAGATGTTAGGTAAGATACTTAGACGCTTGAGGGATTAGGACTAGATGATCTTTAAGGTTCCTTCCAACCCAAGCCATCCTATGATTCTTATATTATTGTCTTAACCGTACTTGGAATGATGAATTTTTTTAGGCATGCCTCCTCATCATAAAAAAGACAAGTATTTACAAACCAAACAAATGAAGCCAGACCTAATTTGAAAACAAAACTATACTCACATTTAACACTGGAATGCAAACTCTTTGATGCAGATGAGTCAACAGCAGCTGTATTAACAAATGAAGGTTCAGTCCATTGAAACGCTTCTATTCCAAATAATCTTACAAAAAAAGGGGTTATAGATGAAACTGGTGATATCAAGGTGTTGAATTCCTCATAGAAATACGGTACTGGTATGCATAATGTTAGCAGGTCTGCAAGCCATCACATCCTTTTTTTTCTTTTTTCCCCTAGTCATTTATACTGTTTTCTGTCTGTTTCCTGTTTCTTACCCAACAGTGAGCTTTCAAAACCTAGAGTAAATGAAATATAATCAAATCAGTTGAGTTACACTATATTAAACTAACTGAGGGTTTGACTCCTTGTCCTCATCTGAGTGAAAGTGCCTCAGAAGTGCTATTGTTGATTCAGAATTAAACCTGGGTCTGAATTTTGTGGTTGTAGGCCTTGTTTACTTTGGTATAGAAATAAGAATTAGTGCAGTTAATGTTATTAACATTCTTTTTAGTTTATAAGTCAAAAAAAGCTGTGTACATCTTATTTCAACATCAGTTGTTAGTCAGAAAATACTTCAGGAATGACTAGCATGGCTGCTATCAGTCAGAGCCTCCAAGTGATGGTGTAACGAGATTCAGGTTATTCCTAGACTGAAGGGTATCAGTTCTTGATCATCTGTCTATCGGTAGAAGTTATTTGATTACATGATTACATAGGCATTTTTGTACACTATGTTTTCTGTTATTAGGTCATTTGATTTTTCTATGCAAATAGTGAAATCAAGTGAGTTTCCAGGAACAAAGCCATGTCACTGTACTGCTGCATACTCTTCAGTAAGTCACGTGTCTGTATGGGAGATGGTATGAATACTGATGGAAGTGTATGTCTCATGTGCTATACCTAGAGATAACTACAATATATGGACAAAAACTATTTTTGACTGTGAAGGAAGAAGTAATCAGTCAGAAGCACAGTACTCCAGTTGCATTTGAAGGACACTGACTCCATTTTCATCCAAAACGCTTTAGTGATTACTGCTACATGTCACAGCAAATCAGAGCTTGTACAAGTGCTCCAAACAGTGTTTCAGACATGCAGGACTAGCTACTGATTGGAGTGAGGCCAAATAGACTGTATTCAAAAAGCTGCTCTACTTTAAAAAAAAAAAAAAGTGAATATTTATAAGGGCACTGGAGAAAGCCTCTAAGCAACCCTGATCAGATTTTGCGGAGGCATGAAGCCCTATCATCTGCTACGTATCTGCAAGGATATGGAGCAAGTGACAACTCAGCACTTCAGCACAAGGTACGTGCAGACCTTGATCTCCTTGCAGAATTACAGTTCTTAGTATCTATGAAAGTTCAACTCTGCAAAGAGAACCTGACTGGAACGATGAAGCATTATAATAAGGAAAAAGTTTTTTTTTTAATATTAGAGGTTCCTGCTCTCGTGTGCTCTAAAGCTAACTTTTGAAACTATAATTTCAGATGGTAAAACATAAGAAATAGAAATTTTAGCCACTGGAAATTTTGACTGGCATCTATGCTGAGAAGGCCTTTCCAGCTTAACTGAACTGTGCTAGAGACATGCAAGACTGACCTGCGAAAAAAACAAAACAAAACAAAACAAACAAAAAAAAAAACTAAAAAACAAACCCAACTGAAATCTGTTTTGGAACAAAGCACTTGGCTTCTTTTATGCCAAGAATATCTTCTGTGTATTTTCTTTTGAGCTTTAAGAATGTAATAAACAACTGAAGAAGCATCTTTGAGTTGTTTTCTTTTATTTTTCAATCTTCACTCTTGTTTTAGGATTCATCAGTTGAAAATGATGAAAATTTCGATTATACACGACAATCTTTGCTTTACTTAATTTTTTTGTTCCTAATACTTTATGTTTATGAGAAATGCACTGCGATTTGAGTTCTGCATTCCTTAGAGTTTGCTATTTCTGTGATGTTAGCAAAACAAGAGTAAAAGTCACTTAAGAACAAGAGTACGCAGCAGCAGTCCAGCCTCCAAACCATGATATGAGTGGTAAGGCGATGAACAGGACCAAGGTGAATGTACTGCAACTTCAAAATGATGATTCTGATACAGTGATAAAATAGTTCACTGGATTTGTGTTAGTTAGCCTAAGATTGCTGAAAATGACCAGTCTCTTGGCAGAAATAGCAGCAGCAGTCTGATCTAGTGTTCCACAGCTATATGTTTCTGCAAAGTTCACTGTGTGTTTTTAAGTGAATTGTTTGGTTAAAATGGCTGGGAGTCTAAAGACTGGAAGTCTTGCAATAACCTAACTACAGATACAACCATTCACTTCACTTGTTTTCATCTGCACTTCAAACACCAGGAACTTTACACAGTTCCAGGCAACAGGGAGAGGACATTTTTTAAATTCCAAGTTCTCCTTAAAGCTTGAAGCTATTTGCAGAAGAGAGGGTGTCTGAAAAGCTATCTCAATTACAAATGTAAACTACAGGAACTTCCTTCTAGGTTCTCAGGACTGATGCTTTAATTTTCTAAGCCTCTAAAGCTGTAACCTCTCTGTTATTCTTCTGGGGGCTATCTCAATTAAATAACTACCTGCCCTAGCTCTCATTTTACCTTTCCTTTTATTTCAACTGACATATACATCTAAAGAGAAACCACTATTAATATACATGCAGAGAATTAAATAATTTTTCTCTTGCTGAAATTAAATTGTCATTTTGTAGAATGATTTGACTATGTATACTTCACACCTCTCAGCAGCAGGGATTTGCTTCTCCTAAAGCAGTTCCAATCAAGAGGTCTACATATCTCCTCTTTTACAGCATGCTGTGTTGTGTCTCAGCTTTAAATTCTGCTACGTCTCTTGAGTTAATGAAGGTGGGAGTGAGCAAAGAAGGAGGAAGAGATTCATCAGCCAGTCAAAAGTCTATCAGACAATCAACATACCCTGGAATGTGATTTCATCTTTCAGTGACGTGGATAGCATCATCACTGAAGAGTGAACATACCTTTGGCAGACATCAGTTTCTTGTAGTAAGCAGCCATGTGATCTCAAACGATGTGCTGATTGGAGAGCTTGCAGGAAGATCCAGGAGAAAAAAACTGCAAAAGGAGAAATCTTAGTTCATCCGATGGGGCAAGAAACGTCTTTTAAATTGTTTTTATAACGTTAATAGCTTAAAAAATATTTTACCACCTTTTGATTGCAACAAGATCAAGTCAATATTCTTTAATTTCTTTCAGGAAGTAAGGGTAACACAAAATATAACAAAAAGTGGTAAATTATTGTCATTTTGCGTATTTTTGAATACTTGAGAACTACTACTTTCAGAAAATAATATACAAGCTTCAGATCTTACAGAACTCTGGAGAAGACTAGAGGATCTCACTATTTATTATCTGATATAATGAGAGACGTTTATATTTTGAATGGTATAAGAGTGGAAACATGCACACACAAAAAATCAACCACATAATAACATCTTGCTTGTTGGTAAAACCAGCCCTTACTCTTCCAGTCTGTAGTGAGGAAAATGGACTGGATGTACACAAAGACAGAATTAGGTTCAGCAAACAAAGCAGAATGTAGAACAGCAATACGTAATGCACTAACTGGCCATAACCCTCCTCTGAATCTCTGACTCAGTTTCTCCAGTCAGGATGAATTTGTCTCTGCATCTGACAGAAGTTCATTTGCCCAGGAAGAAAGTCAAGGAATGGGTAAGTATTTGTTTTTAGTTTTAACTCTGTAGGGTGGCTGAGAAAGATTGTTGAATTTCAAGATGTTTCAGAATAAAGCATCATTTCTGGATTCCTTCTCAAACCACCGGATGGGATTTATAGATAGAAAGTTGCTAGCAGATAATTTTTTTTAAAAAAACAGAATACTTGAGACTAGAAAGCTAAGGTGCCTTTCACCTTTGATTCGCAGATGCAGAGTAGCTCTTACTGAGGTAATCAGCCTATCCAATCTGTTCAGATTTGGCTTTCTGACACAATGAACTGAATGTCTGTTTTATCCTTCACATCCATAACGTACAATTTCAGTTAATGACTTAGCTTCAAAGTATGTATTTTATTTTGAAAAAAAGAGGTGATTTTGTGCTGAGAGTCTGGAATTCAATCTTTCCAACCTTGATTTGCCTGCTTTCTTACTGTGTTGCATTTACTTGCCTAAATCACTTGCCTACCAAGTGAGACAGCACTACAAACCGTTTTTCACAGCCAGAGAGTTCAACTGCCTCCAATTTATTTTGTCATCTTTTGGACAAGCACCAGAACATGGAACAGGACAGAACACCTAACGCCTTATGTATTGCTTCATTTAGTATTATTTAGTAATGTGCTCTGACAAGGGACTGGGATGGAGCCCAGCTTTCAGCAGCCTGTCCAGCTGCAGCCTCACATCCCACCACAACCAGGCATGGAAAGGTGATGATACTTCCACTCCAGAACCTCCTATTTTGGTTGTTCATCAAGCATGTGCACTCAGTCTGAATGCTTACACCATGACACAGTGCAGTGACACGAAGAGAAACAGTGACTACATGTTTGCTATAAACAATGGACAACTTGGTGGAAAATGCTGACCAAATCACATTGATGTCTTTGTTGCAATAAAATTCAGCAGGAGATTTGATACTCAAAGCAGAAAAACGTAAAGCTTGCGGTGTTTCCAAACATGGTCCTGATGATAGTATCAGACTAAAGAAATCAAATGCTTTCCTGTACCTGATAGCAACAGTTCTTCACTATCCAAACTTCAAAGATGTAATTTTTACATGAATTTTACCTAAGGTGCTGCAACCTCCTGCTGACAAAAGTGTCTGGAACAAACTCTTCAGTAATAACCAGTGACATTTCTAGGTGGTGTGAAGTGGGACCGTTCTGCTGAGTTCAAGAAATGCCGATATCCTAAGTCACAGCAATGAGAGGCTCTTGTCACTAAGGAAAAGAAAATAATATTTTGGGAAACATCCCAAGTAATTCCTTGATTGGCAGTGACAGCCTGTATTCAATATATGCAGTGAAAAAGACAACATGGCAGAAGAACTGTGTGGTGATCCAAACAATATCCAAGGATTAAAAAGGGATGGAAAATCCATTTATAAAAGAACATTACAACTCCAAATTTAAAATGCAGAAGATGTACAAGGCACCAGTAGTTTAATCTAATTTTTCGTCTTTCATATAATCTAACTCTATCTTAGGTCCAGACATTGTGCAATAAGTGGTATTGTGGTTATTCCTATGTAAGAAAAAAAGAAAAGCAAGTTCTTTTATTTGCCAGAGACATTCTGTTGAACTTTGGCAAATCATTTTGTCTTCTTGTGTTTCAATTTCTCCTATGAAAAGAGGACATAAAAAGCACATCTGTATCTCAAAGGACACAGTTTTAAGGATAAGCACGATAAAATGGGAGATACAATTCTCATCAAAATACCCCTAACCTCCTAGAAAGGGTGCTTTTACATGAGCTCACTGGAAAATTCAAACTTGTAAACAGATTCTTTTTCTTTTGTTTTCTTTTTCATCTTTGTATAACTTTAATTTGAGGGAAGTGTTAAATAGAATTACTCCAGGAATTTTAGTAACCTTTTATGAGGCTACGCTGATGTCTGCATGGGGAAAACATGTCAGGTCAAAGTGAAGCAGTCCTTCTGAGTGCTGTAAAGGCAGGCAGAGTGCTCAAGCCTATGTTTGAACAGAGTCAATTTTCAGTATTTACTGTTGTCTTATGTGGAACTGATCCACATGCAATCCAAACTTTCACAGATTTCAACTTTTTCTATATATGAGCGCAGATCTGTGCACAGGAAGTTGCCTGCTTTTGAAAATCTGCCTTTAACTGAGCACATTCTTAAAGCACATATCTTAAAGACATTTGCATCTTGCTTCTCCATGAGGAAAGATTTCCAGGAAACACGAGTCCAAGAATGAGATACAAAGAACAGTGATAAGTGTCTCAACACTGCCTCTTTTTATTTCCTACTTTTTAATGACTTCCCTAGTAATTTATTATCATCCTGAATATGTAGTTGTATGATGACTAATTGACTTAGGTTGCACTGATTGAACAGCAACAGATTACTTCTGCAAATCATGTGTGGAGAATATATCATGTCCAGAGCTATAATGTCATACCATAAATCCACTTGTAGCAGTATTAAAGTTTGACTGATACACAATGACAGTGATAAAACATGTCCTTTCTATGTAGCTGAAAATCAAAAATATGCTTTTGAAAAACACAAGAGGTGACTTTGTTAGACCAGCACGCTGCTGTTTGAAAGCCTCTACTTTTTGATTTTTAAAGGAGGAAAAGCATGTTCTCAAGAACACGTACAATGCTTTACTCTTTAAAAAGCTAACATGACTGCATTGCTGCTGTGCTGCTGATAGATTATCTTTATCCCACGGCTAGCTGCTAATTCTCAGAATCAGAAATCTCCTATGTAGGGGACAAAGCCACATGTAAGTAAAATAAAAAAATAAAAACAGTGATAATTAAAGCTGCTCCTTAAAAACCTTGGAAAAGTTTTGAAAATACCAAATTCTTAGTCACATATTTATATTAGACATCTCTGAATCTTCCTTGGCTTTGCTTTTGTAAACTGACAGAAGTATCCTCTAGCACTGCAAGAACTGTCCAGTACCATAAACCGTAGTTCAGTGTTGAGATCCTGCATTTGTTTGTATCTGCCTCCTGCCTAATTCTGAATTTAGAGGAGAGGAGAGGGACCACCTCTTTGCTGTGTTTATTCAGGAAACTGATATGACATTGCAGTGGTGGGGGCACAAGATGGTGCCCCAAAATGCAGCAGCCCCTAGGTGTAGAATGGCGTGCAGAATGGTGTGCGTCTGGCTGCAGCTGGGCTTTGTCAAGGGAGAGACAAAGAACAAAATAGGGGCGAGCAGTGTGCCAGCATTTAAATAAGGTCATATGGATCTTGACAAGGTGCAGCAGAGCACCATTTCTGAGAAAAGAAGCTTCAGACAGCTGGACAACTTTCTAGTGAGTCTTGGCAAAGATCCTGAACACAAAAGTTGCTCACCTGAATTCAGAAGATGGGATTTCTGTAGTAACAAGTGTTAGAAGCACTTTTCTTCAAGCACAGTCGGTTCTATAATAAGATGTTTATCTTTAAGGATCTCAAAACATTCAAACTCTTATTCCAAACTTGCAGCAGTTAGACACCTATCAAGTAATAATTTGAATATTTATGGCTACTTTTGAGACTCAGCTATCCTCTGAAACTCTCCATCATGGAGTACATAGGCACTGTGATAACCATGGGATCTTGACAGGAAAGGACAGTGTATTGGTTACATCTGAAGTAAGCAGTTAGAAGTATGATCATCTACTGGCAGGCCCCATGGGGATTACAGAAAAGTCACCTTGTGGACAGAATTCTTCACTACAACTGAGGCAGGTACCAAATGGCTGTAACATTTGAGTCTACTTTCCCTGCCAGATAAATTTTGTTTGTTTTAATTCCTATCAAGTAGTATGACCCTCTTGACCAGCTACTCTGAGCAGATACTCTCTGTTACAACAGCATCTGCGTGGCAATTTTCTGCAGGCCACAAAAATGAACCATGGCATTGCGCAAATGTCACATATTTTGCAACATGAAACATTGCCTTTCCTAAACATAAATCTTCCAAGCAAAAGAAGAAGCAGAGCAGGATGCTACTGTGCTGCTTGTGCCCAAGGGAAGAAGTGAAGACAAAAACACAATGTAAAAAGATTTTCTGAAGATATGCTATAAAATAGTATAGGGTAACACAGCACAGAATTGAGACCTAGAAAAGTCAGGCCCAAGACAGCAAAGCACACAAGCTTCCCCTCGCTGCAAAGAAAGGGTAAGCTGCAAGTATACAAATTGCACACTCACTGAATCCCATCAGTTTTATGAAAATATGTCCCAGTGCTGACAGATGAATGCATCCCAGTTGAATTACAGAGTAAATTTAATGTATGCCTTAAGAAATGATGGAGCCAAACCTCTGTTTCAAAAGTCCCTTAGATTCACAGGAGCCAGACAGTCAGTCACAGGTTCATAGGAAATCCAGATTTCCGTACCTACCACCAGTGGTATGGTTTTCAAAAGCAATCCCTAACTCCCACTGAAATCAAGGGCGATCTGGTACCTTAATTTTCAAGTCTGATCACAGAGACTAAACTTGAGTCCTCATATTTAACTTTATCTTAGTGAAGTTATTTAGGATTTGTCTGTGTGCGGAAGTTCCAGTAATCATTTTATTTATAGTTGAAATGGATGTGTTCCCGTTTAAAAACTTATTTTTGCTTAGTTTCAGTCTGTTCCTTGTTAACTTGAATTAAGTCAGCCACCAGTGCAATGTGCAGGCACAATCTCACCCAGATATATTCAAACACTTTAAATCTATGCTCCTTAAGCAGCTGCAAAGAACTCCACAGAGTTGCCTACCAGTGGAAATAGCTTAATGGAGAACCTGTATTTGCCTGATAAGATTTGTGAGTAGTAAAGGAAACATCTCCTTAGAGATGATCCCAAATGTCAAAGGACAGGCTAGAGGCCATCAGAACAAGAAAAATCAATACAGTTCTTCCTTTGGTTTCAAGACAGCATTGTATTTTGAGGGAGGGACAAGGAGCATCTCACTCCTAAATAAAGGAAGCTTCACTTGTGCTCTCACCTACACATTTCAGGATAATTTTTTGCTTCAAAGTCACTGCCTTAACTTCGATTGAGTTGATACAGCTATAGCCAAAATCCAAGAACAGAGAGTTCAGAGCGTGACGACAGGTTGATTTGGTGATGACTGACAAAGAATTTTTTTTGCAGAGGACACACTCTCAATGTTTTCCAAAATTCGTAACTCACCATCAGTAGCTCAATTTTTGGCAAAATCCCTTGTCTGGGGTAACCTTCTTCAAGAGATACAGATGCAGGTGGCCATAGGTATCATTAACAGTGCTCTCATAGAAGAATCTGTGAGTGAGCCTTTTTGGGGGGATCAAATTCTGTCACCTTAGATCACTGGCTTAAAATAAACATGGTATGAAATAAATGGGGGTTACCTGAGTAAATGTTATTGCTTTTCCTCTGTGCTCATATTTCTAATTGTCATGTGTCCCTAAGTTAATAGAATCATCAAAAGGTCAGCACTCCTTTTTAATCTTTTGAAAACATCTCTCTATAGTCATAACAGGATATGGACAAAGGAAGTTACCTCTCTCAAATCCAAGGGAACGTATCAAAACATTTAAATATTTTTTTTAAAATTATTTCTTCAGCATTTTAATTCAATTTTAAAACCAGTGAACTTATTCGTAACTTCACACATACTGGCTGGAGACTTAAGCAGATTAGTTTAGTTTAATCTCACTGTAAATTACTCAAAATTACTTCAATTTTTTAATTTCTTTTGAAATGTTAATTATCTCATCTCAACCTCTGCTTCTAAGCCCTTTTTATGTCAGACATCTGTGAAAGGCATGGCAGATAGAAGGACAACCCTACGGTACGTTACAACAAAAGGAAATTTAATACACGCTTGTATCCAGTCCTACCATCTTTGCCCAAAAATTACTTCGCTACCACTTCAGTGGGAAACTGCTCTGAGTGAGCACTAGATAAAAATGGAACATCAGTATATCAGAAATGTAACTGGTTGGCCCAAATATATTTAATTAGTACATGCATACTATTTGTAACATGGTGTAACTGAACAATTGTTATGATGGAACACAGGAGGGGCAGAACTTTAAGCACCTGCTCAACCATGTGTGCATTTACAAAAGGTAATGCAAACAGTAGAGTTGCTGCTGTTGTTTGAATTCTGGTGACTTCCTCTGGATCTGTTCACTGTCCCAGGCTCTGCAGAAATAGTCAGTCACATATACCCACAGAATTTGCAGCTGAAATTTGTAAACCAGATGAACAGCATGCAGGGAAAAAAAAAAGTATTATCTGAATTTCAGAGTCTGAAAAAGAATAATTGATTTGCTCATAGTAACAAGATGAAGAGATGTAGTGGCAGAAAAATGAAATCTAATTTTCTGAGTACCAGGGCAGTGCCTAAACCTCAGGACTTCTATTTTCATCTTTATCTAAATATATACAGTATTTTCTTTCTCGTGAGAAGAAACACTGCAATTTTGGAAGCTGTAACTATTTTTTACTTATTGATACCTAAAAGCTTCCAGTAATGCTGTATTTCCCTTTAGAAGACCATACAGAAAGGAAATGATTTTGTCAAGAGGGACTCTTGAAAGCCAATGATAGATATGGATAGATACTGCATTGCAGTTATTATGGCCCATTGTGGTGATCCAGTACCACACACAGAGCCAGAGGCTAACTGGTGATACCACTGCAATATACCAGTTAACTTCCAGATCAGGCCTCAAACAAAATACACCCTTTTTCATGGGGAGGCATCTGACAGTGGAACAGTGGAAATGTCTGATGCATGCTACTAAATCTGAAAGGTAGTCCCTTCAAGGCAGTAGTTTGGCAGTGCACCTTAACACAAGCTTGTTGACTTTATAGACACACTGTAAAACAACACTTCAGTACTACTGCTAAAATAATTCATTAATTATACATGTTCTATTAATTTTATCTTTTCTTAGTATGGAAAAATGAATACAGTGGCCTTTGAAAGAATGCTTATTTTTGTCAAGCTTTTTATGTCAGCTGTAGCAAGCAGAGAGCACAGAGCTTCTGCCTTATTTTTGCTTAAGCTCAAGTACAGTAACAGAAGTTGCTGTATTTTGGGATAATTTCAGAAAGGATAGTTTCCTAAATCTGCCATAATGTAAGCTTACCTCTGTTAGATCTGTATAAGGCACACTAGGGAATCTGTTCTGAACACTCAGTAGTTACCCATCCATTTGTAGATGAAACCCAAATCTTTACAGTCTTTAGGTAAGGGAACAAGTCCCAGATCTATCAAAGGCTCATTTTTATTTAGTGATGTGTTTTCTTGTCAGTGCAATCTCTTCAGTTTCTTCGTATTGCCTGTGTTTCTGTAACACTTGAATCTGTCTCCTTACCCAAACACTGTAGCAGTGTCTTATATCTGTGCCAAATAACTTTAATTTTATTGGATTATAATAAAACGATTCCATCAGTATAGAGGATATTTTGCTATTTCACATCAATATGTAGTTCTTTATCAAAAGACACAGGCTAACTATGTAAAAGAAAAATTAGATCTTTCTCACAGCGACAGATACTAAAATGCTACACTGGGAATAGTTTCTTTTGCATATAAAACACATCAAACCTCAAAGGGTGACAGAAAAAGCACCGAACGCAAGTTACAGAAAAGACAGGCACTTCTTTAAATCCTAGCTAGTAATAATGCACAGGTACAACATGACATTGCCAATGGCATTCACTGAAGATGTAAGGTGGACTCTTTTTGAATATTTGAATGATGTGCAATGGAACAGATTAAAGCATCTGGCAAAGGAGTTGTTGCTGTGACAAAATCACTCTTGGAAGACGACGGGTTTTAATTCTATGGCTTTGTATATGCCTCATAAAAGCTGCTGAGCTGCATCAGATCTTACATTTGCAGGGCTTTGTGTGTTGCAAGATTTGGCTCTCAGAGCAGAAATTAGTGGTAAATACTATTTTGAAGGTTCCAGTTTAGTCCATGGGTGTCCAACCTTTTGGCTTGCCTAGGCTGCACTGAGTGAAGAGGAATTGTCTTGGGCTGGATATACGTAAGTCACTCCAAAAGTAACATATTCTATTTATTTCCACAGAAATGACAACAAAGAGTACAATAACATTGTTTGATTGAGCAAATGCTCAGCTACTAAATGCTATTTCTCCACAGTCACCACCATTAACTATGCATTTTTGCCACTGACAAACAAGAGCCTTAATGCAGTGCTTGTAAAAATCTGTACCAGCAGAGATGACACACTGTTGCTGTTACTGTCTTTGCTGAAATGCACCACCGCCTCACTGTGCTCACATACTCTGCTGAGTCTCCATAAACATTCAGCAAGCATCAATGAATATCGACGTCTGCCATTTTTTCCCCATGAAAGAATTCAGTGACACACCTTTGCTTCATACACACTCCCATGTCAGACACCATTGTGTCAGACTGCCCATCTGCTGCCATCTTTCACAGGGCAACAACACGTAATGGAACACTGTTGGGAAAGTTCAACCTCTACTGCCATACCACCAACATCTGCCTCTGACTTTGTAGGCCAATATAACAAAATATAAGGCATTACTTTTTGGATCAGCCCTCACTAAAAATATACTATAGTTAATATATGTAAGTAACAAAACTTATTTTAAAGTTTTTTTCTTTTTAAATTAAAACATATAAAAGAGAGAGCTACAAAACCATAAAACTAGTGGGCTATGTGACCCAGTTTTTCTGACAGTAGTGCACCCGGCTGGTCTGATGGCAGAGGCTGCAATGCTCAGTGAGCTCTCAAGGGGATTGTCATAGATTTTTGGTGAAATTTTATTCTTTCTGGACTTCATTCTTGGCAATAATTGTCCACAGATGTATGTACCGCCCCAGTGTAGTGACAAGAATAAGGTGGAACGAGGTGTGACTGTGAGGTGAGGGGTATTACTCTCTAATTAAAGAGGGCTTATGAAAGTCTGGCAAAAAAAGACATGACCAAATTTTTAACTATACATTCCACTTGAAAATTCACAGCTAATGCATTTAGGTTAGCTGAAACTGGAGTCACAAATAAACCAAAAAATTGATGATTTTCAGTCTTGAAACCTATTCTCAAATTCCTTTATCAAAATGAAAAGCATGGCTTCATATTCTCTGTTCACAGATCTGTGTTTAGCCGGTATATCAAAATGCATGAAATTATTTGCCGTAACTTGAGTTAACATTGCCCTCCCCATGCCCTTGTTTCAGGCAGATACGATTAATAGTGCACTGATGTTTGGTTGGTTCTGAGCGGCTGGGCTGCTTGGCAGGAAGAGCTGCTGCCACGATGCAGTGGGGCAAGGGGCAGCTGCACAGCAAACTGGGCTGGGCTGCATGCGGCCAGCAGGTTGGAAATGCCTGGACTCTAGTCTCTTTTATTAATTCACTACTGATACACTATGCTGTTACACATATCCATACATTAAGATTTATCAGTGAATACTACTGTATGGTTGACAACTAGTCAGTCACACAGGAGGTTATTCCCCCTTGATGGCGATGTGGAAAGTTTAGTATAGCTTTCAAACAGAAACAGATCTGATAAAACATATTTAACATGGGAATTTATGTTTGAAAATGTTTCCAGGTGTTTCCTATTGATAGAATATGTTTGGGTGAAACAGAATGGACCTTTATCCACAGGAATACAACACTAAGGTGTTTGAGATATCTATACAGTATTCAGTGCTCAGAACTGATTGTTTGATACACATTATTTCCCAGAATAAATCATAGAATGGCTTAGATTGGAAGGAACTTTAAAGCCCACCCAGCCCCAATGCCCTGCCAAGGGGAGGGTTGCCTCCCCCAGCTCAGGCTTCACAAGGCCCCATCCAACCTGGCCCCAGTGCCTGCAGGGATGGGGCACCACGTCTTCCCTGTGCAGCTGTGCCAGGGCCTCACTACATTCATCATGAAGACTTTCTTCTTTATATCTAACCTAAATCTATTCTCTTTTCGTTCAAAGCTGTTACCTCGTGTTCTGATAAAGCACTCCTTGACAAACAGCCCCATCTTTCCCATCTTTCCCCCTTTAGGTACTAGGAAGACCACAATGAGGTCTCACCATATGTCTCACTGTAGGGGTCTGCAACAACTCTAACACTTGCCATTTGCCTGCTTGATGGAAATAGCATTTTCTCTATCTCATGAACTTGAAAGCTACATCTCACATTTTGCCTTCCAATTGAGCAGCAGAAAACTAAACTTTTGAGAACTTAGGAGCTGGACACTCTGAGTCCTGAACCCCTAGGAGAGCCGGCTCTGTATTTGTCTGGACTTACTCCGGTATTGTAGATTAAAAATGTAAAAGCCCTGGGAAAAGACTGGGGAACCAGAAAGACAAAGCTTGCAAATTCCATGTATTAAAAAAATAGAAGGCACTATTCTGATGATTTCAAACCTTTTTCCCACCTCATTTACTACAGCAGAGGAGTAATATGCATTCAAATATCATTTATTTTTCTTAATTTCAGATCTTCCTGTGGAACTTGATTACAGTTGCCAAAACCTACCATACTTGTGCAGCATGAAGACACAAACGTTTCCACTTTGTGGTATTTAGTTATCTGATATCTTAAGCCATATAGTTAGCTATTAAGAACTTGTGGAAAATCAAGCAGCAGTTGCAGGTACATAAGTGACACCCTAGAGAGCTGCTGTGAAGATACACACGTACCCATACCCAGGCCACACTCCCACTGATCAGGGTGATCCAATTTTGCCAACGTGCTCCCAGCTCTACAGTCTCTTTATGGAGCAAGGAGACTTCATTTCAAATGCCCTTGCAGTCACTGGGTGATACCCACTTGTAGCTACAAAAAAAGCCCACACCACACAGAGAAGCAAGGAGAGACAGATGAAAGGATGAAAGAAGAGGGCAGCTCTTTATCAAATCCCTTTGATGTAAAAGGGAGATGTTACAGTTTAGGTACCTGTAGAGACAGAAAAATAAGAACAGAAGACAATAAGAAAACTATCCACTATGTGGAAAAATTAACTGTAGTGGCTGATTCTGATCTTTATTCTACATTTCTTTGCATTAACAGAACAGAATATGGTTTAACTAGAAATATATCTTATAAGGCTGTCTTTCTTTTTTCAACAGCTCAGACATTTTCAACTCATGTATGCGCGTCATTTTTTGGCAGCTACAGATGTATCAATTACTTCTCATCCAGAACAAACTCATATTTTCCTAGTAAAACTTTAAAGAATCTTAAATGAAGAGAAAGAGCACCATAATTGTATCTGCCCTTTTATCCAAATTAAATAGCTGAGGACTGCTCAAGTAATGATCAGTCTATACTCATGCCCTGCAGGATGGACAGTCACCCTCACTGGGCTTTCCTGTGGAACATGGGCCAATGCTCATCTGAAAATTCCTGCCCTTTATACAGTACCCGAACAAGAGAACTTCTTACCAACAGGGAGTCTGTTCATTAATATATAAACTTTAATTGAGTGAGGAAGAACAAATCGCTTGATTGCCTGAGAAAGCCATGCTGTGGTAGCTCAGTGAATTTCAGTGGGCAATGATCAAGCAGCTCTTTCAACAAAGGCAGGAACCCTTTTATGACTTTCTAAAACAAGCATATTGTAAATGAAGCACTTCAAACCTCATTCATCAACAAGAAATACGGCCCCATCCCAGGCAAGTAAAAGCAAGATATAAATAAATCCATGTTTTCCTTCTGATGGATATGAACCTGCTGCTGGCACATTATTCAAATTATTTTAGACTCCTTAAAAAATTAAGCCTTAAAATCACTTCTACCCCATGGCCCTTCCAAAATTCTATTTCTTTTCTTCTCAGTGTGGAGAAGTCTGACTTTGTCAGGATGGATACAAGTATGGTATCCATCAGTATGGTTTCCTTCTTTTCCCAGTGTCCAAGAATTGCTGTGGACATGCTCTACGGAAGTATTCCTTTCTCTGGTAAGAAGGAGGTCTGTGGCAGCATCCAGATAGTGATATGCATCCCACTCAGCCAGGATGCTCAGCCCCCTCCCTGAGAAAGCAAATGCTTTCTCTCTATTCCCTGGGAAGAAGATTGAGTGCTGCAGCAGTGGAAATTTCCTTGAGCTTCAAATTGCTATGAAGGGTACTGCTGCCCTGGCTCTGTAGCAGTGCTCTATCTACCAGCCTGGGAATGACTTCAAAAATATGTTTATAATTAGTACATAATGTAGAGTATCAAAGACTGTCTTGTGTACCTTCTGCCTTTCCAACTGTCTTGTCTAGTTAAACTAGTGATTTAAAGTTTCCCAGGGCAATAGCTGTCTTTTTCTCTGCATAGATTGGTGCCTCAGACAATGAGTCTTGATCTGCAAGATTTGAACACCAACACACCACAATCGGCAAGTCACAAGAAATAATTGAAGTGCAAATAAGCACTGAAACATGAGAGGGTGCTGTTAGAAAACCTTGAGGTTTATGTGTCCATCACAATGGTTAGCCAAAGATGAAAGGCCATTTCCCCCAAAGGGCTGAGAAAGGAAAAATGGAGGGATAGTATAAGGGCAAAGTATTGCGCTGTTGCCCTGTTCTTACAGTTTCCCAGATGTCTACTTATGGCCAGTGTTGCAGACATATTTAACTAGATTAACTTCTTGTCATATGCAGGGCAGAAATATCTCATAAAATATTTCCCTATTTTAGATACTTTTATTTCAGTGACTGCAATATATATATATATAAAAATACTTGGACTTGGTTTCTTTAGTCTGTGTAGCTGGGCTGATAACTCATCTCCCGTGCTTTGAGCCAGGAAAAGCTGCAGAACGCATGAGAGCTGCTGACCTCCACCCAGAAGCAATGCAGGCTCTACCAGTGTTTCATATTTTATTTACTATTTGAGCTCTTGTCTACTGAGGCTGAAACTGTAAGTAATGCCAAGTAAAACTCACAATTAACAGTACTTCACACAGCAATGTTGTTGATATTAATGTTATCCATGTGTCTAGCTGACAGAGAATGGCAGGTTACATTTGAACTGCATTTATTTAAAAATAGCAATGTACTTTAAATAAGAAATAAAACAATGAAAAAGAGTACAGAAAAGTATATTCAACCTGAGCAGCTGCTGATTGATGTCTCTTCCCCCCTAATTTTAGATACTTTCTCTTCTATCCAATTGGTTTCCGCCTGCTTATGCACACACTTCTACATCTAAGGTGACATGACAGTGACGTGTTATTGCTTGACAAAGCAAGAAATTTTAAAGCCAGTTTGTGCCATATAGCAAGTTGTCCCATATACGGAGTTTCCCCCCTTTTTGTCAAGTATAATGGGTTGCCCAGTAAATGCAGATTCAGTACAGTTGTCAGAACTACAGTATTACATGAATGAACTAGAAGAAGACAGTAATTTCATTCAATTAAATTATTGTACTATTTATTATTATTCTATTACTGCTTTCCATTTTTAAACCCACAGGAGTGAAAATCACCATTGATCGGCCATGTGGTAGGTCAAAGGTGCTCATCCTGAGAATAACATCTTCACAAAGAACTATGGTTCACATTTGAAACCTGCTGGCTCACAGCAGTTAGCTATGAGTTTCAGCAGTTCACAAAGTTAACACAGCCCCTTTCTTGTAGCAGCTGCAGCAGATAGAAATAACAGATTAATGGTTGAAGGGGAGGAGAAAAACGTGAGAACGTTTCTTTATGTCTCTTCAGGGGTATGCTGTGTACTGGTGAAGCCCACTTCAGTACCTTTGGCACCAGTGGGGAGTAATGCATGTCAGGTATGAGAGCAAACTCAAGATTGGATGCAAGTATGGCTAATTCTACACTGTAACAAGTGACAAGAAAGGGTGAAACACTGGATGCTAACAAATTGGAAATTCCTCCAGAGCAGGAAAACAGCTCTCAGTGGCCAAAAGCCAATAAGCAGCTCTGCTCCATCTAGTCACAAAGCCTCTAACATAAGGACAGTGGGAACAGCAATGTATCTGTTCCTACGTGCCAAAGAACCCACAGGAGGGGGTAGGAAGCGTAACTGAGGCAGTAAAGACAGAGCCAGTATAAATAAACTAGTTCAGAAACTGAGCTTTCTCTAACTTCTTCTGACATACATCAAAGAAATGATTGCTGTTTGTGTCACAACCGCAGTCCATCTAGTTCTGCTTTCTGCCACCAGGATCCAGCCTTTCAGGTACCCAAGAAAGACTTTTGAAAGAAATATAGATGTATATTAATTTATTCTTGTTCTCATATTAGGTCTTTTACTTCTAAAACTCAGAAGTTAGCTTCTGAATAAAGAAAAATCCTTATTATTCTTCATAATAAATCTATTAGCATTCAGTATAATTGATATGCATCAGTTTGTGTCTTCTCTAAACAATTAGAAAGATGAGAAAAAAAGATGTTGGTCTTCTCAATACTTTGTAGTATCAGCAATTATTTCAGCAGCTCCCATGAATTCCTTTAAATGTTATGTTAACCCTTGCAGATTTTTCACATATTCCTCCTTTTAGCTGTATGCCATGGAACTTCAAGTAATAAGTCCAAATCAACAACTTCCAAGTTTTAAATTAAATAAAGGCAGCCGCTGTAGCAGAAATGCTAAGACATGGCTTGAAGCAGTGACTGAGCACCTGGTAGGAAGGTGGGGCCAAGCCAGGGGAGCTCAGGTGCATGTGATGTACTTGAATGACTGCACCTGGTGGAGCCAGGATCCACCCCTTCCCAGACTTCCTTTAAGGGTTGGCAGTGAAGGTAAGGGTATCTTGTTGGAGATCCCTGCATATCTGAAGCCTTCTGAAGATAAGCACTTTTTCTTTTTATCTCTGTGCTTACAACTGTTGCGTTTGAGTAAATCCTCTCTTGTTGCAGCCTAGGATCTTGCTACTCTGCTGTCATTGCTGTGCTTTCTGTTCTGTTATAGCTACTGATACTTAAATGTACTGAAAGTCAGTGAGGCATTGAAGGACTGGAAAAAATATGTCTTTGGTTATTAAGGAAAAACTCAGCCAATACTGAGACCAATAAGCTTTTGTGAGAGGAGAATTCTAAGTTGTGAAGTTAGTGTGATTGTTTTGTGTGTTATTGGGTAACAGGTATTTTAAGGTGAAAATAATGGCGTTACAATGCTTCTTTCTTGAGTGACAGGCATAAAAACTTTCTGTGAGAATCCACATCACAGGCAGAAAGGGGGCAACCAGATACAAAGAGCTGCAAAACCATTAAGAGTTTTCATTATCTTCCTGGGTCAGGATGCTAACGCTGATCAGATCTTCATGATCTTATTTGCTTAAATGCAATTTCTTATACTGCTGTGCTTTTCAGAAAAAGTCTTAGGTCTTCACATTTCTGGACAACCAACAGCTCTTCTGTGAATAAGTTTGTTCAAATATGTAACCGCTTTTTTTATTTAGAGGGCAATCTTTTTGTTATATTTCTCAAATTAATTAGTCAAGAAATCATCAGGAAACCTTTCTGTGTATTTTCTTTTCTTTTTTTTTTTTCTCCCCTCAAATTCATAAAAAAAAGGAAAGATGGGGGAAAAAATGCTGTTTTCCATGTGCGTCCCTGACAAAATTTCTTGGGGGGGGGGGGGGGAAAGTATGCGTGAACTAATTAATAAGTTTAAAATGACTAACATGGAAATAAGCTTTACTTTTGATTTTTCAGTCACCATTTTAAGTTGCTTGTTCAAGCTCCCACTGAAGTCCTTAATGATTTTGACACTGATTTTAATAAAGTCACAGTTTGATCCTCTGGGAGCTCATGGTTGTTTCCGGGCACAAGGTATGAAGAAACACGAGGGCAAGTACATGTGTGTTGGTGAGAGCAGGTGGACCACACCTCTGTTCTTCGTCCAAAAGCTACATACTCAGCAAGATTCTTTAGATTCCATCAGGGCTGGGTGGAAAGAGGGCTTTGACAACTGAAGACTTTATAAAAATGAACCCTCTAAAATGTGCACCAGACAATTGCAGTCAAAACTTCTATCTTCTGGAAACAGCTATTTTCTACTAGCAGTACAAAGAAAATACACCTGATTATAGTGGATCTCTTTGTAGCGGGATTGAGAATAATCAGATGCACGAGCATTTGCTGTATACTATTGGTTTCATCATGTATACTTGCGTTTTTTTTTTCCTCCTCAGAAACAAAATGGTCTACAGTGAAGTAGGAAAGCTTCCTAACTTTTATTTATTTGCTTTTTCTTCTTTTAGTCTAATGACACAAGCCACATGTTAGATCAAAAATGAAGCAGAGCGTGCTGTAGGACAAAACAACACTGTTTAAAATTACAGCACTGTTAAACTACCAGGCTTCACAGGCACATGATTTTTTATTTATTTTTTTTTTTTTTAACTGAGCAAGCAAAAGCATTCCTTTTACAAGGAGAAATTAGTTACCAGAGCAAGATCATACAGCGTAGTAGGGGAGCCTGCTGTTACTTGCTGAAATAACGTCAGAACTGAAAGGAGGAGGTATTAAATGTAATTCCCTGCTGGTTGCTCTCTTAAGGCACAGGCAGCTCTCAACTGGAGTCCTGCTAGTTGCAATCAAAGTTTGCCTTAAGAGACCTTTTCCACCATAAACCCATTTGCAGCTGCAGCAGCAAACCACAAAGCTCTTATTAAATTTAGGTGCACTCCTGGAAGTCTTTGCAAGGGAGGACCTTGAGTTCCATTGCTTCTACAGTATGTACGCATGGTTAGCAGGTACAGGGTGGTGATTCTACTGCTCTTCCCTGCTCTGCTGAGACCTCACTGGGACTACTGCCTACAGATGTGGGGTCCTCAGGACAGGAGAGACATGGACCTGTTGGAGCGCACCCAGAGGAGGGCTGAAAAAATGATCTGAGGAGTAGAAAACCTCTCCTACAGGCTGAGAGAGTGGGGGCTGTTCAGTCTGGACAGAAAAAGGCTCTGGGGAGACCTGATAGCAGCCTTTCAGTATCTAAAGGGGGACTGTAAGAATGAGGGGGTCTGTTGTGTTAGGGCGAAAGGAAATGATTTCAAACTACAGGATGGGAGATTTAGACTGGATATAGGGAATAAGTTGTTGTTGGTTTTTCCTGTTTGTTTGTTTTTTTTTACAACCAGGGTAGTGAGGCACTGGTGCAGGTTGCCAGGTGATGGATACCCCATCCCAGGAGACATCCAAGATCAAACGGTTGGGGCTCTGTGTAATCTAATCTGCTGAGGTGTCCCTGTTCATTGAAGGGCAGTTGGACTAGGATGACCTTTCAGTTGGAAGGGATGATTAAATGATTCTATGGCTGTAATTTCTACTTCACAGCATTGCAGGCTGGCTGAGGTTGGCAGGGACCTGGGGGTCCCAATCCCCTGCTCATCCAGCAATGCCCAGAGCAGGCTGCCCAGGGCCACGTCCTGGGTGCTTTTGAAGACCTCTGTCTTCCTCGCTCTTTCCTTCCAGGTGCAATTGATGATGCACTGCTGAATGCCTCCCGAACCTGCTCCTCTCCCAGCTGCTCACTCTCAGGAGAGGTGCCTCGACTCCAGCTCTCCTTTCTCCTCTTGTTTAACCTCCCTCCCGCGCGCAGGCTGCAGCTGCGGGCATTGTTTTACCTCACGGATGGCGGGAGCCCGCTGAAGCCCCCCAAATCAGTGCCCCAGCCCGCGCAGCAGCAACGGGGCTCTGCCTGGCAACGGCGGCCTCCCGGGGAGGAGCCCTGCGAGCATAGCTGCCCGCCTTCCCCTCGGGGCTACCGGTGAAGACGCGCTCCCCCTCACAGCGTTTATAGGGCATTTTGAAAGCTCTTTCAACGGCTTCTATTTATAGCTCGCCTGTGTTAATTTTAGCTCTCAGCCGGCTCTCTGCAGCGGTAAAGGTTGTCGGAGTGCGTGTGGGGAGCCTGAAAGCTGCTCGCCCTCCCCAGGCACATCTCGGAACAAGAGCTGCGAGAGCTTTCAGAAGGTTGATGAGGGATGAAGGAGCGATAAAATGTGTCAGCCCATCAGATTAAATATTTAGATCTGCTGCGGCTGCTGACAAACATCGTGCTTCTGCAGACGAGCCTCTGTGAATGATGTGGTGGGGAAGCCTGGATGGAACAAACAGAGCAGCGATGTTCACTCAGGAAATGGGCAGCAGAATGCGTCCAGGGCGATATTTCTCTTGGAAGGTGCTATAAAAAAAAAAAGTAAGATTTAGGAAGCAGTAATGCACCCTGTGTGTTCAGTGCTAAGGTTATGATTGGTAAGGAGCCAGTAGGAAAGCAAATTGCTGGGCTGTAGGAATAAAATTCTAGCAGGGGAGTTGGACTTGATGATCTCCAGAGGTCACTTCCAACACCCACAGTTTGGTGATTCTGTGAACAGCTGAAGCACAGGTGTCAGTCATAAAAGTGTGCTCAGCTATCAATATCTGATCTTTAACATCTTAGAAATGGGCAATAGGAGGAGGAGCTTTTCTTTTTTTTTTTTTTTTTTTTTGGAGAATGCGTGCATATCCTGAAGAATGTCCTCCCTCTCCTTGGGTAATTGAATTCACATTGTGCCTTAAGGGAGCTGCGTGTGTGTAATGAACCAGTGTACAGCCCAGAGCATGGCCATTCCATCACCAAGTCTGTTATGTGCTTTAAGTGACCAAAAGATGGACTAGGTTTTGTGTGAGCACTACTCTGAAATTTTCTGCATTTCTTAAAAAAGTGGTTATTCAGATCTGCTTTTTGGGTGATGTTATATCCGAAAGAAATTGTTGACAAGTTGTGTCACAGCTAAACTGAAACTGAGGAACTCTCAGTGGATGAATTGCAGGCCACAGTAGCAGGCGGGAATGTCCAAATACCACAGGCATATTGATACCATTCCATATTGATCACTGATGTGTCTTAGATACAGTTAAAGGGTTTTAAACATCAGTAGAACGCTGTGGAAAATAGTATAAGCTGCAGAAGATATGTTACACCAGTCTCTTGCTATATGTTTTACATAGAGTGATGCTGCTGTTCCAAAGTCATCCAAGTGACATCCCCCTTTGAAAGGTGTCTTGAGTCTAAGTGGCATTTTGAGCAAGGATGTACAACTTTATTGCTTTATTCTATATACAGGAGGGGACTTAAACAGTTTTCTAAAACATGGTTTAATATTTCTAGCAACTTCAAAAAAATATATATGCCCAGGTAGTAAGTGGAAGATAAACTTTATCTCCCTAACAGACTTCAGATGAAACCAAGCAACTATAAACTTTATCTGCTAGCTTTGTGTCTTCTAGCAGATAACAGGTGGCAAATGCTTTGAAGGATGGGTACGCTATGTTTTAAATCTCACTGAGGCAGTGAGACCTTTAATTACCCCATGGTTCTGTTGATGATGGTGAAGAGCTATAGCTCATATTCCCTCAGTTATGTTGGTGCAGCAAGAATAACAAGCAACTTTTTAAAAAAGTATTTTTGTTACTGAAGTCAGCACTTGCATCTCTGAATTCACACCAGGAACAGATGTGATAAGAAGACACCATTTATATGCATTCATTGTTTGGGATTGAACTGTGCTTAAGAGAAAGTTGCGTGGAGAGAAGTCTGTGATGAAGAAAAGCTCTTTTTAATCTGCTGATTCTTTGGAACTGGGACAAGGTTTTTATGGCTTTTAAGCAGCCATTTTTCCCTTATCAGTCATTGTTTTGATTGAAGAGATGGAAAAATGAAGTGAGCAACTCACAAAGAAGATATAGAACTGTTTTGAAGAGCTTCATTTTCAAATACTCCTCTTGGAATCAAGTCTGTCACACAGATTGGAAATCAGAACCATCCTCTGTGAACAGGTAAGTTCTGATATTTTTATTGCCTTTTAATCTAATGAACAGATTTCTAGCTTCTATTTAAATTAACATATGCTGGCACTCTTGTAAATGAAAAAAGGTTTATTGGAAGCAGAGTGTTAAGGTAATCTAGAAGGTTGAATAAGCAAGAGGTAAAGAACACTGAAGAGAAAATTGCTGTTTAGTCTCTATAGACAGGAAAAAAAGTGGTTTTTTTATTTGCTTTCCTTAGGACTTAGCTGCTGGTAGGCTGCTGGCTGTGATGGCATTTTGCTTAGATTCCTAATTTTTTTCAACACTGTAGGAAGATTTTCTGATGACTCTGTTCTGCAGGAAGAAGGCAGTGACAACTTTGGTGCCTGTGCAGAATCTAATCTGATATGCATTTGAGCAATATTAGTTTCACACCTGAAGGGAGAGATGCAACTCTTTCAAAGTGATTTGATCAAAGTTATACTAAATGTTTGGTTTCACCAATGTAGCTCTGCATTAAGCAACATTACACTTCAACTCACACGTTTGAGTAAAAACTTTTGAACTTTAAACTTGGTTATTGTGATATTTCAGTTATGTTGTTTTCACTTTTTCTGGTCAAGCTCAATCAGGAAGCAAAAGTATGGTTCTGTAACCTTCAGTGAAGTAAGTAGTAGCGCAGTTTTGGGGGAGCTTCTATTGCTTTAGGGACCACAGAAATGGGCACTTATTTGGTTCTTAGAGATTTAATTATTTAGTAAAATAGAGAGTTCTATAGAAATTCAGTATTGTTGGATTTTTCATGAGGCAGAACAACTAAACAAACAATTGAATGATCTAGCAGCAGCAGGAGATCTGCTAATGCAAATACTTAGTGGAGTGACTCATAAAAACAAGCCAAAAGAAAAACATTAACCAGCTTGCCCTTCCTTTTCTCTCTCCCTTCCTAACACCCCTCTCTCCACCTCCTCTATCTTGAATGCACAAGCAGATCTACACCAGAAAGTAGGAAAAAACTTCCATGTTGTGCACTCAAAAAGATAGGTAAAGGAGGTAACAGTGAGATGCTATTCCACCTTAAAACCTAGACTGATCTATGAGAGATGTCCTCTTGCTGTACTGCTGAAGAGGTCTGAAGTACTTCTGTTCTGACTACGCTCTTTAGTGTGTAGTGCTAATCCTACTATTGCTGAGAATACTGTAGTAAAACAAACATAAAGACTCAACTTTCAAATGGAGTTGTACTAGCAAAATTCTTCAGAGGCTTTAAACCATAATTTTCAGAAGTATAAATATTGTAAGCGGAGACTCTAAACCTTTGGCAATCTGGGATTTTCATAGGAATCCTTCTGCCTTCTTTCTTTCAGTAGACGCTATCATAAGCTGGAGGTACTGTACTGTATTTGTAGTTTTCTATGAAGTTTTCTGTGGCCTTACTATTGTAAAATTTCTTTGCAGAAAGCTGCAGTTACATGAGTTTAACGTAACTTCTATATCATGAAGTGGTAGCAGTAGTCAAGGATGCCATCTGAATCAGCGTGACATTCGATCTTTTAGGTGTAGGCTACTTATAGTACAGGAATTTAAACATACTATTGTCTGTGGTTGCCACAAACAAATCTATCACTGAGGAAGTAGACCATTCCCTTAAGCAACTCTCTGAAGCGTGAGTTTTACTTTAGAGATCATGCCAATTGCCAGCTCTTATGCTACCCTGTGAACATTAATGGAGGTTGTGCACCTTGCAAATTCAAGCACACAATAAAGACTGCAGGCTATTTTTCAGACTGTTTTCATCACATTTCTTTTTCATTTAGTATAAACTACATGTTGTGAAAAATCTACATTCTCGCTTATAACTAAGCTAAGCTGATTAATACTTACAGACATATTCACATCTGCTCATTTATTTCCAGAATATGTCTGAATGGTGTAGTTGTAAGTTACTCTTATTGTTGCTGAAATTTTAAAAGTAATGTCTATCCTTCTTGTTTCTCATCTAATATATAAATAGCCTGATATGCTTCTTGGAAACCTTTTAAATTCAGCCTGTGATAAACTAGTATAGGAATATGTTTCTAAAATACATGTTTCCAACCACTGGAAGGAAGTTCAAACATCTTTATCATTAATTCGCAGTAACGATCTAGAAACTCAAACCTGCAGGAAGGATAAAAATATAGTGACAAGCCTTAAATAACTTGTTGACAGAGAAGTTTTATGAGTAAATTTAGCCTCAGTCTCAGCAACTGTGACTGTTTACCACTCTTTTTTTTTTTTGTGGCATTGTACTCAGATGTGTACTATTTCTGTGTGTGCCTGTGTAATAGACAGTGTCTCTTGATCTTTCATAGAAGTCTGTGTATGAATGCAATGCTGTAAGGAAAAGCAACATTTGGGAATTGAAGCAAGAAATCTATACACCATGCTTAAAAGTACACCATTAACTCATTCTGTAGACTTTTTAAGCAGGGCTGGTAAGTTCTACACACCCTGAAGTAATGGCACAAATTTGGCATTACAGATATAAATAAAGTACCTGAGTCAAGATGATCCTGTCCACCAGCATATGGAGTATTACAGTAATTTAGTCTCTATGCTGGCTCTCAAGACACAAATTTCCAATCTGGTAGAGACTACCTCTAGGCCCTTTGATAATGTTAGGCTTGGACTAGGGACTTAACACCTTCAGCTCGGTTACTGAAGCACTGCTTTCTATATTAACTGCAGAAGATACCTTTGCATAGCAAAAAGAACTATTAAAGTCTATTATTTTTTTTTATTATTATTATTATTATTATTTTTTTTTTTTTACAGAAAAGCTTGATCAAATATCATTTTGCAAGGTGAGAATCACATTTCCAAAATTAAACCCATGACTCAGTGCTTCCAAACCCTTCACAGTCAAAGATGCTGATGGATATCTGGGATTTAATTCATGGTAGTGAGAGCAATTCAAGTCATTGCTATCATTATTCAGTAATGTAATTATTTTTATTGATTAGTTTAAAAATAACTATTGTTGAAAATCTTATTAAAAAACTCTAAATCTTAAATTGGATGCAGATGGGTGATCACTGTTGAAATAAAGTGCGGAAGTACCCATTTAATTCTTATTTAAAATGCACGTTCCATGACACTGACACTGCTATGTCATGCGTTACCTTGGCTGAAACATGTTGCTTAAATCACCATGAAGACCTCTTCTCTGAATTGTGCAAGAGACCTGGTGATTGCTTCCCAGCAGTGATGAGAATGAGTTATGAGCTTCTCTGCCTCTTCCTAAAATAACAGGGAATGAATTTCTTGTGGGCAAACACTTGACTCATTCTTCTTGGAATTGACAGCTTACCACACAGGACTTGGAGGCTGCTCCATGAACCAGTTGTAGTTCACAGGAGGAAGAAGCCTTCAGAGGAGTTCAGGCACTCAAAGAATAACATTCTTGGCCAAAAATAACCCTGAGCACTGACAACAAATTATATTATTTAAAAAAAAAAAAAAAAAAAAAAAACAAAACAACCAACAAACTCGTTTATTTGTAAATCTGTTGCAGCAACATGTACTTCCAGACATATCTGAGAGATGAATGGTACGTCCATCTTTGTTTCTTCACTCTTCTGTTTCCATGTAAAGCTGCTTCTCAGCTAAACCAGGGCTGCGTATGATACATCGCTTATGATCACATGAGCTATGTCAGCTGCTGCTGGTGAAGACCCTTGTGCAGGAAGGTAAGAATGGCTGCCCTAGGGTGACTGTAAGGATACAGTAGTGACCTCACCTCCACAGAAGGACTGAGAAAAATGAGAGTGAAGGAAATGACAGAAATGTAACAAGGACAGTCCTGCAGTACAGAGAGAATGGTTAGTCTCTATTTGGGGAATGTGGGAAGGATGGGTCTATAGAATGGTGAGTAGCAATGTGGTGCACTCCATTGCATTGTGGGTTTCAGTACTGGTTTGTGTGAACATGGGTTTGGGGATGAATATCATTCAGGATGGTGTAAGTAATATCTCTCCTGTTTTGTTCATGCACTTGTGAACTGGAGGTCAACTTTTCACCCTTTTCATCCACTGCTGCTGTATGTTCTTCCCTCAGTTCAGTAGCTGACTCTGGGAGAACGGCATGGCAAAGTGTTTTTTGGATCTATGCAGTTTGTCCTGACTGACAGGCCTTCTGCTGACTCTTTGGCATGACATAGGAAATGGCTCACTGGCAGCAGAAGGAATGTGTCCTCCTTGGAGATACAAATCCTTACTTGGATGAAGGAGCTGCTGTGTACTGCCAGCTAGCATTCTTGCTGATTGTTGTTTCCAAATTAAAAAATGATTTAACTCTGTGAGACAGTATGTGCTATGAGATGATGCTATGCCTTGGATCCTTATTGCATAGAGAGATAATAAAAAACAAGCCTATCCACACACCTTATTTTCTTCTTGTTCCCTTCCGTAGTTTCTTGCAACCACTTCTTCCTGGCAGCTGTAAAGCATTCTTTCCTCCCTCACACTTTTACACAGGGAGATGAAGTGAGTGACCAGCCTGCCAAGGGCAAAGAGAATGGTCTGAAAACATTTGGTGGTAGTGGGAATTAAAGTAGATGAATCAAGCATTCCTCAAAGTCATTCCCTGGCTTCTAAAAATATGCAATTCCAGTAGTGATACTACAGAAAGAATAATCTTTCCCACTGCTGGGAACATTTTAGGAATCCCTGCTCCAGAAAGTACACTTAGTATCCTGCCTGTGTGCTGTCAAATCAGCCTTCATTCCAGAGATGACAGGAGTCTCTAAGGAACGAATAAGTTTTTTATTCCAGAGTATTAGTACCCTGAGGCTGATCTCTGTAAACTGTCTACAGCTGACACTCCTCTGCACTGGGAAATGGCATTCATGTTGGAACAGGAATGCAGGAAATTAATGTGGTAAGAAACACAATGCTAAAGACAACTGTCTATATTTACAGTTGGGCTCTCATTTGTGCTGAACACTGTTTACCTACACAGGGAACTTTATAAAGGGATTGTGAAGCAGATCTGTGTAAAAGCTATTTAACCAGACATTGAGTACTCCAACTCAAAAGACACACTTTATTGCAATTTACCAGTCTAAACAGAGAGGTCGTGGACAGAATTGCTCATGGTACCTTCATGTTGAGGTCCAGCTTGTGCTTGATAACATAGATGAGCATAAAGAAAACCCCTATGAGCGTCTTTGTGACGTAAAATAAGTTTATATTTTTATATTAGCCTATTGAAAGAAGCATTCTTAGCGTGGTTATTTTTACCTGTGGGTACTGGAATTGGTAAACCTAGGAAATACCTAGCACCATTTGCCATTCTTGCAGATGTTCGGGAAGGATCACTTGCAAATAGTAGATACAACTTGACATGAAAATTCAATTTGCTAAATGTCTTTAAAGAACACATTGCCCCTGTTCTACCCTGCTGCTATTTTTGTTAGGACCTGTGCATCACCTGAAATTCTTCCTGTCTTAATACATCATTATCTTTGAATGAAAATGAGTTGCTTTCCTTCTATGAGAATCTGGGAGTACTTGTTTAAAAAAAAAAATTTGTACAAATCATAGTAAGACTGAATATCGAGGTAATTTTATTAATATTTCTTTGCTATTAAGTTAGTAAAAGTAATTGAAATGCTGATCTAGGGTATTTGCTAAGGCATGATACCCACTCTAGGTTAAAGCTAGATTCAGCATTAGAAAAATATGAAATTCTTGGTTCTCAGCAATTTTGACATAAAAGATAAGATTGAGCTGCATTGGTTATACTTGCTGCCTGATCACAAGGTGTAAAGAGATGATCAAAAAGTTGGCAAGCCTTACATGAATTTGGTATGGATGCATGCTAATAAAAATAAATATGTAGAAGCAGGAACTTCTCCTAAAGTTGACTTATAGGGTGACTGTTTTAGCAGGTAGAGTTATAAAAAAAATAATGAGGGTGTCAACTTGGGGAAAATTATATTTGTCACTGTCTGATTCAGGTTGTAAGGTCCTTTCTGTTTATTTTGAATAGAGTCATAGGAAATATTTTTAAAATGAAATCATGCATCCAAGGTAGAAGATGCTGGTATTGTTTTGGCTCTGTTTTCATGCCACATTGGAAATGAGATAGCACTTTGGATGTTGTCCCAAAAAAGAGTAGTCAAGCAATTTGATTTTTACAGACTGATACTGACACTTATTTATGGCCAGAAAGAGTGAGGCACCTTCTATGGCTTTAACTTCTACCCCACTTTATCTGGTGGATTGTTAAATTACTTCTCATTACCTTATTTTCAAAAAGCAGAAAGACCGTGTACGTTATGAAGATAGAGTATGAGAAATTGAAGGCAGTGTCGAAGAAATTAAGTACTTTTAAATAGTACTCAGTATGTAATAACATATCAGACAGCTGGCTCCTGCTCCCTCTGCCTTGCAACAGTTTTCAATTTGTTTTAAAGACAGTAGGACGACCCCTAGAATTTCTTCAAATGAAATGTAGATTAAATTTTAAGGCAGCAGTGCCTGATCCAAATGACTATTTGTGTCCAATCCTAATTTCATGTAAAAGGTCCTATGGTAATTCAAGAGACAAAATATCTCCTTAGGCCCTAAGATCCTTTAGCATTTTAGGTGTATTATTACATCTAAATTCCAGCAGTATGTTGGAAGCACATTTTCTCTACTTTTGTTGCTTTTCATCCATTGCTTAAAAAGAATGCTGCTGGTTCTATTATACTAAATACTTCAGTATGTGGATGTGACCAAAGAGAAATCATGCTTAATGATATAAGCTAATAATGAACAGCATAGGACCAGCTTGATTGTATAGTTGTGCACACAGTTTAGGAGAATGAAATATGTGCTCACTTACTGTAGAGGACTGTTGTTTTGTAAGAATAATTTCCCAGCTACGGGAAAATAAATTTTAAATTCCTGGCATGTCTCTTCATCTGAAAATTCAGGGGAATTTAGAGCTGCATGTGAAGTTTGTGGCTTAAGCCCATCTCTGGGGAAAGTGGAAATGTTGATGGAATAAGTCAGGGTAAAACAATGACGGCTCATCCATTTAAAACAAGGTAACGTTATTGCGAGGTATCTGGGAGGATCTGCTGGGAGAGGGGATTTCTGCTGACCCAGTTTTTGTCCTCTGATGCATATCTCTCTGTTCTGAAAGGTAGGCACTGAGCTGGCTGACTTTTGCACCTTTGCACCCCTCTGTAACTGGGGACAGGATATGCTGTGTGTCATTCTCATGCTCTGGATCTGATGTCTTCATGCCAGGAATGGTGGCCAGTGGCAGTGACCTAGGTCACTTTTCTCAGCAGCTGCTGAGCCTCTGGCCTTCTACCGTGGGCCATTTGCAGCTTTCACATCCTCCTGTCCGGTCCTCCAACTCATTTCATATAGCACAAGTGCATTCTGGCTCTTTGTTCTTGCATGAGAGCTTTTCTCACACTTCAGGTGCTGGGAAAAGGGGAGTGCATGGGCCAGGTTTCTTCATGTGTCACTGCCAAGTGCTGCAGGTAGACAGGACATTCTATGACCTTATTCTTGCTGAGGGGTGCAGAGTTATGCAGGATGTTTCTCTCCTTCCTGATGCAGACGTACAGTTGCTTTCCAGTGAACTTCTCACTTTTCCTGCAGAAATTTCCATGGCTACAGTAGTATGTAAACTTCAGAGTTGCTCAGACCCCTATTGCAGAACATGCTTTGTACTAAGTAAATTGTGTTGAATTTAGAATCTGCTGGCACTAATTGAAATAAAGAAAAAGAAAAAAAAAACAACATGGAGAAACAATTAAATATATTGCTTGCTAACTGCACAGAAGATGTATGTGTTCTATTACATCTCATTCTATTATTTTTGTTCTTTGGTTAATAAATATAATAAACATGCTCAACTTAAATACATTACTGCAGGATGCTAATACAGTGAGGATATTGAATATAATAGTTGTCTTGGAGAAATAGTCCAACAGAACAAATGAAAAAATACATAAATAAGTTGGTATGATTCAATGTAATTATTCTGTGTAAAATTTCTAGAGATGATAATTATTACTCAGTTTTGTTTCTCAGAAGTCTTGAATAGCAAGGTAGAGGATTGGAGGACCGTCACTGGAGTCACAGACCAGTAAATAATTTAAACCATCTGTAGTGAATTTCACTACAGCTTACTTTAAACAGTCAGTTGTTTATGATATGGAAACTCTTTCCTAAAAGCACAGATATTAATGAGTAATGTATTTGTGCTTTATTGAGCTACATATTTGTTCTGATTTGTAACTATCATTATAATTTATCTCAACTTGTTTAGGCTTTGATTACCTGTTATTTGTCAAAAGATTTCTGCAAATTTTATAAGGGGGAAAAAAAAAAGAAGTTATGGGAAATGAAATATTTAATGCAAAGCAAGTTTGCTATACTTTTCAGTACAAAATAAAAATAAATCAGTGACCGTTCCATCAGTGCTGGATAAAAATGCAGAACTAATCAATCAACATTTTTTTGGTATTCTTTGATAAAGGTTTCAGTATTGCAATTGAAATCAGCAAGCTTACCTGTTCAACACAATTTTCAGAGAGATTGCACCTGAGCTCTGACCTGTAAATGTATATTCTTTACATAGGTTACTGCTTTTCTGCTGCAAATGCTCGAAGTTGGAGTGAAAAGGTGAAATCGTGTGCACCTGAAGGCCTGGTTTAAGCTTTGCATTTAGGTTGTCTGAGTTCATTATGAATGTGGTACATGAACTCTGAAGTAACAGTGGAGAGGTGGACCACAGCCATATGTTGCTGTAAACAGGAGAAAATTTAAAGTATGCTTTTACTTCACAGTGCATGTACCGTGCTCTGTGGATGTCTTCAGTAAATCATTTTTGTTTTTTTAAAAGCAGGCTGCAGTTGATGCTGTTTCTTACTGTTTCTGTCATTTCTGCTGTTGACCATTGAAAGACATACCAAAAGTGTTTAATAAGAGTCTGTTTTATTTATGCGTATGGCAGATAGCTCTGAAGTTTCCTCCTTAAACCTTTGTAGGGGCTTGTCTTGTTTGTGTTTACCGTATGTTTTTAAGGATATTATTTCTGAAGATGAACTTTCTTGAACTTTACAGGCTTCACTGGATTTGGGATTTTAAGCTGTCATTATATTCCATTTCTAAAATACGATTGAAAGAGGCCTGTGCTCTAATCTTTGTATTTTTATGTATGTTCCAAACACCCACTGGGAAACTTCACAGCAATACGTCTAAAATGTGTCCTAGCCTAGAGCTTTTTTGCAAAATTTGCATACAAATTCACAAATATGAGCCACGTTGAGAGATGGTACTCATTTCAATCCCAACAACGTTGTGCCAAGTAACTCCTTGTCTGTACACTTGTATTGTTAATTTTTTTTTCCACTTAAGTGAAAGGCAGGATAGACGAGTCCTTACACGAAGCTTCATTTCACTTTAAGTTTAGTGCTTGAAGGCTGTGCATCAAGGCATTTTGTACATCATTAGTTTGTTCCTTGCCAGACTTCGTGATACCCACACAAATATTGCCATCTGGTAACTTCTGCTTAAAGCAGCTGTTGTTGGAGTATTCCAGAATTTTAATCGTTATCTAGATTTCTAAATGAAAAGCCAAGACACCTTTCACCTCAGTGCAAACAGAGGAGCTTATTGGATTACAGGGCTGCCCTACAGACTGCCTGTCTCTGCTTTGCCTTTTACCCATCCATGTTCTACTTAGGAGGCTCTCCAAGGTGATAACTGACTTGGCTGGGATAGCTTTCTGCGTATCATCTGCAAGGTAAGGAGTGTTTGCAATTTTGACTTAAATTGTATAGAAAGAAAACAGGAGTGGAGAGTAAAAGAGAGTTGTCCACTCTGCTGTGATGGTCTGGGAGTTGTTTGGGCTCTTAGTTTTAAGGCAGCATCCAACTGAATTGATAGTAAATATTATTTATTTTGGTGTAATGATTCTTAATAGCCTGACATTTCTAAAACAAGCTTTCAGAATTTAGGAGGTATGGGTCAGATTACAATGAAATACTGAAGCAACTTGGACAGCTTTGAAAGAGGTAAAATTACAAAGGACCGGTATGCAGAATAATTTTCTTGGAAAGATGGAAACCATGGAAAGATATTGATTTTAAAAAAAAAAATGCAGGAGAGGGTCTACTACAACTGATATGTAACAGGTGTAAGAATTCTGTCCTCCAGTTTTTTGAATCACCAGGGAATTTAACTTTTAAGCTACAGAAGTGATTTCATAGGAAATGCTAAGTGATATAGCAGTGAGAAGTAGTATTCACTACAGACACTGAACTTGGTTATTGCTCTACCAACAGAAGAGTGGATTTTCCTCTAGGGAATTCAGCAATGGTACTTTTATTGCATTTTTTTCTCCCTGTCAGTGGAGTTTTGCCATTGATACAGTATGTAATTGTGAATCATAAGTTGTAACTATAGTGAACAACTGTATATTGCTGAAAATTATAATTTCTCCTAGGAGTCACTGGAGGGGAAAAAGCTGTAGGACTTGCTGCTATAGTAGTGGGTATAATATGGCCCACGATATATTCTTGTCATAGATGAATAATATTGGTGTGGGATTTCTGAAAAACACAGCAGAATGTATCTAAGAAATCAGTGGGTGCATTGAAAGCATGCTTAACATGAAAGAGTTTGTGTATCACTTCTCCATTGTCTGTTTGTACTAATGCCTGAAACTGACAAAGAGAAGCCCGCTCCCCTTCAAAATTCTAAAGAATAAAATTTGTTTCCCTAAATCTTATAAGCTTTTTTCTGTGTTGGAGGTGTTGTTATTTTTCACATCTTTTCATACTGGGCGAAGACTGTACTCATCTTTGCCACATGGTGCTTAAAAATCTCCTGTTGTGAAGATTGGGATACTTTACTAGGAACTGCTGCTAGAGGATGTTCTTTGGGAGCAGTTTGTTTCCATTGTGGGCACTGATGTGTGCAGGTATGACAAAAGAAATGATTCTTCTGTAACTTTAAACTTAAGGTTTTTCCACATTTGTGGCAGCTAAGGAAGTTATGTGGGCTGGTTGTCTGGCTGTCCTATGTAGAGCAGGAGATAGATGGGATATGTGTCTCTGTAAATGCTGCTTGATATGCCATTGCTGATGTCTTCTGTCACTGGGGCAATGCATTTTCTGTTCCTTTTTGTAATCTGCCCACTCACTTCTGGCAGGGCAGTTTGGATACCCTTTCGATTGAAGCTGTGCTGCTTTTTCACAAGGCATTAAGGAGCTGGATCTCAGTCCTAGGTTTTCACACAGCTATCATCACTGATTTTGTTCAGATGAGAATACAATTCAAGAGTGAGCCACGTTTATCCATTTATCCTCACAGAAACAGCACAGGAGATGAATTTGGATGAATATTCTGAAACAGTATAGATGAAGACAAATGCTCTCTGTATTCTCCTTACTTATGTTTAATGCATATTATTTATTTTGTAAGCTTATCAGTCCAGGCAAGAGAATGGATTTCTGTAAAGCACTTTGTTTTCCCTCTTCTCTGGCTTCACTGAAGGCAGAGACATGCTGGAGGCACCCACACTCTCTTATGCATATCTACTGCTGTTTATCAATCAGAGCTAAAGTCAGCTCATCAAGGCACTTTGCAACCTTTGTAATTTGCAGTTGCTGGTGAATCTTTTTCCTTCTAGCATATAACTGATGTGTCCCTATTTTATTAGGGATTCAATAAGACATTTTTCTCAAATGTTCAAGTGCTTTTGCTAAAAAGAATAATTATAGCTATTATGCGAAGGAAGGCTGTGAGATGGGGAAAAAAAAAAAAGTATAAAACCTTGTTTGGAAATGAGGTGATATTAATAATGCAATTTCCATGAAGTTGGGAACTTGACCAAAACAACTTAAGTCCAGTTTTTGGATAACTTGAATTTTTTTTTTTTAATAAAAAAAAAAGTTGAAACAATTGAGAAAATCACAATGCTGATTTTAAACAGGAATTGGCTCACTCACACTTGAGTAAATCAATAGTTAATTCAGTGAAAGAAAAGATCATTCTGGCAGTAGAAAGACAAATATAAATAGGAAGAGAACCAGCTTAAAATCTTATCCTTCGTGAAGCTCCATGCACATGCCAAGACTGACATTTCTTGATTGTTTTCTGTGTTGGAAAAGACAAAAACAATATGCCTCCCATTGTTTTTTTTGTGTGCCTCGAGTGTCATCTTGGTATGAATTACACTGATGCATACATTCTGCTTGTACTAGAAATCACAGCATGTTGCAGGACATTCTGATGACTTATGAGCTCTGCAGAAAGGAAGGAGCCTGCAAAGGCATGGCATTTCATCAGTACTTAGCTTCCCCCAAAAGAAAACTTCTGATGGGCCAAACATAAACAAGAAGCTGTCTCTTTCAAGAGCCATTTGAAATTGAGTTTATATATGCTACACCAATAGCATTCTGGCTTGTGGATTGAAATTAGACCATTGAAGATGCCTGATTTTATTAGATCCACTTGTATAACATTTATATTTCTGTGGGTTTTAAAATAGATAGGTACATATGACTTTCTGAATTGGATTAGACTATTGATTGATGAAGTCAGATATCTTGCTTCCTACAATGGTCTTAGCCTAATACTTCAGTACTTCCCAGCTGCAAATAACAGTATTCAGCTGTAGCCAATGGAAAAATATTGAAGACAGAAAGTAAGTTGTGCCTGTTCCTATCACAGTTTCAAGAATTTAAACAACCTGACCATATTCATTGACTAATGGCAAACACTGCCTTACAAATGTAGCTCCAAATATTTCCTTTCCTTTTTAAATAACATAATTATATTTTATAGGCAATTAGTTTTTTTTGTAAAAGCACAGAAATATCTATTGAGTTTGAACTGCAGGTTAGAAAAATGGAAATTCTTTCCTCCCTGTCTCTTACATAATCAAGATAATGAGATATTAACCAAGTATATCTCAAAAATGAGAGAAGAAGAAACTACAGCTTGCTACGCCAAGTGGAAATATTTCAGGTAGTAGATTTTATTTGATTGCAAATCTGTCGGCTTGAGCCCTTAGCCACCAGCTATAGATTTAATCAATGACTGGAGTTGGATGAATAATTAAATTTGATCTGTTTTCTTCCAGCTTGTGAAATCAATGCTAAGGTTCCAACTTCTTCACGTATTTATCCACACTGCTCCTGAATCCTTTTAAAGCTGTGCTCGTCTCCCTTCAGGATTATCCCTGAAGGTTCCAGCAATATGATCAGGTCCTGCTTAAATAAAAGCAATCAGGAAGGCTGCGCAAGGGCAAACCTGCAAAACTCAGTCTTGATGTTTCAGTCTCTGGCTTAGGTGGATACAGAAATGATGTTGTAACAGTGCTGATGTGAATTGCATAGTTCCCATGGACTTTGAAAAGAACATGATTTCTGGTTCCAGTTCTTGCATTTGAGAATGTAAAATTTGGACTTGTTCATGAAGTTCTGAAATGTTTTCTATGCCTGTCTCTATCTCATGTCTCTTGCCAGTCAAATGACACAGAATTCAAAGCTGACTAATGTTACATTATAATCATTTGTACGAACGTTGATTCAAACCTTTCAATATCAACTTTATCCTAAAACTTGAGGTTGGTGTGGTTGAAATGTAACTTTAGCATAAGAAATCAGTTTAGACTTTCCATTTAATTCACGTCTTCCTCGTGAAAACATGTCATGACTACTTTGACGCAGGAGAAACTTGCTGAGAAATGCTGTGATTTTGTGGTGGGGAGAGCCATTTGTTTAGAAGTTTACAAAGTCTTTGGCTGTTCTATCACAGTCCTGTCTCCTGGCTATAGGACTATCCTACATTTGATGCTCTTTGTATTTTCAACTTCTGCTTTCAGGTTCTGTCAGACTCAATTACTTTATGGATTAATGTGCTTTATGCCTTTCATTCCCTATTAGATGTCAGTAAAAGCCAAAGGGCAATATTCAGTATAATCTATTTTTGAAAGCTGAACAATACTTCCTTTTTTTGTTTCCTTAATGTTTCCTTAATAACTTTAATGAAGCTGTTTCTAGGTACCTTCCGTCCAGATCCCACTCTTCTCAGTGAACACATTTAGCTACTGACATCAAGAAAACAAAATTATGCATTTTAAAAACAATCAAACTGTGACAGTTAATGGCGTTGTGATGAAACAGGCATAAAGTGGCCATATTGCGGGCAGCAGAAGGCTGATGTTCTTAATTATTCATTTTCATGCTTTTAGGTGCTTGGATTTTGAATGTAATGTAATAGGTACCATTTTATTGCGTTGTTACATTTAGCTCTTTGAAGTGGATTTTGGAATATGTGTGATAATTTGGCTGTTTGTTTTGGTAATCTGGCAACGTTTGGATGAAATGCAGGAACAGTCTGTAAAGTGCAGTGAGCAGGAGGGTCAGAGGGATGTAATTTGCACACCAGTAGAAGGTGCAGCAACTGTAGTTTACAAGAGGTTTGTCATAGAAAACAGGCAGGAAAGCTTCTCTTGTTTTGTTGCCTTGCATTTAGCTTGTTTCTCCAAGTTGCTGCTCCAAGTCGCACAGTAGAGATGGAGTCATCTCTTGTATTCATCCTTACTTCTGTTTCTTCCTTCCCACTCAACGGGACTGTTGCTAACCTTGAAATACATGCTTATGTGGCACAGGAGTAAGAGAACATCCCTGTATCTGTATAAAACCTTTTCTGGACTATGGAGCTACTGTGTTAGATGAGGATGTGTGTACAGGATCTATTTTTCATCTGACTCTTCTGTCACTTGGTGAATTGGAGAAGAATCAAGTCTCTCTTTCTCCTCCAGCCATACCAGTCTGCAACATCTCCTTGTCTCGTAGAAAGAAATTCATGCTTTGAACAATCTGTTTACTGAAAGCAAACTGCATTAAGATCCAGTTGCTTGTAAGTCAGTGGAAGAATTATACATTTCACAACAACTTTGAACCACCTTGTCCTTTTGAGTAATTTGGGTACAGAATTATTCAGATTCACATTTGAGCAATGATTCTCTTCTTTGCGTGGAAATGACTGGAATTACTTCAGTTTAGTCCTTCTGTCTTCAGGGCAAAGATTATAATAAGTTTTGGATTATGATATGAAACTATACAATGCCTGCTGTTTAACTGCAATGGAGAACATTTGTTTTTCATGGATACTGAATGCTAGCATGGATTGTGCTGCTCAGTTCTTATATATCTTACAGACCATTAAATCGCATTCGACTCTGTGGGAAATAGAAACCATTTTGTTCCACGTGCTTATGAAGTCATTAGAAAGGCTGAGGTACATCTGTAATAGCCATCTATTAACGTAATTATTATATTCAATAATAGGCAGCTTGCAGGTTTGGATTTTCTTGATGCTGTCAATGAAAGAACTACTAATTCCAGTCCTTCCAAAAGGACAAGAGCTTTTAACTCCTTTCAGATGTAAACGGCCAGAGATGTCCAGGCCATTCACTCCCTCTGCAATACTCTGCTTAGCAGCACTGGGAGTGAAAAGTAGCTGGTAAATGAACATTTGCTTCAGCCCATTCACATATTGATATTTCACTTGCAAGATTTCTCTCTCCTCTTTAATCCCAGTGCAGACTTTGAGCCTTCTGGCAGAAATACTGAGTGAGTGCTGGGATTGTGAGCAATTTAGGAAGCTAGCCTTGCTCAGAAATGCTACCTGGTTGGCAGTCAGACTCCCCAGAAGGGCTCATTATCATTCCCTAATGTCATGTTCCCATCATCAAGCAAAACAGCTTAATCTAATGCAAACAACACATGCAAGATATTTGACTGTCTGGTTTCACCTATTTGGTATATAAATATTTAAATACTAACTTATGGAATATTGTTTTTCTAACATGCAGCTCTGTGTTTTTCTAAGATGCAGCAGCTAGCCATCTGCCTCAAGTATACAAAAGCACCCATGTTTTCTATAACTCAAGTGTGCTCTCATGTAATGGGGAAAAAAATGTTCTAGTTGCTTTCTGAAAAGTGACAGTAAATAATTCCATTTTCATGCTAGGGATATTGAATTAGGCTGTCTCTTTTGAGTGATGCAGTCTTGCAGTCTCCAAATTGATCCTGTCTCTACAGATCTGTTGAGCACAGTGAGTTGCTGCTGACCTAGCTGCAGGCAGTGTCCATCCCATTCCCAGTGATCCATGAGGAAAAGAATCCAACTCTTAAAATCCTTCCTTGGCTAGGCTGAATTTGGCAGCTTGCAATCATGTGAGTAAATTAGCAACTTCAGAAAGGACTGTTTCAGTGCTCTTTGGAGTAGAATGATCTTATAATTAAAAAAAAAAAATATATATATATATATATATATGCAGTCAGTAGCTGAAAGCCTGACTAAATCAGGTTGGAATTGAATAGTGTCTCAAATTTCTCCTTTTTATTTCTCCCTTTTATCCAAATTAGCAGCTGTTTTCATGAGCACTTGTTCCTTCTCTTATCTAAGAGGTTATTTCTGAGATCAATAGGATAGCATTCAAAATGGGAATGCATTTCACAGAAACACGAGTTGCTGTCATACTCCCATCCTTTTCCCTAAAACCTAGTACATCTTTATGCCATGCTGTTCCTGTAAAATGGCTGAAACAGTTCTTTTTTTTTTTCCTTCCTAGATCTTTTATGGCCACAACATATATTCCATTTTAACATCAACTTTGTGACTGCCAGTCTTGCTACCTCACAGCTATGTAGATTTTCCATGGTGACATGGGGTGTCTTGCCCTTGGGGGGAACTCCAACTCAGTGAGGTAAAACTGAAGCTATGTTAATTGCATAGTCTACCTTATTACCTTATGCTTCAGCCTGCTCTGAGTCATCTGTTGTTTTCTCCTTCTCTTGTGAAGTAATGATCTGTGCTTCCTTTTGTTTTTCACTTATTTCTCAAGTATTAATAGAGCTTTTTCTTGCTTTTTTTTAATTGTTGCTACTCGAACTCATTTTACTTCTTAGTCTCTCTGACTCTGTTATTGCATTCCCATGCCATTTCTTTATATGATTCCTTATCTTAACGAAGAAAAACTTACTTAAGAATAGATACAAATTATTTGATTTCTTTTGTAACTTTTGTAGCAACTACATAATTCTTGATATTCTTAGACTATTAAAATAGTCATGCAATGCCCAAATTAACTTTGTATCTTGTAAATTCTTGTCACAGTGTAAAGGATTTTCTCTTTCATTTTGAGTTTGTCACCGTTTACTTTCACTGCAGCTGTGGTTGTGTGCCAGTGTAGAATGATGTTCCTACTGTGCAGCAATACCGCCTGTGCCAACACAGGTACATGAACATCTATGCCTCTACAAACAGCTTTGCATCTAATATTCACAATTCAATTCCTGTGGTTGTTTTTCCCCATGTCTTAGATGGAAGCAAACTCATCAGCTTGATTAGTTTCATTGTACCTGGTGTCAGTGGTGCTGCTGCTGTTATTATTATGCCTGTGATTTTGTTGAATATAAGGTACATACATATTTTTGCCTTCCAACAGTATCAGTAGGTAAGCCTTTCCTAAGTCATTGTATGACGTTTCTGTAATAGATGTGTGATCCAAGGACAGAAGTTCAGACAAGTTTGACTCCTATTTCCTAGTTTTAAGGTACCTTATTTGAATCTGTAGGTAATCAGCCTCACTTTAGTCTCACCTCAGTAAAATTATGTGAGATTGAACAGCGAGGCCTTATGGAAGTGGTAAAGATTGGAGACTATTGGTAAGGTAGAATTCCTGTGTTTTTGCAAGGAAGCATGTTTATTTACAAAAGTAGTTTATATTTCTGTCTCTTGAGTATGGGGGAGTTTTTCAAAGTGCTGTTTAGCTATGGGCTTCATTAGGAACAGAATCAGTCTGATAAGGTTGTTCTTTAAAAAAAAAACTTTGAGTATTTTGCTGCTGATATAATTATGTCACTCTTTAACCTGTGTACTTTTTCATTAACCTTATAAATGCTACAGCTGGTATGGATATATATGGAACATGACATTTTTAGAAAATTGTGTCTTCACAAGGAAGAGGAGTTGCTGTCTTTAGCTAAATAAGGAGAGCACTGAGTGTTAAAATAAAGATATCCTCAGATTTAGTTTTAAAATATATATATATATATTTCTGGCTTATTTACATGAAGTCATTTAAGACTTGCTTGCTGAGGTGCTGAATAGCTTGCCTCTGCAATTCCTGTATTAGCATGTTTGCAGTTTACGTGTAGGATGAGAGACCTGAGAACTGGGAGCTAAGAGGTAGCAAACAATGTTCTACTGAGTGCTGGTTCAGTGGGAACTGATGTGTGAGCACTCTACACTGTCTCGGGATGACGTCAAAGAGCGTAGCTGAAGTCTACTGCAGCAAAGTCTGTTTGAGTTTGTGGTGAAGCTGCTGAGAACTGATTATTGTTTTACTTCATCTCACACAGATTAGAGTGCTCAGAGGATGCAAAATAAGCATGGAGTGAGCAGCTTTGCTATGCCCATTTTCTCACTAGAAACTGAGGCCAGCTACTCCAGCTGAGGAAGTAAGAGTATGTCTTTACCTCAGCATTTATAGTAACTGATCCAGTGCTGAATGTTCTGTGATATGTGGAGGGACAAACAAGTGTTTCCTGCTCTCCTTTTTCAGCAGCTTTCAATGCCTTAGGTGTGAGACAAGCACCTGAACTTTGTTGAACTCTGTAAACAGGAAAGGCTTTTATTGCCTTCTGAGAAGGCAATCTGAGTAATTTGTTTTATTTGTTACAAAGCATCAACAAGTTTATATCTGATGGTGCAAGACCAAAAGGCACTTGAAACCTTAGATGTTTTCTTTTCTTTCAATTCAAGTAGCACAGCAACAACATTCTCTGATACATTAGGGAAAATACTTCTGAATCTGCACAGACTAGGCATACATGTATTTCCACTGTGGTCAAATGCATAGATTGCTATGCACATGCACAGTATGTGAAAGAGGGATGTTCTGCTTGTGGTAAACAATGCTAATTAGCAGTAATTTTTGTTCTATCATTCAATCAAAAAGATAAACTTGGAATTAACTGTTTTGACTGAAAAGAGGTAGAAGGTAAACCTAATCTGAAGGTCTCAAAGTATTTTTGAACGTATTGAAGTAAATGCATTTACAACTGCAAACCCCAATCAACATGGGAAAATAAAGCCATATAAATGGTAAAAATATCGGGGGGGGGGGGGGGTTGTTAGGGTTAGGAGCCCCCCAACGCTTCATAAAACAGAAAAACTTACAGAACTAACTACAGCTTTTTTTTTTTTCTTCCACAATGTAAAGTTGTCCTCTCTGACATTGTTTTTTGATGGTGGAGGCTGAAGAAACCTTGAAAAACACTTTTGGAACAGGAGAAAAGAGGGTAGGAAGGAGAAAGAAATAAACAATGAGGACAGAATGGAAATTGATGTAAAACCTACTAGCCATAATACTTATTCAATTTCTAGGAAATTCAAGTGACTGCAGGTTGCAGATGAAGAGACAGCAGAGTTATGGCTGTATAGTCTTGGATCACTAGTGAGAATTGGACTATTTTATGAAAGTAAAGAGAATTTCATCTGCCCTAATTCTCAAAAGATAACCCAGCAGAATTCCCATTCCTCTAAGAGTTTCAAGAAAACATGTTAGTTTGTGTCTGATGTATAGAGCCTGGATCTCTCCCATCATGGATTTGCACTATAAAATCTTCATTACCCACAACAGATTCAGTTTGAGGGAATTTGTTTCATACATTCCTAATTATCATCAGCGCCAAGTGCAGGCACGCTAGATTTATATAGAGCTGTGGCAATTGCTCACAGAAACAAGTTACACAACTTACAGAAAGGAGAATAGGCATATTGTTTGCTTGTGTAACAATCAAATTATCAAAAATGGCCTAAATAGAGGGAATTGATCATCTGAAAGTGTTTTTGTAGATGTGAACACCAGGAAAATGCTTTTGCCTGTGCAAAAAATAAAAAAGATTAGAGCCAAGCAATCGAAACAGAATTAGAGCAGAAATGCACACTGTGGGGAATATCTCTCTTGATAATTTATGCTTTTAGATCACAGTGTTGGGCTTGCTTTGACCATCTTTGTTGCTACTTATAATTCCAGGAACTTATTTTTTTGACCCAAAATTCCTGAGACTTGGTTTTCTGTGAGATAGGTTTGTTGGTTCATAGGTGGTAAGATTTGAATGTTTTCTCAGAGTAACAGGAAGCTGTATTAAAAGATCTGTATTGCTTCAGATTAAACAGCAGCAGAGGAGCACTGTTTATTTGAATAGTTACTGTAAGGTATTACATACAGAGAAACTGGGATCTTGTATTGAAAATGCACAATGTAGAAAGCATTTTCTGAAGAGCTGCTTGCACTAGTGACTTATCAGCAAGTGAGGTATAGCTAAGTCTTGCAGCAAGGCAGGTTTTCCTACATGTTCACCACAGTTAGCAGATAGCTTAGCTTTCAGGCTCCTGGTAAGTATTCAGTTTTAAAGTTAATGAAAAAGATTATAATAATCTTTGTTTGGTCTCTGTCAACTGTAATTCACGTTTCGGGCTCTTCATTGCAAACAAACAAAAGATCAAGGAATCAAAGAAAAAAAAAAAAAGGTGTTCTTAAAATGTTTGCCTGACTTTAAACAGCAAGGTTTTAAGCAAAATATTTAATATTTTATAGTTCCTGGTAGAAAATTGTGAGAGCTGGATATGTCAAACTATTGAGGTATCTCTTGCCAGGACTTAGGTATGGCATATTCATATTAAGAATTTCTATAAGAATCTTAAGAGATGACATCACATGACTGACCATGAGGGCTGTAGTTGTTTTAATGCTATCATATATGGGTCAGTTTTCAGAGTCTGGGCAAGATCACCAACCTGCGAAATTCATGAAGAATATTCCTGTTTAACTGAATGTGAAGGAGACTGAGTCCCCTGTAAGTACTCTTCAGAAATTATATATATATACTACATATATGTATATCAAACAGTTTTCATCTGAGAGAGTTCATCTGTTTGCTGTAAAAGAATTGGAATTATAAGTAGTGGCTCAGAAATCAAGCATAAGCAAATGTTTGTCTACAAATTACATCCAAAGAGTCTGGCCAGATTTTATTTTACTGAGCATAATACTCCTTTGTTTGTGACTAGGTATCTATATTTACAAGTGGAGCCATATTCATTCTCTTTAACACTTCTCCATATATTCAGATATTTTAGATGATATATCAGAAATTCCACAAGAAGGTTATTACTGACATATCATCACATTACTTAAAATAGTATTGCTTGCCTATTGTGTTAGGTGACCATTACGACACTTACGTTTTCACAAGTATTGTAACCAATAGACCTGCTTTTCTGTGCGAGTATAAAATTTCTGATTTCTAGAGTATAAATATCTGTGCTATTTACATTCTTGGAAGGATTTACAGAAGGTGTAAACAGTGTGCCCTAAACTATTGCCTTCTGATTTGCTTTGGAAAATCCACATGAAACTGAACTAGGGACCTAACTATCTCAGGGTTGTCTTTTCTGATCTAAAATTGAGACTTGCATGACATGGAAAGGAAGTATAGGTAGAGGAGATACAAAATTAAAAAAAAAAAAAATTAAAAAATACAGGAAATAAAATCAACCCTGCTGTAGACTGTTATTTCCTTCTTTGTCCTGTTCAATAACTATTGATACAGTTGAGAGAAGATGCTTGAGAGTCTGCTACCAGAACTTGTAGCAATGTAACTCCTCCTTCTTTGAAGAATTGCACATTTTGATCTATTCACTTATAGTAAAGAAGCTGTGATCTTTATAAGCCCTCTGGCACATTTGAGATGGAGTTATTCAGTCTTTTAGGAGACTCTGGGTAGTTTTGGTTCACATTTCTAAGTGTTTCTTAACTTCTTCAATCAGCTGTCATTTGTAAAGTACTTTGAAGATATGAAACATGCCATAAATGCCATGTATCAGAATTACTAACTAACTGATTTTCTTTTATGTGTGCATTGAGTATTTTGGGCAGGAAATAAAGAAAGAGCACGCACATGAATCAGAATAAGGCATGCTATGATGTGATGACTTGTTCAGAAGATTACTTAAAGAGAGCCATGAAGGGAATGCCTTATCTACGAATGAAAGCATGGTGACTTCTGAATATTACATCACCAAATGAGGAACCCACAAGCAAGACATAATTTCTACCGTAAGTACTGATACCATAAACTAGTATTTAATTTAGTTGAACTTTGCTATTTGCAATCAGTTTCCATGGCTTGAGGTGATGATGGATTAGAAGGAATAATTAAATTAACTGATTAAATGCCTCAATGGCATATGTATCAGTTATAAATAATGGCATCTTATTTTAGTTCTTTTGACATATTGATAATTTTTTTTTTTTTTTTTTTTTTTTTTTTTTTTGTATTAAAGTCTGATTAGATATAAAGTTGTGTATAAGTTGAAGATTTGCTACATCTGAATGGTATTATTTAGGAAAATTGCACCAGTTATCCTGTGGACTATTACTGAGAATGCTTCTTTGGGAAGTTGGACATCTCCTTTGATATAAAGACAAATCTGCCCATAATAATGTGCATATTTATTTCCATATAGCAATGTAATGGTTAAGTTGGAGCATGGAAAGTAGGAAAATGTTGAGTAATGGGTATTTACCCAGATAATCAAATCTTACTTTCACATTACTGCATTAATGTCCTGCTGAGATAATATTGGAGGTCCTCCTGTTTTTCCTGGGGAATTATCAGCAGGTATATAAACTTTGGGAAGTTTTCTTAAGACCTGAAGGAAAACCTATCCCAAAAGGAAGACAAGAAAAAAAAATTATGCTCTACTGCATAAAATAGAAAAATCTTTTGCAGATTGGGGTGTATCAAAAAGTGTGGCCAGCAGATCAGGGGAGGCGATCCTCCCTGTCTACTCTTCCCTGGTAAGGCCACATTTGGGATGCTATGTCCAGTTCTAGGCTCCCCAAATAATAATAACAATAAAAAAATGAGTCTCCTAGAAGTAGTCCAGTGGTGGGCCGCAAAGATGATTAAGGGCCAGGAGCATCTCCCATATGAGGAAAGGCTGAGTAATCTGAGTCTGTTCAGCCTGGGGAAAAGAAGGTGGACGGAGGATCTGATTGATAAATATCTAAAGGCATGTAGGAGGCAAATGGATGAGGCCAGGCTCTTCTTGATGGTGTGTAACAATAGGACAAGGAGTAATGGCCTAAAACTTGAACATAGGAAGTTCCATACAAACATGCAGAAGAACTTGTTTATGGTAAAGGTGACAGAGCACTGTGACAGGTTGCCCAGAGAGGTTGTGGTGTCTCCTTCCATGAAGATATTCAAGACTTGCCTACCTGTGCAACCTATTGTAGGGTGCCAGCTTTAGCAGGGAGGTTGGACTTATGATTGCTTGAGGTCCCTTCCAAACCCCGCAATTGTGTGATTCTGTGATTTCTATTCTGCTTGATTCAGACAACAATATTGCACCACAGGTTTCTGAATTAGAGATAAGTAATGGAATGTGATGTACGAGTGTTTCATTTGTGAGTAAGGAACGTTCTACCTGTCTATCTGAAATCTTTACCGAATATAAGAGTAAACATGATCTCAATATTTTTCGATTAGGGACACATTACTTATCTTCATAATTGAACCTTCAATACCATCTAATGGAAAATGATTATTTAAAGCAGTTCAGTTATTTACACAATAAGTGTTTCCTTTGGATCACTATATATGGTTCTGTGTTCTGAAAGTGAATAAGATGTGCATTTATTGAAATGCTTAATTGTTCTGAAATTGTCTTTCAAATTACTTAAGTATGGTGCTTTTTTTTTTTTTTTTTGAAGGACTACTTTTCCTTGAATTAAGTCCTTTATTGTATATTCCTTTCACTGCTTTAAGGTGTGCACTGTGCATGTAAGTGCTGAGGTTAGAATTACTGTTAAAAAGCTTGACCTATGGTGATTTCTCTTTGTTAGATGCTCCTTCATTGTCTGCTCTCTCCTAGTATCAGTGACAATGTGTTTTTCTCCAAAATTATTTTGACTTTGCTTTCTGACCAATGTTAGAGGCTTTAGATAACCAGTTAATCATTATCTTTACATCTGAAGAATGAGTAGTTTTGAATTTTTAGGAAGCTAATGAACTCAAGTATTGAATTCTGAATACCAAAAACAGCTTCCACTCTCCAAATAATTTTCTGTCAAGTTTTACCCCATGATCTTAAATGGAACAGAAAGAACTTGGGGATAGAAGACAACTTGGGTAATTTATACTGAAGTACCAAGGCAGCCATAGCACCCAAGTGCAGATGTTTCATAGCCTGCAGCACTGCTACAGACTGTTCATGACAAATGAAAAATACTTTTGCAGAGTCAGGAGGAGACCTCAAACAGGCAGAATGTAATTACCTAGCTAGAATTTGAGAAAGACTGCAGGATCACCTGGGAAATGAGGTGTTGCTTCCTGTTAGTGTTGTGCTGAATGGAAAACATTCTTAGATTTACTATACTGAATAACTTACAGTGCAGTCATGATTTTAAATGCCAGAACACTGAAGAGAAAAATGTTCGGTGTCAATAATTTTCATGCTAGTAAAGGAGCATAATGAAGCAACGCCGTGGTACTGCGGTCTGCATTTTATTTAATGGGTGAAAATAACTTCAGAGCAGATATGTGATATCTATTGAGTGAAATTGAACCAAATTTATATTTAAAAACAAAAGGTACTTTTCAAAATAAAATGAAGGTAGTGGCTCTTCCCTGCGCTCTGAAATAGGAGTTTCACACATGGAATTGGATTGGTAGGACACAGTCCTCTCCTGTATGGTTGGCATTAAATCTGAAGGATACATCAGAGTACATCTCTGAGGAGAGTTGGTGCACCACATAAAAAGAAGGTGTAGGTAAATATTAACCATGAACTGTAGCATAAAAACCCTTTCCTGTGGAAAATAACATAATGCTTATTAGCCAATATCAGACATGATTTCAACATTGTCTAACAGAGATTTATTCCATAACCCTTTAGTGTTATTGATGCTGTTACAGTATTTTCAGGACAGGAGTTGCAAAAAATGAGGAAGGTGAGGGTATGAGCAGAAATAAAGAAAAATCATAAACAGCCTAATTCCACAAAACCTCAACTTCTTTTTCTGACAGTACTGGAGAAACTGAGATGAAAGTCTGGTAGAGAGTAGAAAAAAGGAAATATTTCTGGTATTTGTATTAATTGTCGTGTTTGAAAAGTAAGGAAAAGAAGTACAAGGTAGAATTGGCAGCTATTGTTTGACCAACTGTTTACTTTGCTAGTATTTTTGCACTGCCTGTATCATGCAACTGCCAGATTGATGGTGTATTCCTGTGATCTTCATTCCATTGTTCCATTGATCTTCAAACTTTATAATTTTCTAGATTAGCTAAGGAGTCACACTAATAAATATATGGAGGCATTTTTCAGCCTACTACAGATGTAAGGACTTAGTTTGTAGAACTACTTAAATGTATTTTGGTTTAGGGTATACGCTTTGTGTTTCTCATGGCTATTGGTCAGAATTCTACCATAATCAGTGTTTTAAATTTGGAGATATACCATGTGCAGACCACATGCTGAAAACTGTTCGGGCAAAATAATGAAATGGGATTTGAAGGTATTTGAGTGGAAAAATAGATGGATTTTGTTTCCTAATAACTGTAAGATATGAAGTCTAAAAAGCTTCTAAGCAGTACTGACAAAGCATGTTTGAGAAGTAGAGGCATCACTTTGAGATTAAATAGTTTATTAATGTTCTCCTTTTATTTTAGTATGATTGATTATCACAGATAAAATACATAATAGTTTAATTTCCTCATATGAATAACCCCTTCCCATCTTTATTAATATGCAATCAAAGAGAGGATTTACTTCCTCCATCCACTTCTGTAAGAGAAGGATATTGCTCAATGCTGGCAGGCCAATTCTTTCAGCATTCAGCATGCTATAATACAGAGATCTTCAGTATAATGCAGTGAGACACAATACAACATGAAGACAAATACCTTTTTGGCATCCTTCCACCGTTTTATTTATTTTATGTGTGTTGTTCAATTGTGGGGAGAAACAAATATGTGATTTAAAGTAGTCAAGTCCTCTTTTTAGCAATTTCATCTTTTGACACAATACTTACTACATGGAACATTAGAGCGAATACATAGAATTGTGCATGCATCATTTTTTACTTACTCAAAGTGAGCACACCTTTCTTAATGGAGGTCAGAGAAGTCTGGGAGAGAGATGTTCTTACTTCTGTGTTTGCCAGTAAAGATAAAAAGCAGGTTAACAACAAGATGTAATATTCTGTAATCAAGGATTACACAGTAGTCTACTGCAAGTTTGATTTCTATTTTTTTCTTTTTTTTTTTTTTTTTCCCCTGCCTCTTCTTTCCTGTTCACAGAAGTTTAAGTCAGGATCCAGAAGTTTCTTTATAACAATTCACAGTTTTGCCCTTTTAAGTAAAAGAAATTTGTTATGCTGTAGCGATGGGTAGAGTAACTCAAAATACATCTTTGCCAGAGAGAGCTGCTCTCCATCTGTGCAGGGCACTTAATTTCTCTTGCTGCATGCTCTGTGTGTGAAATAGGGTCGCAAAGACAACATCCCCTTGCTTTTGACCTCCTTTACCTGGACTGAACAGTTCCTGCTCTAGGAACTGTTTCTTGATTTGTACTTCAGTACAAAACAAACAAACAAAAATAAAACAAAAGGATGAGGAGAGGCTCTGAGAAGGTACTACCTTTTTCCAACCATGTTCCCTTATTCAGTCTCAGATGTGATCAGTGCCTTCTCAGCTATATGAAAAGTTTGGTTGACAGCTTGTAGGGTCAGGAGGTTTAGCTGACCAAGACCTTTGTCATGGTGGTAGGGGAAACAACACAGAAGTAATATTTTAAGAGGCCAAGGTTTTGAGTTCAGTTTTCTTGACACTGGACTGCAGGGGCTTTCCACTCCCAGACCTCCTTGTAAGACAGAGGATGGTTAGAGCTTTCTGCAGTAAACTTTTTATCTTGCCACTATCAAACTAGGTCAAGCTGACTTCAGCACATCTCTGCAGTTTTCCATTCCCCTGTTCTTCAAAGACTTAAAGTCCTTTCTGTGCTTTGACAAAAGAAACTGCGTCCACTTCAGTAAAAATAAATGACAATTGTGACAGAGTTCTAGATTAGTATTTTAATCCTTCTGCTGAAGTGCAGATAATTCATAGAGCCAAATCTTTTTATTTATGTTATTACTCCTCTCTGAAACTTTAGTAATATCAGCCCACAGAAAGGACAGTTGTCTTTGATTCTTGAAATAAACCCACTGCACTGTAAGGATATTTAATTGACTAAGTAATCAATATTTAATTTTAATTTTAAGAAGTTCGTGTTCTATGTTATGAAACAGTGAGAAGGATTTTAAAAATTGCTATTTGAAATGTCTTTCACATTCTGCAAGTCTACATTGATCTATAATAGACATGCTGTTCTTAGCTGTAAAAAATGAAATTTCTTTGATGGTCCATAATATTTAAAGGAGAAATCTTTAACTACTATGTTTGTTTCAGAAAAACATGAAATTTAAAAACAAAGCTCAGGATGCATGAACTCACACGAGGCAACATGAAACAGTAAAATGCCAGCTTATGAGTCTGAAGCATCAGTTTTATAAGTTGCTTGTGCTCTGCCCCTTCTTGGAAAAATGGGTATATTTCAAAGAAAATAAGTTGATTTTAAACAATTTACTTGATACATTTGTAGATCTATGATGACACTTTCTGTGAACAACAATAACAAAAAAAAACCCACCACACACTTGCCTCTATGTGTTTAAAAATTAACCATCATGAAGATTGGTAGGTAGATTTCATTACTTCAGGATATTTCTTCTTGAAACTAATATCCAAAAGAATTGTGATTCTTAAAAATTAAATGTATGGTAGTAAAGTTCTAGTCTTCAACAGCTCCAACTTTGAATTTGGGGCCAAATTAAAGGCTACTAACATCATCTGGAGAATCTTGAGGGAAACCAATGATATCCCATATTAAGTATTAACTATGTTAGATGGAAAACACCTGGTCCTGGTTACATATTAAAGCAAAGCTGTTGCTTCATCTTAATTTTGAGTCTGCAGGTAGTTACTCCTAGATTTGAAAGTCCAAAATGTACCCTAATATCTCAGGTTGGATGTTAGATATATTTTATCTCAGAGTGGTAAGGCATTGGAGCCAGGAGATGGTGGAGTCACTGTCCCTGGAGCTGTTCAAGAAATGGGTAGATGTGGCACTGAGGGACATGGTTAGTGGGCATGGTATTAATGGGTTGATGGTTGGACGTGATTACCTTAGTGGTCTTTTCCAACTTTGATTCTGATTCTAATAACTCTAATATAGATCTAAATTTGTTTTTTGGGTTTTTTTTTTGGAGTCTCTAGGACTCTTGGCAAGTTAGGATAGTTATTTAAAAGCTTTGTTGTGAAATCAAGTGATTCAAAATATATAATTAGGAAACTATTTTGTTTACTTTAAGATTGGGATTAAAATTACAATATAAATGCTTTTTACCAATGATTTGGAGTGGTAAGAGAAACCCAGAGAAGGATAACATTTTTTCCACAAAACTGATTAGTAGTTTGAGAAGTTGTTCCAGTACAACAACACAGTGGACATAGATAGGCCAGCTGGAAAGCAACTTTAAAAACTTATCAACTATCAGGAAAAACTGAGATTATGAGTATACTGGTCTCCATACACAAAATCAATAGGATTCTACATATATGTCTACTGATTGACAAATAGAAGAAGCCCTGTCAACCCCATGTTCTAAGCCAAAATATGTTGCTTATTTCTTACTTAGTATTTTACTTGGACAAAGCCTCACATAAAAGGTGGAAACAATATTTTCATTCCATATGTTCCTTCTGGTACTTAAAGGAGGGCTAAATAAAAGATATGAAAAGACTCCTTATCTAAGAGTGTAGTGATTGGACAGGGGTAATGGCTTAAACTCAAACAGGGTAAATTTTGATATTCAGTAGAAATTCTTCACTATGAAGGAAGTGAAGCACTAAAACAGACTGCCCAGAGAAGATGTCCCATCCCTAGAAATGTTTCATACTGGAGGGGAATTGGGGCAGCCTGGTCTAGAGGGAAGTGAACATGGCTATGGCAAAGTGGTTGGAACTAGATGGTTCCTTCCAATCCAAGGCATTCTATGGTTGTGATTCTATGTTCATACTAAAAGTTTTATGTGTAGATTATTTAGGGAATAGTGCTAGATAAGGGAAAATGCCCATTGATTTGTCTTTAGATGTGCACTGGATTCTTATTTGGCAAGGTAAGGGCTCTATTTGAATTTTCTCTGTTGCATCTAATAATCTTTTTTTTTTTTTTTTTTTTTTCCACCGCTGTTCACAAAAACATGGAAATAAAAACTCCTCAGTGGGAGACATGCCTATGTAATGATTTTATCTCACTAATACTGCTGTTATTCCCTCAAACTTCCTATTTTTCTGCCTACTATTTGCTTTATATTTGTTTACAAAACAATTTGGTGTACTGTGTACACCACCAGTCTTATGAAAATGCTGACACCATACTCTGTTTTCTCAGAATTGTAACTTTATCTCCAAAGTACTCTTATGAGGCTGCTGCAGGATCCTTTCAAAACCTCACTGTGCTCCTGTTTCCTGGTTTATGAGGATAGCTTCTGAGATGTTACCTCACAGCACTAGACGTGAGAGAGTTGCAGAGACTGTGCCTGAGATCGAGAAATTGACTTTTGTCACATGGAAGGCCTGAGCTCAGATCATATCTCTGCCTAGGAGCACACAGCCTGAGGTTGTGCAGCCTCCATAGCTCAAGATGGTGGGACTTAACTATTACCAGTCATGTTTGAGCTGCTTTTCTCCAGTCCTCCTGCAGAAAAGGAAGCAGATCAGCAGGCTCTACTGACATACTCAGTCCTATTGTAGTTGGTATTTTGGAATATGAACTATGTTTTGCCATCTATCTCCTGAGTCGTAGTCATCTCTCTTCATACTGTCAGCAAACACAAGAGGAAGGACATGAGAGATAGTGATACTCCATAGCTTCTCTTGTTCCCTGAATTTGCCACTTGGATTTGAGCCCTTTCTGGGAGTGGCAATTACTCCTTAATGTGATCCCAAAGGCACTATGCCATGTTCTTACGACTTCCTGAGAAATGGTCAGATCTCAGCTCCAACAAAGAGCATTGAACAAAGTAGAAATTAACAGTATTTTTTTCTTTAATCTGGAACGTAGTTTTTGCCTTCGCTAAAATGTATATTAAAAGAAGAAAAATAGTCAAACACCATTGAAAGCAATAGTTAAATTCGCTGAAACCAATGTTTTGCTCCAGATGCTTCACTAGGTAGTTTTTCTCCATCATTGCCTGGGTACTGCACATGGACTGAATAATGATGTTTGGGTAGTCTTTTCATTAGCTGCCTAGGGTTGCTGTGAGTCTTGCTTCACTCGGCATAAATGTAAGCTAATGTTAAAGAATTCAAATAAGCTGATATATAACCTATGCCTTTTTACCAGTAGTAGGAAAAGATTAATTTGATGAAAACTTCAGAACAAGGAATAGTTACAAGTTATATACTCGTCTTTTTCTCTAAAAGAATATATTCTAATATTGCATTGGGAAAATCTGTCCTTTAATAATACATGGAGAAAAATACTATTTTAGCATCAAATAAAATTGTCAGAAAGGAAAAGCTGTATACTACTGATCTCGCAAAACAAACACTCATTCTGCTAATCCTGTATGCAAGGAGTCTTGGATGTTTATAATCAAGAATCTAGGTTTGCATATGTGTTTTGCACCTGGGCTGTTATTGTATGGTAAGATGAAGGCATGCAGATCAGGAATGAAATTCAGTATAAAATTTTTCTGTAAGATGAGTTATGGATGCTACTACTTCTGTAGCGGTCTGAGCACTTACATGAACATGATCTTCACAGCAAAAATATGCTTAACACAAGTGGAAAAAGTTGGTATAAATGGTCAAATCAAGAATTTGTGGAGAAAAAGTATGAAATGTCACTCAACAGAGATATGGCAGGAAACAAAAATGTACCAATACTCTAGAGGCAATGTAGTTTACATACACTGCAGTTTATTCAGCACTGCATTTTGCCTTAGCCAGCCATGGCTTGTGTATGTAGATGTAGTTATACTCTGTATTCTGTCTCATTTGCATTGCTACAGAGTTAGCATCCAGTAATAGGGACACAGGACACATATGGAAGATGAATATCTTCATCCAGGTTATGATGGATAGAACTAGGCAAGAGGAATGCACACCTGGAATAGTCTGGACAAGGCTGCATTACTATTATTTGTTGGCATAAATTTGAGAATATATATATGTGTGTATTTTGAGGTGTAATATGGTGTTTTCCATGCCAGAAGCGAGTTTTTCAGGGAAAAATAAGGCTCTTTGCTCACAGGAAAGCATTGATCTAATTGATATTTCTCATGGGAATCTGTATTTCTTCTCCACTATGGCCTCGGCGGTGCAAGTAGGCTACTACTTGCTAACACTAGGCTAGCCAAAGCACTCGATCAGGCTGATTAATAATGGTTCTTGAGTCTCCCATGTTCCCACTCCAAAAACCCAACCAACCAAACAAAAAAAAACATAAAACTACATAAAAGAGGACATTTTTATGGTTGGAATGATCTGGCTTCTGGCTATCTGTGTTGTCAGTGCACAAGCTGCTTTCTTGATTTAGCTTCAGCAGTTTACCTGTCTCCTTAGGTCATCCTCAGCACCAAAGAAGTCACAGTAGTCTCTGTCATCCATTAGATGACACAAAAGAGAAGGTTTTTGTTTACCCAAATTAAGAGTAGTTCTGAACAGCAAAGAAAACGAATATGGAAAAATCTTGAAATAAACCCCGACATTTAGATAACCAAATAACCCACAATCAAACCATGCCACTCTTCTTTCCCTTCTCTTCTTTCCTAACCCTATCCACAAACACTTATTTTGTTCCTGCTGATTGCAGTTCTGTCCCAGAAGTGGTTGTCCTTTTCACTATCACATTTTTTCTTTTTTACATAGAAAAGGCTTCTTCAGCAATTTCCAAACACATATTATAGCATATTATAAACAGACATATATTGTATGGGAAAATAACCTTGATAACCTATTCAAAAATCAGAGAAAAAAGTTTTGAGATTATGTTAGAAAGGGCAAAAAAAGGATTAGTAACATGAAGAAATGGCAAAGGAAGGAAAAGGATGTTCCTGCTTCTTCTGAAATTTGTCTTCAGATTTTTTTACTTTGAGCTTTGACAGCTCACAATTTAATTTTTTTTCAGTCATCTTAATATTTAATCACAGTTTTTAATTATACTGGTAACTTGAGGCTACTTCTTAACTCAGCAATAACTTCATCTTCTATTAATCAATGGCACACATCCTTGGTTTTGACACTTACTTGCTGTAAGTGTTTTGACTTTGGTGGCACACACAGCCCTGGATGCTGCTATTGCCTCTTAAATCTCATCTTCTCAAGTTATCAGTGCAATGTTTCACCCAGATGAGAAGTTGGCATAAAGACGTTCACTTTTCACTGTGGTTGTTAGTATTACTGTTGCTAAAAATACAGAAAATCAGAGAAAAAAATCTTAAAATCTTACTCTAGGACACATTCTTATTCCAGAAAATGTTTCTTCTCTTTAGGTTGGAGACGGGATATCCCGATCCCTGAGAACTGTGGATTGCAAGAACATTACATCTCAGTTCGTATGACAGGGAGGATTTGGGATTAAGGCCTTGGGGTTTTTGGTCTGTACACCAAATTAACCCAAATTCTAGGGTTACAACACTCATTTTGACAGTGGGATGTGTTGGTTTGCGGCATGAGCCAATGGGTGCAACTTCTGCTGGGATGCAGAGGCCATTCAGCCCAAATCCACAAGGGATCAGTAAATGTTCTGGGAGATGTCTGGTCTATTATGGCTCTGTGAGAACTGGAGAATGTGGCTTATGGGGTTGACTGTATCTCCTGACATTCTGAGACCAATCTCCTGTTTTTGCAGGCAGTGTGTTAGATAAGCGTTTTTCATAATCTGACCAGAGTGTTTTATAATGTTAGGTTTTTTTTCTCAGCCTCTTCACTGAGAGATTGTTCCAGAAGCTGGTGCTTTGCATGCTTTTTGTGATTTCCAGCCTAAATTTATTCACAGAATGATTTTGTTTTTATGCCAGCATGATCCATTAGCTCAAAAGGCCTTTTTGATGTGTCTTCACAAAGTAATACGATCTTTTCTCAGTTTCCATTTTGCAAGAATGAGTGAGCTGAGCTTGTTTCCTCAGACATGATCAATCCAGTCTTTTCTGCTCAGCTTTAGCTCAATTTTTATGGAGTACCCATAGCTAGAACTAAGTGCATTTTTCCCACCAGGATGTTTCACCAGGACCCATGGATTGGCATGTAATGCTCTGATAGCACTTGCTGGCAGAACTCTGCCTCATATGTATTTGTGATACCAGAAAAAATAAATCAAGGAGATGATAGATTTAAAAGGACTTCTAATAAATTGCTTTGAATAGGTTAGAACAGGCTACCTCATTATGTGGCACCTTGTATTCAGAACACACTGGCCAATGTGAATAGTGCTGTTTGAAGGTAGGTCTGAAAGAACCAATACCGCAGATATATGAGCTTTGGTAGCTTTCTGCTTGGGGGCTAAGAGTTTTGGATTCCTTGCAGAAAGGGGTAACTCTCTCCTTTTACTTTAAGAGACCTGGTGCTCTGAACTGAAGGCAAACAAGTTAAGGATAATTGGAACTTAAAGGAGGACTTTGTCACTTCAAAAAGGAAAAGTTTCTTAAAAGAAAGATTGGCAAAACGAGCTACCCTTTTCCCCAATAATCTTGGACCAGAGTCAGTGGATGCTGTTTAATAGCCCACAATTAAAAGAGAGCAATCTAATTACTAGTTTTTGCTTAAAACAAAAAACAAAAAATCCTAAATACCAAACGTAAGAGAAAAACTTTGAAAAGGAGCAAAATTGAGACACATATTCCTTGTATGTGAAATATGTAAAAGAGAAGTTATATAATATTTTTAACAACTTTTGCTTTTTTCAGGGTTTATTGGGTCCCTATTTTGCAATCAGATTGCAGTGGCATTTGGAGAGCAGGACTGAGAGAGAAACATCAAGTAGGAGGCTGGCTTAAGTTTAGACGAAGCAGTGTTGCTTGGCTAGGCTGTAGAGCATGCTTGGATTGAGAGCACAAGCTTTAGAAAGAAAAGAGATGATGGCATGGTTGATTGGGCTGACAAACTAGATGGAGTGACAAAGTGAAAAATTTCAACAGTTCAGTTGTCACATGGAGCGTATTTGCAGTAAGAAATTTGAAAGTTTACAGCTGAAGAAAAAAAAAAAAAAGAAAAAAAAAAAAGAAAGGAGGGGAATGAAACAATTTCTGGGCTTTCACGGAGCCACTATTTTGTAGAGAAAGAAAGCTATCTGTGGAAAGTCATACCTAAAAGGGAATTAAATGTAGGTATTTTGCAGTGTAGAAGATTGTACTGTGGAAATTGCTCAGATAGAGCTCTCTCAGATGAGTGGAATAACACCTGGAAGATGAGTGGAATTGTTCCTTAGAAATTAGATATTGATACATGGGTCAATATAAAATCTTAAGTCGATTTGAATACAAACCAAAAAGCCCAGATTGTGCAGTGGTGAATTCAGTTCCATAATAGCTTTATACAAACTAAACATAATTGGAAAGTAGTATCTTGAAAACATGGAATTTTACTTATTGTTAATGGAGACAGAGGCAATACAACTTCTCACAGAGAAAATATATAAGCTAGAAGGCCAAGAGCACTCAAAGGCAAAAAGAAAAGCATAGTTTAAAAATAGACAATTAAATGAAGATACAAACAGCAACCAAACAAAAATTATATATATAAGAAAGCAAATTTCCCCAAGCAACAAGAAAAAAAAAAACCAGTCATCATTACTACTACAAGAGAATGCTAAGGAAAATGTAAAAAACAGATCAGAAGTAATTAAAAATATGTGCACGATAAGGAAATTTTCTATTCACTGTATCCATTATATCTTTGGAAATATTAGAAAAAAACGTTCTTTAAAAAGGAGGAAAGTGGCCTGGTTCTATCACTGCACACTGAGAAGTGAGTATACAGAGAGCTGAACTGCAACCTGCTAAAAATTTCTTTTCCTAGGAAATAGAGTGTGTCAAGTCACTATTTTCTCATTCTCCTTGATAAAAGTGCACATAACAGTATTGGTCAACCTCAAATCCCTAGTAAGGAGGAAAGGAAAAAGTCAGTTTGAATAGTTGCCATGCTCTCCATTGAGAATTGATGAGTGACTGTTGTTTGGCTTGGTCCATGCACTAACTTTTAATAATAATAATTGGGTTTCTATGATAGTTCCAGTTTATCCAAAACCAAGCTATGCGTGCTTCTTTTCAGGTACGCTTTTTTTTTTTAGTATCTGCCTTTTAAGCTTTCATGCAGTTGGCATTTTCTGAAAGCTGTTCTCTGTTGAATAACCAGGGAAACTTCTTAATCAGGTAGTCTACTACTTGTCATGATATGCAGGAGACCTTCCTGTTCCCACACCTCTATGACCCAGTTCCCTTACAGGGAAGCTTAAGCCCCGAGTCTGAGCGTGAGCTATGGCATGTTGCTGCCAGGTACTGTTCTGAGTGATCTGAGCAGGACCCTGAAGCATGCTAAGGCTTGTATGGGAAAATAAATACAGACATGGCCACAGATAATGTGAGAACTGAACTCTTCTTAAGTTTTTAGGCTTCCTTTGAAGTTGATGGGAATTTTCCAGAATAAGGCATGTGTTAAAATGAAATAAAAATATTCAGTTGTGGCCTGTTAGGACACGGATGCCAGTAGGAAATGGTTTATTGCCAAAATCATAAGCAGCTAAAAATTTGAGGATTAAGGGTACCCCACCCAATTCATTGCTGGTGAAAGTGGTCAAAGGTAGGTAGAAGGTGTGAGCCCAGATCTCCTCTCCCATTTTCTGGGTAAGGTTCTTCAGGTGCTGGGTTGGTCGCCATGAGTGGTTTCTTCCAGCTCTTTGTTCTTTCCCATTTCTCACTCCCTCTTCTTTTTTACTTGTCAGGTACTTTAAAAAGAAAGCACCAAAAATGACTTTTAGAATCTGATATGCAAACAGATCCTCCCTTGAGAGATTTAAGTAATAGAATGTGACAGTGCTTGGTCCACTTCTGTTTCAGCTGACTTGCCAAGTGACTAGCTCATGGTAGCTCTTTGGTGACTAACTTTACCCCTATGTTAAATAGAGAGCTCAAGCTCTAGCTTTGGGCTGCATCTGCTATGTTTGAAAGAGAAATAAAGCTTGGTGCATCACCATAAAGCATGGTGACCCTGAAATCACTGTGTTGGCTGAGTCGAAAGAGCAAAGGTGGAGTCACAAGAGATAACAATCAAAACTTGGCTGACTTTATTTACATTACTGTAGTCTAACTCAGATATATACCAGTATACTGGAATTGAGGAAGCAGGGATCTGCACTGGGAGAAGCACTGAGATACATACCCTTGCACTACTGCAAGCTGCTGGGCCACGTAATTCCTTCCACAAACTGGTGATGCTCCAAGTCCCTGGCTTGGCACTATACATTCTGTAGCATTAAGTGAGTATGAGGCTAAGGAACATAAAATTCTGTACTTCCGCACACTTGTGTAACAGTATGTCTGTGTTAAGGGAAGAGTTCTGATCTGTGCTGAGGTCAGAAATTCGTAAGTAGATGCCAGTGGTGTGTTCTGCTGCTTGATAGCTCTGATCTTCTTGCACTGCTGGAGTGTGTAAACAGGATCAGTATTTATTTCATTATTATAAACTGATTACAATGCAGTAATATTTTAATATTATAAGAATAACTAGAGCCTATTGCTAGTGGCTAAATGTAGTACGTGCAGGTAATCTGGAAGTATACCTACCTATAGTGTGCAACGAATACACTGAAGGACATGTTGCTGCAGGTTCGTCAGTAATTGTTATATATGGCTTGAATGTTATTAACTTCAAGAGAGACAAGTTGTGTTTTTTCATATAAAGCCTTCTGTTAAACATTCGCCACAGCAGCTATTTTGTGTGTGTTCTTTCCCAAGTGGTCATTTGAGCAACTAGAAGTTCAGTGGTTACTGACAGTTTGCGTTCTTGTCTAAAACCCTTGAATGTGTCAACCCTTGTACACAGCAGGGATTCAAATAGTAATGAAAGTGATTGATGATAAAATGATATTTTTTTTGTACTCTTCTGTCATCAACAAACTATTGGGATCAAGAGAACACTGGGATATAAATTAATCTTTCTTGCGTTATTCTAAACAGTCATCTGATGGGACATTTCTTTGATCTCGTGGTTGAAATTAATTAATTCTGTTAATTAATCTGTTTGGACTGATTTAGCAGGAATTTTCTGCATGTTACAGCATCCTTGCAGGTTTGTCTTCATGCATAACAAGCAAAATCAGTAAAGAAGTCAAAGTGAGATGGTGTGGTGTTTGCTGACTAAGACTGATGATGACTATCAATGATAAATATCTGTAGAAGTGATCAGATGTATTTTGTTTCTGCACTTGGATTTTTCATTGAAACTGTCACTTGTTAAAATGCATAAACAGTCCTTGGAGCAGGAACTTGCCCTGCTCTGCCAAGTGAATACAGAATCACTAAGCCAGGAGTGTTTTTTTCTCTCCTTTGCTCCTTTTCTCACCTCACAAATCTTGAATTCTGCTGGAAGAATGGGGATTGCTTGAGAGTTGTTTAATGCCTGCTAGATTACAACACTGTCATACATCTAAGAAGATGCCTCAAATCTCATACCATCTTCTTATTGCTCTGTTGACTACTTAAAAGATTCTGATTAATAGAGATGGTAAAGGCTAATTTCCACATGTAGTCTGATTTTTCTGGTAACCAGACTGGATCTTACAAGCTAGAGGACAGACATGGGTTGCTCAGGATTGTAAGAACAGGCTGAAGCATTTGCCATGTACTAAGAGAATTGATACTTAACGTTTGCAGACATCCTGGATTTTTTTTTCTTATCAGTAGCTAGTGTTTAGTTAAAAATAAAATTAATTTATTATTACTAAAATGGTAAGACTGAAAAAAAAAGAATAAAAATTGATATGATTTGTATGCTAAGATCGCTGTTATCTGCAGAGAGCCAAGAGAAATTAAACTATAAAACATGTTCTAGCTAAATCTCATTTTAGTTAGGGATGAAGGTGCATTTTCTTTTTCATGTAGCTGGTAGGCACTTGTGCCAAACTAATTTCCAAAATAATGCCCACAGTACTTCGGTCCTGGGATCCAGTCCTCTTGCATCCTGCCATGGGTTAGTGTTTGTTCTGCAAAGATGCCTTTGGAGTGTCCTCCTGCCATTGTAGACTCAGTCAGAAGTCAGCATCTAACAGGCTCTAAAGAAACCTTTTATTCATTAAGAAGATGAAATATAATAATGAGCTCAGTACTTGGCCTGCGGATAAGCAGGTCATTTACCTGTTTGCAGTAAAATTCTCTCTGCTGATAGCAAAAGAGCTTAAACTTTCTAGCACCCGTGTAAGAATATTACCATTTATAACAGTTGAAGTATAGACCTTATTTTGCACTGGTATGCAGGTGAAAACAACAAAAAGCTCAGTCATATTTCCAGGTGACTAGGCACAATCAGAGAGCAACATGCGTGAGTCCAGCAATGTGTCAGGAGTTGGAGAGCATGAAGCATGCCCTCGTGGAACTGGGCGAGTTCTGGTGACAGGCTCTCACCAGGAGGGCAAAAGATGTATATTTCAATTCCTGTATTCAGAACAGATAATTGGATTCCCTCCCCCCCCCCCCCCCCCCCCCCCCCCGTGTTCTGAAAGATTTCTCCAGTCATTGCACTATTGCTTGAAAAATAGCTGAAGCTTTCCTTTGTTTATGCTTTAAAAGAAAGTGGCAACTGTCTCTACAGTTTACATAACGTTTGTTCTGCTAGCCTTCCAGAGAAGCCTTCCAAACAAATACCCCTGAGGAGATAAGTAAAGAAGGCCTATTTTCTGGGTCAATTGGGCGTAAGAAAGACATTAGTGCTAAGCAGCAAGGTGGGAAGTGTATTTGTGTCCAAAAGCAGTGAAAACTGAGCCGCACAAGTTAAAAAAGATAGTGGTTTTGAGGATCAAAGTTTCGCATACAGGTGCCTCTGCCCAAGTCAAATGTCATGTCTGTGACCTGCATAATCACACAGAAAAAGCAAAAATAGCTGTCACAGAGATAACTCAGAACAAGAGACAAGACAGACGTGCCAGCTACTGTATTTAAGCTAAGTTTCCATGATGAGTGCCTTGCTTTAAGAAGGCACTTTCTTTAAAGATTCTACCTACTCTACCTTCAGGAGCTGACTATTTTGGGGTTGTGCTGCACAGCCTTATGCATGTGGCACTTTCCTTAGTATACCCATATGGCTGCTTGTGGGTATATTCATACCCTTTCACATCTGTTCTATCTGTATGTAGATTTGCCAGCAGAATGTAGGACCTACTCCCTGCAACCCTGTAAAGTAGTAACAGGGGATGTTTCCCCCACAAGTCTACATTACTACTCACAGTACTATTACTTTAGCAGACTTTCCAAAATTTAATGGCCAATTTTTTGTGAGTATGAAAAACCATCACATCTTTCCTCTAAAATAAAGAAGGAATTTACCAATAAGTCCCAAAGAATATAGTGCAAATCTTCAGCCTGAGGCTTCCTCACTCTCTACTTATGTTGATTTCTTCTCATGTTCTTAAAGGATAAAGCCTTGAGTAAATTTTTTGAGCAGTAACACCTTAATATCTGAAGTTATTATGAGACAGTACATGAAAAGCTAGGCAAGCAATAATTTCAGGAATTGACTTCTTTATGGTTCTATTAACTTTCTTGGCCTGTTTCTTAAATTCGTGTATTCTCTTTTTAAACAAAAATGCATTACTGGAAGTTTTTGTTGTTGTTGTTGTTTGTTTTTTTAACAGTAGGTCACTTCTGCTGTATCTGTGGCTAATATAAATAATCTAGAAAAAAAACAAGTCTGATATAAATAATTTTGTAAAATCTCACTTATATTATAGGGCAAGCAATCTTTTTGAGTAAGTGATTATAAAAATATTAAAGCACAGAGGACTTTAGAAATAGAATATCCCTCATGTCCAGGCAGCTGAAATGTTGCAGAATTTTATAATATTAATATTTGCTGCTTCACGTGAAGAAACTAAGTAAAGTTACTTTATCACCTCTCCCACAAACTTTACAAAACAGTGGAATCATTGATGCTTGACATAAATGGAAAACAAAACTGGAAACCTTCTTTCTAGCAAAACAAACAAACAAACAAACAACAAAAAAAAGTGAGAGGTTTACGAGTACTTTAAGAACTGAAAGGATGAGGCTGAACCTGTAGCCTATTCTCCTGACAGTGCTGACCACAGCTACCAACCCAGGATTCAAACACCAAGCCCATAATGTCAGGGTCTACACATAAAGAAAATGCTCAAGTGCAGACATAACGAGCAATGTCAATGCACAGTGTATCTGAATGACAGCTGTTCATTTTTCTTGCTAGCACTGGACTGTTGATCTGGACTCTTGTCTGTGCTGTTCAGATAGTACTTTTACTACAGCAGGAAGATTTGGTCACTGGTAGGGCAGGCGATTTTTGGAGATAAGGCTAAGAAGTTGTTTAGTGAATGCCAGGCTCTAATTCTCAGCATCTCTCTATGTGATACGAAATTACTTTTTCACCTCTTTTTTGGTGCTTAAATGTGAATCTAGAAGTTATTTTTTGCCTAGAGTTTTCAGAGCTGGAGCTCTTGGCTTCTTTAAATTAAATAACCATCACTAGCAACTGCCATATTTTGACATTAGCATCAGTGCACAGCTTAGTTTCACAGTGTGATTTGTGAGCTTTGTGCCTGGCATGGGGGGAGGAAAAAATGACAAAATAATTGAGAAGAGATAAAATAAGATGCCTATCCTTAGAACAAGTAATGAAATTTTTAAAAAATGACTAGCAAATGCCAGTCTTTCTATAAAAAAAAAAAATCTGTAGCATCTTTTCCAGATGCATCTCCATGCAGCTAAGAGACTGCCTGAAAACTAAGCCTCCTGTGCACATTTGAAAATAATTAATATATTTCATTGAATTTTTTTCTTATGGTTACAGTCATGTAAAATAAGTCTGGTGCTTTTTAAAATGTAAATGATAGTTAATGTTATCCTTTTTCATCTGCTCTTTGTATTCTTTATTTCTGCTAGAAAGTTCTTTCATTATTCCTGCATGATATTTATTTGGTACTGCCTGGGCTGTTTTCTTCTCTCTGATTTGTTTTGTTTGTTCTAAAAGTTGTTTGTGGATTACTGTACACAAAGAGCACTAACACTGTTTTAGGTGACTCCTAGCGTCCTCTGTATTTTATTTTATTTACAGATTCTTATGCCAAATGTAGATGTTTTCAGAATGCCTTAAAATGTTAACGTGTTACTTTGCAAATATAGCATCGAATCACAAGCTATTGTTTAAAAGCAAGCACCCGCTTACTTAAGAAATCCTGACTTTAGAGTTAGTGTGAACTTTGGTCATTCTGTGTCAGGTCTCACATGTGTGGTCTTATATGTGTTTTGTTTTCTTTCAAAGTATTCCAAGTCTTTTTTCCATTCTATGGAGGCAATATAGAGATTAGGTTTCCATGTCGTAAGTCATCCAGCTGTGTCATGAAAATCTAAAAGGACAGTTGCATGATTTCTGCTAATGGTTGTGGACAGCCAAATACTAGTTCTAGATATTCCCATTGTCAGTCTCCTATTTTAAAGAGACCACAACTAGCAAAAATGAAAAACAAATGGCAAAATGGCAATTTTGTAGAACATCTGGATGATTACAAAAAAACACACATTTGTAATCAACCCAAAGCAATATCGAAAATCCCTCAAGGAAATTACTAATTCTAAGTAGTAGTAAGTTTATCCTGTGCATAAATAAACCTTAATAAAGGTGACATATGGCAACTCACATTTATCATTGATGAGAATGGCATTGAAAAGTTAATTATAATTGTTGCCTCTGAAGCTGTCCAAGCATAACAGATTTGTGAAAGCAAATATGAAAAAACAGTGGCAGAACATGTGACAAATAAATCCCATTAGATCTGGTAACACGATGCAGGCAGGGAGGAAACCCACTGGGAGATTTGCAAGCCAGTAAAGAAAAATACACATTCACAATATTAATTACAGCAGTGAGTACTTTATGGATTCTAAAACAACTTCCCACTTGCCACACATGGATAAATAGATAAGAATTACTAGCACTGGAAAGAATTAGAGCCTAATTAAAACTGACATCTGAGCTGTATGATAATAGATGGGCACATGTAAACATTTTTTCTATGAATTGATGAGATGAGCAATGATGACTTTTCCTCTGAACAAATAATTCATAACACTGTAGAACAGATACTCAAGGTATGTAGAACTCAGTAATACATATTCAAGTTGCAGTACATAATGCTTAACTCATTTACAAATGCAAATTAAAAGTGGTCACGTATTTTGCATGCATTTGAGCAAGAGGAGCAGCTAGTGGTAAAGAGGCATTGAGAGGCCCAGAGAGAGCACAAAGTATGAATAAAGTAAGGAGCTTGATGCTGCCCATGCCACTGGAGCATGCACAGCACCTGCAGCCCCTGGACTTCCACTCTCTTCTTGTCTGCTCAAAGGACAAGGGGCTGCATGCCATTGACAAAGCCTCTGACACAGTGTTCTCCTGGAGAAGCTGGCAATCTATGGCTTAAACAGGTCTGCTCTTTGCTGGCTAGAGAACTGGCTTGAGAGTGGTGGTGAATGGAGTTGAATCCAGCTAGTGACCAGTCGTGAGTGGTGTTCTCCAGGGGTGGTATTGGGATTTGTCCTCTGTATCTTTATTGATGACTTAGGCAAGGGGACTGAGTGCACCCTCAGTAAGTTTGTAGATGACACCAAATTAGGAGGAAGTCTCAACGTGCCTGGAGGTAGAAAGGCCCTACAGAAGGATCTGGAAAGGTTGGATTGCTGAGGTGAGGCCAGTGCAATGAAATTCAATAAGACCAAGTGCTGAGTCCTGCACTTTGGCCACAGCAAGCCAGGCAACACTACAGGCTAGGGTCAGAGTGTCTGGAAGACTGTGTGGAAGAAATGGTCTTGGAGATATTGATCGAGCTCAGCTGAACATGAGCCAGCAGTGTGCCCAGGTGGCCAAGAAAGCCAATGGCATCCTGGCGTGTATCAGAAATAGTGTGAATAGAAATAGCTGGTAGGAGCAGGGAAGCAGTCATCCCTCTGTACTCAGCACTGGTGAGGCCTCAGCTGCAGTACTATATTCAGTTTTGTGCCCCTTCTTCTGTTTAACTAGACATAGGATGAGAGGAAACAGCCTCGAGTTGAACCAGAGGAGATTCAGGTTGGACATTAGGAAAAATTTATTCTCCAGAAGAGTGGTAAGGCACTGGAACAAACTGCCCAGGAAGGCGATGGAGCGACCATGGAGGTGTTCAAGAAACAATTCAGATGTTGCACTTACTAAGGAACATGGTTTAGTGGGGTATATTGGTAGTAGATGGACAGTTGGGCTGGATGATCTTGGAGGTCTTTTCCAACCTTAATGATTCTGTGATTATTTCCCCATTCAGCATAAATTCTCATGGCAGGATGTAACTAATGGTTTAATGGCAGAATACAGTAGCATGGCATGGCCCTAATGTCATAATTATCCATAAAGAACTGTCAGAGATCTTTTAGTGTCTCTGAAGAAGTCAAGAGATGAGTCACTTTAAGTCCTGCTGAATAAGTAAAAGAAGTCTGAAAATTAACTCAGTAAATATTTCTTCTGGGCTCTCTTGTAGTAAAATAGCACAAGTGAAAGTTTACCCTCAATCTGGGTCTGTGACTTGACCTGTTTGGAGAAGAGGCAGAGGTTTCTGTTCTCCTAGCAGAGGAAGCGCCCTTTCCTTTCTAGGACAAGATGGTGTGCCCACAACAAGGCCCAAAACCCTTATTAAGGCCTGAAGCCCCTAGCGATGCATTGCTCAATCAGTGGCTCTCACTCTGGCAACACAAATATATGCACATCTGAAGAGCAGCAATTGCCTGCTGAGGTCAGTGAGGTACTTGCATGCCTGAGCACATACAGCAAAGCTGAATACAGGTATTTTCCAGACTGGTGAGAAGTGGTGTAGTCCGCCTTCTGTGCAGTAGGTACGGGAGGAACAGAAAGTCTGAATTACCACCTGTGTGCCCAAACATACCCAGGCCATCTCTGAGCCTTCTCCACACTTCCCTCTGGGTATAGCAGGTAGGGAAACCTGTGTTTCTGCAGAGAAACCTAGAGATGGCCTTGTGTTGCAAGTAAGCATGAGGGAAATACCTTCATTGTAAGCTGTGCCAAAACAGTTTATTGGGGATGCAGAAATCCTTGGCAATTAAATAAAGACTGGAAGCTGGGATGCCTCCTCTTTTGCAGCTGATTGGAGGAGAACAGAATTTGGTGAACCCAGCAGCTGGGCTCTGGAGAAACCTCGTGCTTTGGCATAAAATGCTTTTCCTGGCCTTGAAGGGAGGGGTTGGCTCCTGAGCTGAAAACAGCAGAAAATAACAACAGATAAAGGTATTTTCTACATGGCCTTTTTTTTTTTTTTTTTTTTAACTTTCTAGGGAGATATTCTTTCAGAATAACTACTTTCTAACAAGTGTGCTCTTGTTCTATCAAATCTTAGGTCATCTACAGCTGTTACATGTATGAATATGCAATTGCTATGTTTATCAAGTCACAGCAATTTCCTATGCCTGCTCCCTTCTGCTGTGCCTGCTTTTAATATTTCAAAGCACTGAGCAGCTTCCTATAGACACTCTTTGTGGGTCATGTGGCCATCCCAAGCTCATGACAACAGATTTTTAGATGGCTTCTGATAGTCCTGTACTTTGTGAACCTCTCACATTAGCATGAAATAGATGAACCTTGGTCTTGTAAGCATTTATGATTTTTTCTTTCAGTTTGTTCATTTGAATCTCTTTGGCACAGCAGCATTTGCTTGCAATGTTGGAGCTCTGTGTTGTAACCCCTTTTATTACTTAATCTTGCCTATGTTAGTTGGTGGTATGCTTTGTCAGTAATACACTGAACTTGAGTGTGTTTGTTTAGAAAAGTTCAGGACTATTACAGGTCTGACACTTCAAACTGTTTGAATGTCAGTTCCAAATTTGAGGTCAGAATGGTCACCACAATATTCAAACAACATGTGGTGTACATTACAATAAAATATCAGAGGGTGTGACTCTATGGATTAAATACTGGTGCTATATAAGGCATTAAGAACACAGGGTTTGCCACATAACATAGCTTTTGTTCTACACCACAAAAGAAATGCTGTTTTTCTTGCTGTATTGGAAATTACCTGTCATTAGAGGTACCATATGTGGAGCGGTTTTTGTATCACTGGTAGAAGTGAGAATACAAAGCCTAAGTTTTGTTTTGGGCACCTCCGTTCAAGAAAGACATTGAGGCCCTGGAGCATGTCCAGTGAAGGGCAATAAGGCTGGTAAAGGATCTGAAACCTGAAATACAGTTCATATGGGAAGAGCCTCAGGGAACTGGGATTGTTTAGTCTGGAGAAGAGGAGGCTCGTGAGAGACCTTATCACTCTCCACAAGTCTGTGAAAGGAGGTGCTGGTGAGGTGGGTATCAGCCTCTTCTCTCAGATAGCAGTGATAGGATGAGAGGGCATGGTCTCAAGTTGCTCCAGAGGAGGTTCAGGTCGGATATTAGGAAACATTTCTTCTCAGAAAGAGAGGTGAGGCACTGGCACAGGCTGCCCAGGGAGGTGGTGGAGTCACCATCCCTGGAGGTGTTCAGGAAATGTTTAGATGTGGCTTTGAAGAATGTAGGTTAGTGGGCATGGATTAGGGTTGGGCTAGATGATCTCAGTGGTCTTTTCCTATCATTTTCTTAATGATTCTGTGATTCTAAATCCACTCTAAGCGATCAGTGAGCTCCAGCTGAGGCCTGTGGCTGCGATCATGAGAGGTAGAAAATACCAGCCTGTTCAAAGTAGATATTTGAGATGTTTCCTAGGTAATTAATTGCAATAATTACTTTCACAGGCCAGCTTTCATCTGTTAAAGGCAGGGCACCAACACAGTTCTTCCTGGAGTAGATCTCTTCTGCTGCTCAAAATGGCTCCCACCCGTCTGGTTGTATGCCTTTACTGAAGCCTGACTCAACTCTGCCAAAGCTGTTGGGAGGCTTCCCACTGCTTTCCAGTTGTAAGCAGTAAGTCTGAGCCTTTCTCAACATTTAATAATAATTCCTCCACTCAAGGAAAAACAAAATTGTATTCCAAATATTTAGATTGCTAAAGAAAGGCATGTAGTAGTATTTTCCACAATATCTTACACAGACTCAGCTCAGTGTGCAGGAAAAGGCTCATGCCTGTGTTCCCATAGGATGCTAGAAGAAATCATATGGAACAATTCCTTTCCGTGAGCTAGGACCAGAGAGTGTTTACATACGCTTGTGACTGAGACATCATTTTGCAGGAAGGGTGGAAGATGATGATCCTTTCTGTATAAAAAGAGTTCCAGCTTGAATCTGCAAGATTCAGAGGGCTGGCTTCTGGTGCTTTCTTGAGTGAATGAGCGTTAGGGTGTAGGAGCAGGTGTTTTGCTTATCTTCTGTTGTTTGAGGATTGGGACTTACATGACTGAAGTCCTCCCTGTGACAGACGGACTGCTTGCAGTGAGGTTTCCTGGGCTGGGCCCAGCACCCTGTTACTCAATGCATTCTCTTCTGGCTGTGCTGGTGGGACAGGGAGCAAGAGATGAGGACTCTGGCTGAGACACAAACACAGAGCTGTGGGCAGGCCAAGAGGGCTGGTGTGATTGATACTGCTAAAATGGGAGTCCCGAGGAACTCAGCATTGCACTCATTTATATTATGTCACATTTATATGGACGTGTTAAAATAAGTGGCTTTTAGAAGCATTTGCTGATGGAGCTGCTGATTTGAGCAGGATTATATCCCATTAAGCACCCAAAGAATGCCTTTGGCTATTTTGCAGACTCAACCTCTGGTGTTAGATCTTGCGACCTATACCCATTTGTTACCGTGACTAATTTTTGTACCTGTGTGAGCTGACTTTTTAGAGAGCCATGCTTAGAGGCAGGTTTTGGGTCCTCCTGGAAAACGCTCTCCTGCCTTTTAGGTAAGTTCAACACCTCAGTGTGGCATAGCCACAGATGACTGGGAAGCGGAGATTTAGCTTGTGGCCAAAACCGAGGACAATTCAGGCAACTCGGTACTGGAGCCCGCGGCTCTAGCAGCAGTTCCGATGCATCCATCGGGCTAAAATGGAAGCGGGTGGGGGGACGGCTGCCGTCCTCTGTTCCCCCGTCACATCCCGCAGAGCCCGATGACCGGCCCGGCCCAGCAGGGCTCAGGACTTGGTGGAGGGACGCCGGGGGTGCCGCTCCTCCGCCGGGTGCCCCGCCGCCCTCCCCCGCGAAAGCTCCGCGGGTCCCCCTCCACCGCCCCTGCGTCGTCCGCCCTGCCTGCGGCGGGGTGTGTGTGTGTGGGGGGGGAAACAGCCCCACAAAAGGGCTCGGGCCGCTCCGCACGCCCCCGGGCACACAGACACGCGCGCACGCGGGCACGCACGGACACACGCGCATGCACATACACGCGCTCACACGCATGCACACACACGCGCACACACACATTCACGCCGCTATGTGCGATGCGCGATGCGCGGCGTGAGGCACCTCGCACGCCCCGGGGCCGGGGGGAGCCCGCGGGAGCCGCGCCGCCAGCCCGCCCGCCCCTGCCGCTGTCGAGCCAGCCGCCAGCCTCCTCCTCTCCCTCCTCTCCTTCTCCTCCTTCCTTTGTAATTTGCGCTAACTGTAGCTCCCCGAGCCCTGAAAAAATGCCTGCCCGTGGAGCGAGGAGAGGGCACCGGGTCGGTAAATAAGAAGTGAGTACGAGCACAATGGCGTGCCTCCCCGCTCCCAGCCCTGCGGATGCTGCATGCGCTTTGTACCTTGCCTGGCTGCCCTCCCCTCCTGCCCTCCCCGCTCCCGGTCCCTCGCCGCGCTTCGCCCCCGCCCCGCGGAGCATCCCCGGCCGCGGCGGCTCCCCGGGCGCCCAGCACCGGCCGCGAGGAGCGGGCGACGGGGACGGCGGCGGTGCCCGGTGCCCGCTCCTTTGTTCGCCGCGGCGGGGCCGGCCGGGAGGGAACGGCGTCGGCACCGGCCCCCGTGGGCTCGGGGGTCGCCGGGGGACAGCGCCGGTGTCCTTCCCTCCTGCCGGTGCCCGGCCCCACGGCAAGGCGTGGGGCGCGGGGATGCCGTGCCCATCCCCGGATGGGTGAGGTTGGGGGTGTCGGTGGGGTACGCCCAGCCCCCGGGGGTGGGCAGCGGTGTGCGGGGCGCGCAGCCTTCGGCTGTGAGCGGGGTCAGGGTGAGCCGTCCGCTCGGGTGTGGGCAGGCTGTATGGTGCCCGGGGTCGCCTTGGCCTGGGCGGGGGGCTACCTTGCTCACCCGCGCCCCGTTCCCTGCCCAGGGGTGCCCCTTCGTGCCGGTCAGGTCCCAACCCCGCAACATCTCCTTCTAGCTTTACGGCTGGACTCTACCCACTGACTGTGGAGAGCGGTGTTGCGGCCATTTGAAATGTAATTCCGAATAATTTAAATATAGCTTCTGCAGTCAGCTGCCGTGGCCATCATCCCACAGGAGACCTTAACCTGCACTTGATGTGGCGGATTTTTTTAGTTCCCGTGTAGTTGCTGGTAGTCACATGAGTTATAGAGGTACTTGATAACACACTCAGCTGCTCTTTTCCTAACCCTGTGGGTTTTTCTAACTGTAAATAAAAATACACACTTTAACAAATGGTTGACTTTTCCTGTAAGTACACGTGTGTCTTACTGGTATTTTCTGAACAGTTTAATCAATATGCAATTAACACTCTATGGCCGGTATGAGGAACAGCGTCTCGTTTTTATGGTCGTGTCTGGGGAGTTGCAAAGTGATCGTGCAACTGCTACAAGAGGGCTCTTGTTGGAGCACAGGACAGAATAGGCACAAGAAAGAAGGATTTGTGTTTTTATGCTACTTCTGTAATGCTGAGGAAATACAGCCGGAAAGCTGCTTAGCAGTGCTTAAGGCAGCAGAGGATGTAAAGAATCTCTGCAGTAAAATGCCACCTCACATGAATTTAAAGAGGTGCAACAGTGTAGGGGGAATCTTGCATTTTGCAAGCAATTGAGTGCAGTAAGGGGATGTAGACACAGAACATGTTGCAAATGTGCACAAGTGTAAATGGATAATACTACTCTGAGCAACAGAGTTGTAACACAGTTTGAGGTTTAATTGAAAGATTCAAGTCTGTAAGAATTGTAGTTGGAAGGAGCAGAATCTCTGCAGTCTGTTAGTGAAAAGGGAGCTCAGTGAACGTAATCTGACCAGCCCCGTAAAAATTAACTTTCTTTTTTTTCTGTTTTGTTAGTGGCGGCACCTGACTTGCTGGATCCCAAATCGGCCACTCAGAACTCCAAACCGAGATTATCATTTTCTACCAAGCCTACCGTGCTCTCTTCACGGGAGGAAAGTGATTCAGCTATCAATGTTATGAAATGGAAGACAGTCTCAACAATTTTTCTGGTGGTAGTCGTGTATTTAATAATAGGAGCAACGGTGTTTAAAGCCCTGGAGCAGCCTCATGAAACCTCCCAGAGAGCCACCATTGTGATTCAGAAGCAGACATTCGTATCTCAGCATTCCTGTGTGAATGCGACAGAGCTTGATGAACTGATTCAGGTAATCCTTACAAAATCCTTGTCACTGTGCCTTAGAGGAGTGATATATGGCAGCACTGCAGAGGTGCAGGGGGAAAACTCTTAGCCAAGCTCCATGTTGGCCAAGCAGAGTAACAAGTGGTGAGACCTGGAGTTGAGCAATAGCGTTTTCATGCAAAGCCTCATGGTGGAAAAGCTACTGCTATTTTTAGGTCCCGTGCATTTGGTAGACAGCCTTTTCATTGAAGCCTCCCATTATGGCAATTAAATGATTATTAATCAGCAATATATATAATTAATAGTTCACAAAGGAGTTGATTCGTGCCTTACTAGATGTGTCAATATTTGAGAAGCCCAATTCTGAAGAAGAAAATACACCATCCGTTGCCTTAAACGAGTTCTAATTTACTGTGATTGTATCAAGCTAGCTTTTCTCTAGATGTATGTTTCTTTTTATTGATTCAGTTTTAAGTACAGGAAAGCACTATGCGCTTGCTGTTTTGATCTTAAATCTCAATTTTCTGCACTTTTTAAAGGCACATACCCAACTGATGTAAATCAATGTGTTTCTACTAACAGAACTTTACCCTTGCAGGTCACCTGGCTCAGAATAATAGAAAATAGTTACTTGCAGTAGTGCAGAACTGGATCAAGAGCCTCATGAGGCCCTTTCCCACTTAAATCCCAGGTGTCCGTATTCTGATGGCTGTCCAGTGGCGCTGCAGGGATTAGGGAGGGGTGGCCAAAAATTCTGGCAGTGGGAAGATGGACTGAACAGCCAAAGGATGGCCAGGATCACTCCCTTTGTTCACTGGGAGCTGTCTGGGGAGATGGGAAGAGGGAGATGAGAATGGGGGGTCACTCAGGTGCTGCAGAACATGGCAGTGGCCTGTGCAGCATGGCCTTCCAGAGGTGGATTTTAATATCAGATCTGGCGGGGTGTTTAGAATTTGAGTTTAGCCACATAGACCAATCTGCCTTGAATATAGATTGTTCCAAAAGTGGCACCTTTTAAATGACTGTCCAGCAATTCCTATCTCCGTGTGTCCTGACTAGACATGCCTGAGGAGGTGCTGTTGGTATGAACGCTTTCAGTGCTGTGTAAAAAATGCATTTCAGTGGTTTTACCAGCAGAATGTGAGCTAATCTTACAAAGAGATATACACACACTTTCTGATTAAAAATAATGTCTTGTAGCTAGCGTAAATATCCCACATGAAATTTTTAGGTCAGATCCAGCACTGGTGGAGATAAAAATAGAAATATTGAAGCAATATTATCTTACATCATCTACGAGATGGTCCTTAAGGCAAAAAAATGTTGAAATTTGCTCTTGAGTACTTAGATATTTTAGCGTTAATAATTCCCTACCCAGCAGCACAGATTGGTAGTAGAAAACCACTTCATCAGCATTCAAAGTCCATTTGATGTTATCTGTAAAATCAATGTGAGTTTTGGCATGGTTATCAGTGCTCAGATTCTATAACAGAATTAGTTTCCTTCTTTGCTAGTGATCTTTGTGTGGCCAGGAAAGACAGAAGCCTTTGAGGCCTTTGAGGCTCAAAACACAGCCTCCCACATGTGAACACAAGGAGGTTTTTTTGGGAAGAACTCGCTCCTGCTTACTGATGGGTAAATATAAAGTTTAATTTTTGCTCCATTCTGCTGATCAGACCCCCTCCTCAGCATTATAAAGACCAGGGCATGGAGGTAGGAAGGCGCTGGTGTTTGGCTTACCCAAAACAAAATAGGAAATCTGTGCTAAAGCAGCATCTCAAATCAATTTTTCCCAGCCAAGGCAGCTACCATGACCATGGGGGTCAAATTACTTCTCACTTTGTCACAAAAAGCTGAATTGGTGGATAACATTCTATTTCCCAGGGCTAATATCTGACTGTTAGTATAGGATAATGCAGTTTACACTGGATGTCTGCATGATTAAAAATAAATAATATGTGTGAAGAAAAATAAATTATATCTAAGGAATCACTGAAAGATACAAATCTGAAAGTGAATAGGTGCTACTGTAGTAGGAAGCTGGAATGCTTAATGTATGTGAAGAAAACTACAAATCTACAGGTTATAATGTCTTCTTTAATCAAGTATTTACCTTAAGTCAAGCTATAATAAAATTCATTATAAACTTTTCCTTTCAAACTTAACATTCTGGGAATTCAGGAACTAGTTTATGCTAGTCATTGCTCAAGGTGCTTATCATACAAGGCTTTTTCAGTCCTCACAATTTTGGATCTGCCACTGAACCCATTTGAGCATCCCAAGACTCTGAAGGGACAGTGTGCTCTGTGGTGGCTAAGCCAGGTGAGCAACTTAGGAAAACTACTTTGAGAGAGCAAATTCAGCCGAAAACATTTGTGCAAGTGGGATGACAATCAATTCACTAGCACACCAGGGCCATTTCCTTTCCATCATCTTTGCTAAAATCTTCCCTTTGCCCCAGAGCTGATTACAGCACATAAAGTTGTGAGCTTTTAGAAATATATGGAGGATAGGGAGTTTTCACTTTCTGCATTCTCCATCCTTGTGGGTATTATTTTTTTTTAACTGGTCACCCAAATCCTTCCTGCCTCGGCAATATATACTATTGCATATATCCCAGCACGCGGAGCTTTACTGCTTGGGTTTTGATTTCTTGAAACTATGTATTTTCACACTAATTGTGTGGCTACTCTAAGTGTACTCAATAGGAATTATACTTTCATATTATTGATATACCTATACCTATGAAACGGGTCAATGGAGAGCTTCTATGCAGCCCAGAGAAACATGCAAAGAGAACAAAATAGTGTTCTGCAATTGGTGGGCAAGCAACTTCAACCACCTCACAAAGTCACTTGAAATTTCCTTTTAACTGTTTGGAGGTCAGCCCAGTCAGCATCTGTTGGCAATGAGGTGGTCTTCATGACCTCTCCTGATTTCCACGGTCTCATGCTGCAAACCTCTTTCATTGCAAACTGCTTCACTTCTTTGCTGCCTCACTGTAATGAATACACCTGAAATGAACAACAGCAATGTGTGACCCTGAGACCTGATTTCCAAAACGTCTTTTTTTCCTTTTTTTTTCTTTTTTTTTTTTTATTTCGTGAACACTTCTATTTAGTACTGACCTTAAAATGTGCACAAGCCAAGTTGAGGATATCTACACACACTAGAGACCATTTTTTTTAGACAATTTCAATGCCTTTTGCTGAGGCCTGAAGCCAATATTAACAATACTAAGTGGATCACTGTGTGCTGTAGTGCACAGTGTTAAGAGATGCTGTAAGTATAATCTACACCTAAAGAAATATCCCATGATTTAATCTTGTGGACACACAAACATTGCCTGGGTGAGTCTGATTCTCATCAACTGATCAGCAAGCTCTGTGTTAAATGTGGGCTTTTCAAATTTCACCTGGAAGGTCTTGGGAGGGTCTCAGTTATTAACTGATAAGGAAGTGTTGGTTTGTTGAAGGTTATGTATTGTATCTCACATTAGAAAGCTGTAAAAGAGGCTATGTCCAGAAACTTTGCTACTAAGAACTCTTGTCAATTTTCATGGATGTTTTTTCAGTGTCTCTATCCATGCCCACTCACAGCTTGGTCCTGAAATGCAGCACAGGTGACAGAATAAATCTGATTTTTTACATCTGTTGGAACAATGTTTTTTTCTCATCAGTGAGATTTTGTGACAGAAGCTGATAGAAACCTGGGAGTAATCCAAGGAACAATAGAAATTAGAGACTTAAAAAAAAAAAATCTCTTAGTTGAGCACTTGTATCTTTAACTATTTCATCCTGGTTTCAGTTCTCTTTTAGTGTGTGGGCTGTTCCCTCTGCTAAGCTTACTACTAAACTTTTGAAAATGTTGGAACCATTTCCAAACTCAGATGCACAAAGTACTGCCAAGTACCTGGAAGAATCTCCTGCTGTGTTCATGCACCCGTGCGTAGCAGCCACCGTGTGTGTGTACACCTGCTGAGATCATGATGTGCTTTGGGGCTAAGAGTTGGTCTCTGGGGACAGGTGAGCTGGACTGAAGTTGTTATCCAGCAGCTCTGTAAAACTGCCATTCCTACTGGTACATACATCTCATTCCCCTTCTGAATTTGTTGCCCCCCTAGAAATCATGTTTTTCCTAGAAAGTAAGGATGTGACTAGTATTGTGTGTCATGGGCTGTCCTGGGAATGAGGTGAGCATTCGTCCTTCTGCCAAAGAGAAAGCTGATTGGAAAACAAGAAAAAAGCTTTTTATATGAATAACAGCTAATTATGTATAACTCAGCAATTACCTGGTTCAGTGTTGGCCTTTATAAACCAAAATGAAAAAAAATCCACTTCTCCCCAAGCATCTGATTGTGTTTTGTATTATCATAAAAAATGGAAATTAAGAAAATTTCAGTTAAATTATTTTAATTATCTAAAGCATCCTAAGAAGCTGGTGTGAATTATTTTAGATATCTCAGTTACTTCTCAAACTTAATAAAAAAATTAAAGATACTCTGAAACTAAAGTTAATAACAGAAAGTAACCAATTCTTGGTTCTTTTAGCAGAAACATTCATCAAATCTGTTTATTCTGAAAACCCTAACAAGTGGAAAAAATAGTATCAAAATTAACAGGATGATCTTTTAGTGTGTTCCTTGTAGTGCTTGTGATTTTTAGAAAGCCTTCATTTCAGAATCCAAGCAAGCTTTCAGAATGGTGCACCAAACTGTCCCAGCAGTAGAGGAATTTGTAGAGTTTAAATCCAACCCCTTTTGGAGTATGTGGCTTCCTCTGACAAGTGAATGCCCACAAAAATGTTCTTACATTTTTAGAAGAAATAAAAGAATTAATGAGCTGCCAAAATTAGCTGTATTGACCTCGATCCCATGAGTTCATCTCTTTGGGCTCTGCACAGGCTTTGTGGTTAACATAGAAGGAAGCTGTCTGGGTCAGGGTCCATACAGTTGTGTTCCTTGACTACTTCCATTCTGTATTTTCATGTACTGAATTCTGTCTTTACTTTCTATTCATCTTTTAGGCTCTTAATAAGACTGAAATGTCTCTTCTCTTTATCTTTCTGGAGGAAATATTTTTTTTTCCTTTATCTCTGTGGAGGAAAGCCCAACAGTTATGAATGACATGCGAGCTGTGTTTCATTCATCACCAAAATGTCATCATGGCTTGTGACATGATTAATTTATTGTTAAAAATATTTACTTCAAAATATGTATTTTCTGTGACTTTATTTTTGTAGCTTAGAGTAGCTTGAATATATTTTTCATTACTGTGCACCTTCACCAGTAGCTGATATTATATCTTTTTCATAGGGCCTTTTACAACTTGCATTTTAGCCCCAGGAAACTAATATAGCTGCATCCTCAGAAGCATGTTGTTTTATTTCAGCCAGCTAAGCTCCTTGAGCCACAACCTCTCAGATCACGTAGAAAACTGTTAAAATAATGTAAATCCTTCTTTCTCTCCCAGAGACTAGAAGCTTTTTGAGCTACCTGTATAATTTTTTAGAGATAACAAGTCAAAGATATGCAAAGATTTTGTTTTCAGCTAAATCTGACATTTATTTATACAAATTTTAAATCTATTAGCTAAGCCTATTAAGCTTGAATGAAATTTTATTCCTTCTTTGAGTCACAATGTTGACAGACATTCTCAGTCCTGTGGGCTGCAGCCTGTGGGTCTCTTAACAGGAATTTTTGGAGGTAGTCTGGCACATACCAACTCAAACCATAAATACTCTTTGTCTCTATCTTTGCAGTTGCTTCTGGTCTCCCCAAAAGGGAGCAGGAACATCCCATCTTGGTCTGGATCCTGGCCTGCAAAGAAGCAGGTGCTTATCTTTCATAAGCCTTAGAGCTTTGGAAAGATTGACAGGCTAGCATAAAAGAAATTGATGTTGCAGTGAATTTTTTTTAGCTGAGGATCCAAAATACCACTGCATCAGTTTTTTTTTTTTTCTTTTTTAAATGTACAAGGCCATACTGCTGCATTTTGGACATGAAGCTTATGTCAAATTGCAGCTACCAGTCCCAGAGCTGCCTGCTAGTAGTATTGATTAAGCAACATTGAATTAATGACTTTTAAAGCAATTAAAACTTGAGGTGCAGGGGCTGTAGTTTTTATTGTTACTCTGAGCATATGTCAGGCCTCAGCAAGAAGTTTGGCCCTCAAAGCACTTGATCTTATGTATTCTTATATTCAAATACAGAGATAGTCCTAGCTGGTGAAGAGAGATTCTGCTGCTTTTTTTTTCTCGTGCTAACTCTGCATTACGCTTGGAAAGATTAGAGTGGTGGAAAGGTGATACAAGAGTGAAATGGCAAAAGGGACAAAACAAAGAAAGAATAGTCACTCATCTTCAAAAATCAAGGCTTTTGGGGAAAAACTCCACAAGGAAGAGATCTCCAACCAGAGCACCTTCCCCAGCATCAGTCAGCCCTTAAATAAGGTCTAAGAGAGGTGCAGCCAGCTTCCACTCCTTCGGGTCACACAGCTGGATTGCCTTCACCTGTGCTTCCAGGGCTGAGCCGATGCTTTTCTCAGGTGATCAATCAGTGGTTCAGGCTGTGACTCAACAGTCCCCATATATACTGCTAGTCAGTATTCATCCCTGGACATCATGCCTGCTTCTTTCTCATCAGAGAAAAATATTCAGGAAATATTGTCCAAGCTATTGATTTCTTAAATCAAAAACCTCCTGGAGGCACCTGTGATCTTAACCTCACCCTGACCTGCCATACACATATATCCACCTGCTGTGGTTGGGCCTCATAACCAGAAAACAGGTAGGCTGTGGAGCCCCCAGGGTGTGGGTATGTCCTGCTCTGGATTGCTCCAGTTCCTGTTGTGCCCTTCCAGATGGATCTCTTCCTCTAGCTCTGCTCTCTGTACTGAGGGACATGGGTTAGTGGGGAAATACTGGTGGTAATTGAAGGGTTGGACTGGGTGATCTTTGAGGTCTTTTCTGACCTCATTGATTCCCTGATTCTATAATTCTCTCAGTTCGCAGATTGGGGAAATTTTTGCCAAACTTTCTGTTGCCTTGGGACCATTCCCATTTTAGCATGCTGATAGGATAGATCCCTCTTCTGCAGCTATTTTCTTCATGCTCATTAAACCTAAGGGAATTTTTAAAGCACGTGCTCTTTATTCATCATGAGCCTAAGTGCAATACAAATTTCTGGAATAATAATAAATAGATTTTTAACCACCCTTATCACTTCTCTGTTTGAGCAGGGTAGTTTGGGGTTTGGGCTCTTGAATGATATATTTAGTTCAGAGGAACAGTTTTCCAGGACCCAGAACCTAGCTAGTTTGAATGCATCTGAATGACAGCTTTTGTCTTAGAGAGGGTGGCAGCTATGAGTCACTGGTAAGTCAATTTTCCTGAGCAGCTGTCTGAATAATTTTGCCTATCTTTAATCTCAAGAAGCAAAGTAAGATCCTCATCTCAAAATGTGTACATACACATATGTATGTATAAATGTGTATGTATGTTATATATAAATGTGTACACACACACACACACACGCAGAATTTTATATATGTATTCTGTTGATTCTACATATTTTAAAATATAAATGTTTTTCAATATCTTCCTGTGTATCTTTAGCTTAAGAAGATTGTGAACTTAGGGTGTAAAGAGCTTTTTGACATGATGAGCACTCCAGAGCAGATTACAGTTGTAAGTTAGACGAACAAAAAAAAATTACATCAGTCATAGAATTACAATACAAACATCGTTGCATTGTTTTTCAACAGTAGGGCTCAAAAGTGTAATCTTTGAGAGAGTGGAGAGTAAGTTGCTAAGTGTTAAAAGCATCCGAATGTGCCTCTGAACAAAGAACTGGGATTTCCATCCTCTGCAAACCAAAGGTGAAGTGCCAGGTGAAGGATCTGAGCAGTAGCTGGACAGTATGAGGTGTATGGTACACAGGAGAGAGAGGGAGTGCTCTTGTAAAAAGGAAGAATTCCAGGAGGAGAGCTGGGTTTCCAAAAAACTATGAGGCATTTTTGATTTTTTGACACTGCTTGTTAAATGATTCGCAGAGGAAGTACAAGGCACCTCCTGACAACCTGGGGAACAGAAGAGTGCATACTCTGTCTTTTATCAGCAGTATACTTTGCAGTGAACCTATTTTAATTTTTGGACAGAAAGGCTGAGAGTTATGAAGTGTTTTGTTACATCATTTCAGAAAAGTGACGTGACTGGTACAAAAACAAGCATTCAGTGCCTGATGGAGGACAAGAAGGTGAGAAAGAATTAGGGTGGCTGGTTTGAGATATGCTTATTTCTGTAGGAGACTACTGGAGGCTGTCGTCCTCAGTTTATAACCTCTCCGTATTTGTTGTACTGAGGATCCCAGTTTAGTGGATGTTGCTCCATCACCAACAGGCTTGCTTTTGTTTCTCATCTCCATTGATTCCTTGCGGGGTCAGAGGAACGGAGGTTGAAATCCCTGACCTAGGAGAATTGTCTTCTACTTCTCCCCCCTCTTGCCCAAATAGCTCCTTTTTGAAAGCCTGATTTATGTGATAATTTGCAAGGGTAGGTCAGTGTGGTCTCAATGGATAGTTTTCTGCTTGAATAAATCATGATGTGATAACACAAAACTACACAATATATTTGCCAGAAAGTGTTTCTAAATTATATGGGAAACTGGCATTGAATTAAAATCAAATTTAGTGTTGTTGCTCTCATTTTCCCCATGCTCCAATTTCAAGCAAAACAGCACAGGGTGAATGCAGGCTTTATATGTCTTTGTGGCTCAGTTTTTGAAAGTAGCATGAATGCCTGGCTCATCTGCTCTGCAGTCAAGCATCTCCTCTCTTCTCTCTGATGTTCTACTAAAGTTTATGCCTGGATAGGGGTGTAGAGCCAGGTAGTTTGAATGTAGTGTGAGTTAATACCTCAATGCACCTCATGCTTATATTTCAGATACAGTACAAAGCGAGCCAAAAGATCCATGTGATTTAAAAAAAAAAAAAAGGGAATTAAGTTCCTAAAGTTTAGATACTTAGATACTCAGTTTACTGTCAAAAAAACCTCTGCATTTCACAATTGTGACGACAAATAAAAGCAAGTGGTGAAAACACTAATACTTTTGTGGCAAGCACATGATATTATTAAAATGACAGCACATAGAGACCTTGATTGCATGCTGTATGCTGGGGGACCTCTCCTCTGCTCTGTCCTCACACATCTCATACAAAACAACTGGTAGATGAATACACTCAGGGAAGGCAAGGCAAGTGAAAGAATCTGTATGGCTTAAGAATGAAAACTGTCCATGTTCCTATAATAAAGCTAAGTGGTTCTGTAGTGCTGAAGTAAAACCAAGGTTTAAGTCAGAACCTAGTTTGCACAGGGGATAATAATAAGAAAAACTAGAAAAATTTCCTCTAAGGCTGTTACTGAATTGTATTGCTGAAAAGAAGAAATTCCCATCTTAAGATCATGAAGTGTTTGTTGGCTACAACCTGATATAAATGTAAAGATTATACAGTTTTCATGATTCTGACTGTTCTGGCTGTTTCAAGATTGAAAGCAAAGAGTTACTTATGCTGCTGTATATGTTAGGATATTCCAAAGAGTTCAAATGACAGAAAAAAAAGTTATAAAGGGAGGAAAGTCATGCCAAATTTGTGACAAATGAAATGGTTGTGTTTGCTCTAGTAGTAAGGCAACCGTAAGGAGAGAAAACTGGAGATCAAGAATAAAGTAAGAGAGAAAAGTGGATCTAGCAGTACTGAATGCAATAGGATGCTTTTTAAGCATGGAGAATGAGATCCTGGCCCTTTGTGAATTCAACAGAAAACAACTGTATGAAGCTTAGTTTTTATTCCAGGCTAAGGAAATGCTTCAATAGTCCAGCTATGTTTGTGCCAGCTATGTTACGTAGTCAAAAAGAAGATGCTGCCCTGCAAATTGTGCCCTGACATGCACACAGGTAAAGATCTTTTCTTTAACGTTATGCTTAAGAATAGTCTTAGATGAGGACCTCTTCACAGAAACTGATCAAACTAAGAAGGACAGATGTCGTCCAGTCCAAAGACTTTATGAGATAGTGTTATTGATCACAGTAAACCTGTGACCTTGTTGCTTTCAAGCCTTTCATCCTTGTTAGTGAGGATGACTTATGGATGACTGTGAAGAAATGTAATGAAGTAGCTTTCTTAATATTTAAGGCTGGCTTCTTCCAAACACAGGACCCACAGAGCAGAAAGCTTAATAGTGTGTGTTTGGAAACTTAACAACCAGATGATGAAGAAGGTATCATGTGGCCATTCCACACTAAAACTGTTTTTAAAACTGCGCATAAGTTGCATCAGTAAGGTACAGAGAAGGTTGATGAGAAATACTGGCAATAAATACTGATATAGAAGATTCAGTGAGCTTATTTAAATAGGTAAATAGTTTGTTTAATGTTTTTTAATGTTTAATGTTTGTTAATGGTTTTTAACTTGGAGAAGAGGCAGGTGATGGGTCTGTAAGATAGTAAATTTCTCTGATTAGACAAATAAGAAATCTCAATTCAGTGTTTCTCATAAGATCTTCATACAGTTTATGACAAAGCACATAATAATCTCGAAGAGGAAGTGCTTATTTTTTAAACAATCCAGCAGCAAGTGCTGAACTCATTGTCACAATGTGTCTTGGCTCCCAAAATGCATGTAGAAGACTCCAAAAGTAGTGAAATTTGTGGTGAAAAGATCCACCCCGAACAATCTTAATACCATGCAGCCTCCCACTCAGAGTTCCTAAAGGTGCTAGTCAGAAGCTGTGTGAAGAGAAAGCCTCGCTTGCCTGCTTGCCCTGACTCTACATTCTTTTCCTAATTAGCTGTTGGCTGAAATCAAAGACATAATAATGGCTAATTGTCTTTTGTAGCCATCTGTTATGTTTTGTCAGGACTAACCCAACAGAGCAATTTTGGGTTAAGCTGTTTCTTTCTTCCTTTAATTCTGTAGTTGTAGTATACTGCAGTTAGGAGATGCATAGCATTAATGGATCTTTGATTGCTTTGATGAGCTCGCCTTTCATAGAGAAGGCATTGATGTTGTTTGGCTTCAAAACTTTATGGAGATGATATCAAGTTCTGAAAAATTTTTACATCTGTATAAAAATGGGTCATCTTAGACTGCCTAAACAGGTGCTTTGCTCTGTATAGGGCATTCACACAGTATGCTGAACTGTAATAAGACATGAATGGTTCTATAAAATTATATTGATCCAGCACTTTACCATATGATGTCCTCACAGAAGTGCATGTTCTCACTTGCAGGTACAAGGATTTATGATGAAAATTCTTAGTTCTCTAAAATGAAACAGTACTCAAAATGTATTCAGTAGGCTTCATAACGCAGCACACTAGGGTATGTAAGTTAAAGGAATATCTGTATTGCGTGAATTCAGTATAAGGGCTGGTTTCCATATGGGGCTTAATATGATATGTTTCTTTCTAAACTAACGAAAGCACTTGCCAGTACTTAGAGTTGCCAAGTTGTATGTAATGTATGAACACTGAAGAAGCATTTTTCCTCAAACTGAAAGGAAAATTCAACTCTCTTCCCCTTCCCTTTCCCTTATTCTTTTCTTCTTCCTCAGTAGGACTGAATATTCCACATCTTGGATGTCTTGCTTTCTAGTATTTCAAAGCATTTTAAAATGAAAAGTTGAAAGTATAGAAGGTAAAGCAATGCAAATTCTATGTCAGGTTACCCCAGTGGGCTTTCTACTGACACCCTGGGTGCTGAAAATGGCAGTGGCATCCTCATAGTTTCAGAGATGGCTGCTTTGTGCATCTGAGCTTTGGCAATGGCAAACTGGAAGCGGTGGATTTTGGTTGAGATCCAGTCATGGAAAATCAATGGCCTGGTGATTCCAGCATTGATGTTTTGTCATGTCTATCCACATTAACTGACTTGCACTGGCACTATTTAGAAACAAAAATCATTTAACTGGCAAAATATTTATCTATTTTCTGATTGAAAAAAAATATTAATTCTGCAAGATAGTCTTCTTTTGAAATAGTAAAACAATTTCAGAGGGCTTCACTCAGAGCAGTTTCAGAAACCAGAACAGTGGGGTTTCTGCCCACACACAAAACCATTCTGGTCTACTCTGTTGCTGAATGCCTTTATCTGCAAAGTCATTTTTGGACAACTCACCAAGATGAAGCTATTTGTTAGTGAAAATGTTCATTTTAGCTTTGCAGGATTGCTCCCTGTGATGTTCTTTTGTTAAACACTGATTATTATTATTATAATGTTCATGATTATGAAATAAATCTGCTTTTAAATATTTATTGCAAGTTTAAAAATATGTTTTCTTGACATGTGGTGTTTAACTGAATTGCTGGTGTATACCTGCAATGGAGATAAAACAGCATGGGAATCCTCTTTTTGTGATAACAATGTAAGTAGGTGACACTGCCAGTATAGAAAATGTTTCATATTTCTCAACATTCTGAAAATGTCATAAATGTCATCCTTGCTCATTTCAGCTGCTGGAACTGATTTTTTTTCAAGAACAATATTTATGAAGTATGTAGTTGTATAAATTTAGAGAAGTACACATTTGGTACTTGACTCTGGATTTGCTATTGATATAGTGGAGATTTTATGTAATTATACACCTTTCATTACTGAATTATCTATTTTAAAGAAATATTTTAATTATTTGGAGTTCATTTGATCTAAAATGATGCATGGTGATGTTTTTCTTGGAGTTTTAAAATGAATGCGTTTTAAAAAATATATTTGCTTCACTAAGTCAATAGAATAATATTTTGGGGAATGTAATTTTGAATCTTTGTCTAATGCACATTTTTCTTCATCAAAATGTTACAACAGTAAAAATAGTTGCGTTTGTCATTTAATTAACATGACTTTTGTAGATTTTGTGGATGTTGTGTTCATTTTGCCTTAGTAGTGTAAAGCTTGCAGCTCACTGACATGCTCAAGTGTATTCTGAGCAATAAATCCTAGCCTGGCTGAATGACAAAACTTGAGCAGCTCAACACAAGTCTTTTTGTGGTTTATTGCTTGGGTTAAATAAATTACTTATCTTAATGTAATGTATATTAATATCAATGTTTCATGAATATTGACAAAAATCTTTTTAAACTTGCAGCAAGTAGTGGCAGCAATAAATGCAGGAATCATACCTTTAGGAAACACATCTACTCAGATCAGTCACTGGGACTTGGGAAGTTCCTTCTTCTTCGCTGGCACTGTTATTACCACCATAGGTAGGACACAGCTTATTACCTTTTTATAGTAAATGAGCTGAATCTCTTTTGATTTCCAATGTGTGCATATATTTGTCAATGGTGTATCTTCCAAATCTTCTATTTATTTATTATTTTTGAACTAGAGTTATTCTTTAGTTTCAGGGGCAGAAGTGAGAGCTGTCTTTAAGGATCCCTAGCTGAGTAAATAGCTCTGCAATAGAAGACAAATATTATTGTAGATTTCTGTGAGGTGATTAGAAGAGGCTATGGAAACATTTTCTGGGGGGAATTTGGTCAACTGTGTAATTATAAGTGTTAAATAGGGCATGATTTAAAGCACATGTGCATTAAACCTTGACTGAGATGTATGGAATTTCAAGTCTGTATAATCCGACTTTTATGTTGTTAAAGAACTAAGGTTTGAGTAAGATAACAACATGGTAAGGATTCAGTTCAACTTATTCAGTTATGAACACTGTGTTGGTGGGCAGATTCACATCCAAGAGCTTACTCTCAGGCTTCTGCTGCATTCAGGAAGGTCTAAAGCTGTCAGGTGATTTGACCATGATCAAAAGCCCACTGAATTTTCTGCATACTTTCTGCACATCAGAGCCACTGTCCCTCTGGGCGTGGTGTGAGCAGGAACAGCATTTGACCTTTCAGTTTCTTCCCCTTGACTAGAATATAGTGCACATGGTAAACAGTTCAGCGGTGCGGTATAACTCCCAAGTCATAGAATGGGCATCCACAGTGGGGACTGGAAATTTGAGGAAGAAATCAGATGAAAAAACTACATGTCTAAGTAATGTGTAAGGAATTGTGATGTTGTGTAATTATTATATATATGTACAATTTATATGCATATTTTGATGAAAGGTGTGTTCTTTTTACATACTTTTATTTCTTCTTTATGTACAATGCGTATGTACCATTTTTTGTATGTTTATATACCTGCATGTCTATATATATATATGTATAAATACTGCATGTATGTGAAATATTTTTTTCACATCCAGAGTAACTAAGTCACAGTTTAGTGACAGTGAAGAGTAAAATTCTGACCTTACTGAGGTTTCCAGGAAACTCACCGATTTTTTTTTTTATTTTTATTTTTTACTTTTTTTTATTTTTTAATATTGAAAAATTTAATTTTATCCAATTACATTGAAGGCAAGCAAAAGCCTTGGAAGGATATCTTTACAATCAATCTCATTACTGTCTTCTGACAGCATTAAGCTTGACATTGTAAATTTATTTTCTATTTTAAAACTGCATGTTTATTAGAACTGGCAATACATTTTGCACTTCACTATGGTTTATTTCTAGATTTTTTACTCTTCAGGATATTTTAATTAGAGCATGTCATTGTAAGTGTCCATGGTACTGTAGAAAGTGCTTAATGTTTTCAGTTGTGGATAGGGATAAAAAGTATGAAAAATATTCAGGGACTTAATTAATTCAAACATTATTTTAAAGCAGTGGAACATTTTGTTTCACATTTTATTTCATTTCTAAATAAAACTTTAAGGTCTTTCAAAATCAAAATGTTTCCTGATTTAATTTATTGAACTGATTCTACCAAAACATGTGTGAGTCCTGTGTGGAGAGAGGGCCATCTGCAAATGGATCCAGCCCTGTGATCCACTGTCCTCAGGAGACAAGATAACCCAATAGGAAATACATTGAAAATTAATATTTCAGGTCATTTCTTCAAACCAGAGTAGTCAGAATCAGGTCACACCAGGCAACTGTAAATATGTATTTCAGGATTTTTTGTGATACAAAACATGAGAAAATGTAGGGAAAAGTCTTCTGAGAAATATTTAGGCATTGGAGCAGCAGTGCTTTTCATCAGAAAGCCTTCTGATGAGACTTTCTGATCAGTTGCAGGGATCTGATCATTCTTAGGATCTCTGGACTGTACGTGTACATTGCTAAACTGCAATAGCTGTATTGTCTTGCTGCTGTGAGCCATCTTCCTGGTGGCTCCAAGGGCTTGTGATATGACAGAAAAGTCAGCTGTCATGAAAAGCCTTTGGAATTGTGGATCTCCCAGGATAACAGCAACAGGCCTAACAATTGACTGTGTTTTCCCTTACTCTTTACGTTATGACATGTCATCAACTGCTTTTGTGTTCAGAACGTGATCTTTTCATATCTGAGTAGCCTTTTGAATGTGAAAGCATTCCTTCCAACTTGGGGACATATGTTTATCCTACAACTTGATATTTCAAATTCTCCAGAGTTTAAAAATGCTGTTTGTGAGCATCTCTAGAGAATTGCCATGAGTTTCAGTCAAACGCTACAGATCTTCTGTGAACCAGGACATGACCTTGAAAATTCATAAAACAACAGAAATAATTTGTAAAAGTGATTTATAAATATGAATGAAATCTTCAAATACTATGTCCTTTAGACTGAATGCCTCAAATAAGTACTTGAATAGAAGGAAAAAAAGATTGCTTCTCTCCACAGAAAATGATAGCTTTCCAGTGTTGCGGCAGATTCTCTGGATTTCTAAACATCTTATTATTATGATTTCTCAGTAAAGCACGCTCCTCCTGCTGATATCTCAGAATCCAAGACATTTCAGTGAAACCAGTAATTTATTTATGGATTATATTTTTTCCAAACCCTTCTTCAATGACAGTACCACTTGCATCCCTAAGATAATTGATTCCTGGGGAGAGAGAATCATAAATAGAACTTTAGCATTTACCTAAGCAACAAGTTACTGTTTTACAGTTATTGTTATTATTGTATCATAGCAATTGTAAGGTTTTAGGTGAAAAATATTGACCGTGTATTCTGATGGCTGTTGGCAGCAGTCCAGAGTCGTCTGTCCTTCTCTCTGCTTTGGATTCCTGGGCTGCTGAAGAGCTCTTGAATGGTGACTTGTAATCTGTTGACAGTCAAAGCCAGCTAGCAAAAGCAGAATTAACACTGGAGAAAGCAAGAAATGATTAGACGTTGTATTGAGGGATGTGGTTTAGTAGTAAATATTGGTGGACGATTGGACTGGATGATCTTAGAGATCTTTTCCAACGTTGGTGATTCTATGATTCTGCGAATGTTAGTTAGATGTTTCTAAAGATGTGGATTTAGTTGAGAGGTCAGAGCCAAACAGTGTCACATGACTCCATTTAATAGAGAAGATACTTGATAGCTTTTTATACCGAGTCTGAGTAGACTGGTTTTGGCTTTGCGTTTGCTATTGTAGAACAGCAGAAGACTTGTTTCAAGAAGTGACCAGGCTGGCTATGAGTTTGGTTTACTTAGATGTTTTCACTAGTGATTGTGTTTCTAGAACAAACATGGCTCATCTTGACAAAGAACTGTGGAGCACTGTGATTACTCTGTGTGTATGGAACGCTTTCAGATAGTCCCTAATAGGGAAAAGAGTAACAAAGAATAATAGGAGTGCTGACATTGTTTATGGAATATGTTGTTGGATTGTTCACTGGGATTCTGTGCGTGCTGCTAAGCTCAAAATATACTTCTTTTTTTCTACCAGAAAAAAAACTGTATTATTTGGACCAAATGTCCAAGGAGAAGAAAAAAGAGGATTGAGAGGAAAAGTGTGGGGGAAAAAAAAGGGTAACTAAATAGTAAAGCTGGAGCTAGTGCTGAGGAATTGTGAAAAACAATCTTTCTGTCTCACCTTTTTATTTAAAGGGCTCATTATTGCTTCTCCAAGTACATTTTTATCCTCTAGATTATTTTCTTCAGTAGATAGCTTAATTCGGGAACAGGCAGATAGTACCCTCTCTGCAGCAATTTGTATTTCAGGTCCTGATAAAGCTTCCTGTTGGCAACAGGGTAGGAAATGAAACCCCTCTTTTTGCAATCTAGAAAAACAAACAAACAGAAAAACAAAGTAGACCTACTAAGGTGTAGTGCTTAGTGATCTCTCTCACAAGTGACTGCTGCTCTAGCACGTAAAAAATGTCAGACTTTGTATCATGAAGACTCCTATAGATCTTCATTTGAAATAGCTGTACTATTTCTGCTTCTACTCCAGCCAGTCTGTACTGACTTTTTCAAGCATCACAAGCAGAAATATAGCAGAGGGAACTTACTTGGATTCCTGGAAGATAGAGTATCTTGAATAGCCCTTGTGAGCATGTCAGGAATGCCAACAACCTCACCAGCAGCTATAGTTTCCTGGAGCACGTCTTTTCAAACAGAGCTGTGTCTGCATGGAAGTGAGTTCATGGAGCTTTGTGAGTACTAAGCACAAGGATACTTGGCAGCTGTATTGGTGTCCAAGCATAGTTGTTAATAGCTTCCTACAAATCAAAAGGGGAAGAACATATCATTCCTTTTTGTTCTTTTCCCCTTTTTTTTCCACCAGCTGTTGACTTTTGAATCCAGACTTTGCCAGAACCATTGGCACTTGTAGCTGGACCTCTGGTCTAGTCCAGTTATGTCTGAGTTTTGCTTAGCTTTATATAGCTAGCTATGGAAATATCGCTATGTTGGTTGGATCTGAAGCCTAGTAACTATTACAAAGTGCAAAGGGATGTGAATCTATTTTGTTGTTGTTAAATTAAAAAACAATAAATGAAGGGAACTATTTGTGAATATTTGTTTTAGGGAACAGCTGTGAACTGCAAGCACTGGAACACTGAAAAATGCTTAATACATTTGATTGGAAATCTGAATTTGGTTTTTTACTTTGAGATTTGCAATTAGTTATGCAGTTTCAAAATGCAATTCCACTGTAAGGAATATCTTTTTTTTCCTGCCATTTTCCCATTGCCTGCCCCCAAGCTTTTCTTGTGAAGTCAGGGTATTTCATAAACTATTATTACGTTGCTTATTTATTTAAAAAGAAAATAATCCTGCCACTAAATTTGTCCCTTCTGGTGCTATTTCACTGCATTTTTGAAATACAGAGTATAAGAATAATGCCTTGATAACTAAAATATCCAAAATATATTTGTTGTTACAAAAGGATAAATATTGTTGATAATCAAAATGTATTACCTATTATGTCAGATTATCATGCAGGTAAAAAATTGTAAGTGATGCTAAAAAATGTGTTCCCTTAGTTCAAAAAAGTAAGGAGTATCAGAAACTGATGTTAGAATAGTTTTTGTTTGGTGCTTTGTTTGTTTTGTAGCTGCATTTGCCACCAAGGAAGAAATGTTTTTTTCTGAGCTTTTCATGTGGTGTCACATAATTTCAGTGAAACTATCAGCCCTTAAGTTAAGTCTTCCTAGAAACTTGCTGTCCAATAACTCATAAACAAAAGAAAATTCTCAGATTATCTGAAATGCTGTTTTCAAATCAGTTTGAACTAGCTGCCTCCTAAAACTTTTGTGTGGAGATATGGATTCATGTTTCAAAAATTTCTGCCTTCAGACTTTCTTTTTAATCATTTTCTGTTGTTCCTCCGTAAGAAACCCACATCCACCTACACTGAGAACCACATTTTGAGAACTGAAGCAGAACAAAGCCATGGGAGTATTGCACCTTAGTTATTTCCAAAAGCAGAGGCTATTGAAGATGAGCTTAAAAAATTGATTTCAAAAGATATCTCCAATTTGCCGATCAGAATGTAAACGCTGGTATTTCTGTGGCTTGTGTGAAAGAAAGGGAAAACGAGGGAAAGCAAACGTTAGAATAAAGTGCTGGTGCCAAGGTGATGAGAGAAGGGTAATGAAAACCTTCTGAAAGTAAATAACATAAAATATATTTACCCAAAAAGTATTCTGGTGTGTGATTTCCCCCACCATAGCAGTGTTTAGAAATACATCTGGGACTGTGGCTTATGGGAGCTTAGTTGCATGGTGGACATTGAAACGTAATGGCTTTTGAGGATCTGTTTCTCTGAAGAGTCATCAACTCAAAATCATCTTCTTTGGCTTCTTTTCCAAAGCAAGTAAGGTTTCATTGAAGTAGAGTCACAAATGTTGTCCTCAACATGTAGCCTGAATGCATGTCCAAATTTCATATAGCTCTGAGAATGGATGTATATAGGGGAAAGCTGAGTATAACCAGCTGATAAGACCAGCAGCAGAGCAATGCAGAAAATAAGTGATTAAGAGTTATGATCTGGTATTGCTGGGGAATGAGATGAGAGTGATCCTTCCATTATTTACTCTGCCTACCCAGGACTGCACTGAAAGCTTTCGCTGTCGTACAGTGATTTCATGTCTGCTTGCAAAGTGTGTTAAATATGTATGTCTCACCTGACTAAATGTCAACAGAGATGTTTGGTTTAAAAATATCTCTCAAAAATCTCTTCAGAATTCCTTCTTACTCTCAGTTAGTGCTGTGCTTACCTTCCCTTCCCCACACTGTGGCTCTGAAGAAGCTTGGGTAAAATTGTTTCTTCGTCTCTCTTTTTTCCAACCTGTTTTTTCTCTTGTAATTCTTTTGTTGCTCTTGTAAAGAATCTGACCTATTGGCTGTTATTGGTTGTTGACAAATACTGGCTCACCTGTGGATTTGACACCAACTTTCTCCAAATATTTCATCTACTCTGAGCTTACTCTTTTTCAGAACTGTAGAGACTAACCAAGATTTTTCCCCTTAATTATTTCTCCCAGGCAGTGAGCAGAGACTGTATTACCACTGTGCCCTCAATTTTCTCCTGCATTTGTTCAGACAATGCAAAAGAGGGTTTATCTGATCCTGAGGGTGAGGAAATAATAGTTAGACTGCATGAGGTTCCAAGGCAATAAATTAGGATAAGATTGCTGGGAGTCACAGAGCCTGGAAAGTGGTTTTGGAAGGACCATGGAGAACAGCTGAAAGGAAACTACATTAGATGAAGAGGTCAGTCAGAATGATATTGAGGGGTTGTATATGAAAAAAGGCATGAGCTGAATGAGAGAAAAGAAAGTGAGCCTCACTGACCCAAAAGACTGAGGCCAAGAGACAGAAAGGATCAAGTGTTCCCAGTGCATTCTGAAGTAGTCAACAAGGCTGACTCTAAATCATAGAATCATTGAATATCTAGTGTTGGGAGGGACACACACATATCACTGAGTCCGACTCTGGGCTCCACACAGGACCACCCAAAAATCAGACCCTCTGTGTGAGAGCGTTGTCCAAATGCTTCCTGAACTCTGGCGGCTTGGGGCCTCTTCCACAGCACTGGGCAGGCTGTTCCAGTGCCTGGCCACCTTCTCTGAAAGTTAATGAATGCAAGTTTATGAGATGACGAAGATTATGGGAGCTTTAATTGCATGTATAAAAACTATTTTTTCTTCTGGCCTCTTTGTGACACACAGGTGTCTGGCAAGTTGGAGGCACTTGCATGTTCTGTGGGCCATAGACCTGATACTTCTTGTGATACTGTTCAAATTATTAACTATATTGGGAAAGCTTAGGATTATACAGCATCTGAGTAGTATGAATGTTCAAGAGAATTTTTTGATCTGGCATGGTTTAGGAGAAGAAATTTTGCTGTAGTTGGTACGAAGTGATGCTGTATCTTGAGGTAAGGTAGCATCAGTGATGTTCCATATTATCTTTCTTTTTTTTTTGCATTGTTCTTTTTGCATTTTTTTTTAGTCTCTTTATCCCAATTCATAGAACTAAAAACTACTTCTTTGTAAAATTGAGTTTGCAAAGATATTTGTACTTGGAAAACTTTTTCCAGCTACCTGGCATGTTTTCAAAATTAATGTGATTTTATTAAAACATGGCTTTGTCAAAATAACCTTTTTATTTTCACCGATAAACTTCCACCCATGCAGCACTGATGATTTTATTTTAGCGTGGTGTCTATTTCCTTGCATAGCAAGGAGTTGTACCATTTTTACAGTTCAGTGTTCTTGCACATTCTTACCTCTTAATCTTCCTTTTCCTCAGAAATTGCAAACAAATTTCTGGCTACCTAGCTTTCCATCCCTTTTCTGTATCTTCAACAATTTCCTAAAAACTACACTTAGCACAGTTCTGTTTAAGTCTTGCTATGAAGTGAAAACGTCAATTTGTCAGTTGTGACACAATCCCCAATTTACACTGCAAATGAGCACTGAAATTTTCACAGCTTACTCTGTTAAAGCTAGTGTGCTAATGGAACTGGATTTTGTTTTCTTTATTTAGATTTCTCATCACCAACTGATCATTGTAGAGTTTTTGAGCCTCCCAATCATGTTCTTTGTTATTTCCAAGTTATAAAAGCTTGTTGCTATCAATAAAGGAAGGGCTGCCAGGAAGAACCGCTGAATACAGTTACGCTCTTTGCACAGTGTTAGGATGAATGAAATTATTTCCTGCTTTCCTTTTTGTTTATTTTTATAATTGCACCAGAAATGGTGCAACTAACCACAAGAACCTCAAATCCTGTACGCGAACAAGAACTATGGGATGTTGGAAAATTCAGGGAAAAAAAAGTAAACTTTTTGTGCTTTATTTCAACTGAACAAGAGGTCAGAAAATTGGAACCACTGAATGTGTAGTGGATAGAGGCCAAAACAAAAGCACCTGTATGCTTTTATGTATGCAGTGTGTACATCCCAACAGAATGAGCTGTTTGTAAATTCTGCTTTAAGTGCGTCAAGCTGTTTACCATGATATGCTACTTTGTTTACAGCTGTTTGCACTTTTTAGTTGAGTTACTAACCAGAACCAGCTTTTGAAAAGGGAAGGGCAGCCATAGTCAATACCAGACCATTTGTTTTTTTGTTTGTTTATTTGTTGTGTGACTCCACAATATATTTTTAGCGTGTTGGGCAGTAACCTTTATTGAAAGTTAAGCTGACCATTTCAATTGAGATTTCTGCCTTTTCTAATCACCTTAGAAAGCAAGCACTTATTCAGGTGCCTTTAGCAGAAAAGTTTTAGGTTCTGAAAGTTTGAATGTCTCCCACTGAGTGCCTTTGCAAACTGGCCAAAAGGTAGAAAGGTACATTCTTTCGTACTAGAAAAGGGCCTACCCACTGTATGCCTTCATCTGTTGCATGTTTGTTTTATCCTGTTGACCTGAATGTAGGTAGTAGTTGTTTTTCCTCCTGCAAATTAAGATCTGAAAAAGATTGGTTATGTTGTACAGAGGCTGTGTGTGGTTAGTTTTTCAGAAAAAGAGAACAAAATGTTTTAAAAACTGATTTAAGCTGCTAATGCAAGTGCAGTTAAGTGAAAAGGATATATTCTGATGACTTAAAAATGTATTTTTATTTAAGGGGAATTAAGTGGTGAACAGTGCAGATGAGTCTGTGTTTGTTTATCAGCTGCCTTTTCCTGGTCACTGATTTTGACAAATGAATCCTTCAGTGCTTTTCCAGGTGTGGATAAAATAACTCGTAACTAACAAAAAGATAACTATCTGCTGCGTGTAAACTAATGATCAGTAAATATATGGGGTAGTAGAACTATTAGCCTGTACAATGTATGATAAGTAGTGTTTTGTTTTTGAGGTGTTCTTCTGTGGGAACGTCTTGTAAAATTTTAGTCTGGAGTTTGCACAAGAGGGTGATGAATAATGTAATTTTCTTTTAGTTAACTGACATTTTGGAAGTCACTCTGTTCTAGCTGAGGCTGTCTGATTGGTGTGTTTTTGTTTTTCTCTTTATTTATTTCACAGAATTGTAGGGGTTGGAAGGGACCTCCAGAGATCATAGAGTCCAACCCCCATTTTTCATTTAGTTTGCAGGAGAAGTAGTGAGCAGTATTGTTTGATAGTTAATAAGAGTTTAGCTTTGGCTTTTTGGTTCTGCAGGGAGAAATCTGCAGACAGTTTCACCATTGTGGCTTCATTAGAGATGTGCTTTTCTTCCTGTTCTGCGCGTGTGGGATTCTGATGTTTTTCTTGCTGGACTGGTAACCAGGGCCGGGATAAGAGATTACTTTGTACAGACATCTTTATATTCCACACAGACTGTGTGAATTTGATCCTCACTTGGTGGACAGGAATTTGATGGTAATTGTGGTCCCAGTGAGGATGTCACCTGCAGCTATCTTTAGTCAAAACCACCTGAAATAAGTAATTCACTGTGTGTGCTGTGTGCATGGAAGTATCAGTTTAATATTTGGTTAACTAGATGGGAACTGTCCAGGAATGTGAGTAGGAAAAACCTTTGCTGCATTTTATAAAATACTTTAATTCTCAAGATTAGAATTCTAATTCTAAACTGTTTTATTCCTATAAGCTTTGAATTATACACTTTGAAATAAGTGTTTCTTATCTCCCAGAATATCTTGAGGATGTCTCGAATTGTAAGAAAAGGGAGTTAGCTATGTCACCTTTGGGTCCTCTCTGGTCTCTGATGGCTGGACTCCAACTGTAACTACTGAATAATTTACTGCTGTCATCACCTCTTGCTACAGAGGTTTTCTTAAATCTCTTTTACTTTCTCCTAGTGTGTAATCTGAATTAAATACTTATCAGGAATGGCTCAATGAAGCTTGCTGGGCTGGCAATCTCTTTTCTGTAAGGTTATACAACTGATTTTAGTCCACAGAAGCTTGCTTTTGGTTAAATAATTTATTTTGTATCTTAGTAGTTTGTTAACCCTTAAGAAGTTTCCCCATATGAAGAGACTGCAGGGCGGGGGGAAGTTATCTCTTTACCTGGGGTTGCTGCTGATTCTTGTCCAAATTTAGACTATTTTAGTTATTTCTTTTCTTGTAGTGCTAGCCATAGTGAGAATTATTTATTATCCAGCAAATCTTCCAGCCTTCATTCTTAAATTATGTAATTGGATCATGTGTTGGTCATGACTGTCTGTGTTCTTTGGGTAGTATGGCACAAAAGCTATGGGGGAAAACATGGATGGACAACCTCAGTTCACATGCCTTTGAGGCTTTTTGCTGTGTGTTGCTTCACAGCAAACAAATGATTGAGGAACCAGCGTGGTGCTTGCAATGTGTTGTTTGAATCCCTTGACTGCTCTCCTCCTTCATCTGTCTTGCTGATTTAGACCACAAGCTCTGCAGCTGTAGTACCAACATGAGCAAGTATCCCCGGTGTCTGTATTGATCACTTTAACTGATGACACATTTGATGATACCACACAGTATGTAGCTACAATTGCTAAGTGTAGTTATGGAACCAAGAAAAATTCCTTCATCAAGGATCCATATAATTGCATAGACTTAATCTAATTCCACATGATAGTTGAATAGTAGTTTAAAAAACAGCCTAGTTTAAGAAGACTGAGATCTGTTTTCCAGTATAATGGTGTATCTTTTAATATTGCTTGATAATTTTTTACTTAAATAAGGGCAGGTGAAATCAGAAGCTATTAGAGCCTATGACTCTGCTTTTAAGTAAGTAGCATTTCCAAGGTATTTAAGGTATTCCCTCTAGGAAACAACATCCATGATTCTAATAGCTCAAAAAGGTCTTTGATTACATACGGCTAGCACCCACTCTAACATCGCACCAATTTGACCTGCTGGCACTCTGAGTCTAATATTAGATTTGCTTTTTGAAATCTGCCAGTGTCATTGCTAGGTTAAGCCCTTTCTCCTCTTGAAATGGATCTGAAGATGCTAATTCATGCATGGCAGTGCTCCTGTGGGAGGCAAATAAACTTCTGCTCTCTGGCTTGCTCTGTTCTTTTCCTCACATAAGAAAGAATGGTGAATGTGAAAGGATATAAATTAGAGAGTATAAACCTTGCTCCACATTTGGACTCTACAATTGGAAAGTGTAATTCTTCAGCCTGAGGAAGGAGAACCTCTCTGATCATGTATCTGTTTGCTCTCTGGGCGAGCACTGGCCGCAAAAAATGTGATTACTAGATCAAGAGTCATTATCTGATTCACTGCTCCATTATACACCATCATGACTGAGAATTTTTTAATTTTTTGATATCTCTTTATGAACTTTATTGATATTCAACAGAGCCCCAAAGTGATATTTTCTTATACTTCACAAAAAAAAAAAAAAAATTAGTTTTGCATTTTTCTGAAATGCTGTATTTTTCTGTGAGGTGATCTCTCTTCACACAGATAATCTGCAAACCTATAAATTTGTAATGGTTTATGACAGATTCTTATTAATATATATATATATCGTTCATCCTTGTAAATAGCTTTTAAGTCTGCACTTGCAATTGTTGCTGGCAAAATAATTACCCTGAACTTTGATGAACCTCTGAGTGCTAATTAGTAATTGCTGTTGAATTGTTCAGATTTTTTTATCTATAAACATGAAATACAGATTAGATATTTAGCTAAACTAATAATCCCTTTTGTCTGAAGATTAGGAGAAGTCAATATTTTATACTCTTCATTTTTAATCCTGCAGCCTTGAAAATATACTTTTTTAAGGATTGGATGAAAGGAGCAGTAGCCAGCATGACTCTGCTGCAGTAAACAAAGAAGGAATTGATGTCATCAGAAATGCACACACTTTAACTGAGCGATTGCTACTAGGAGGGTGGTAATATCAAAATACAGTGGAGATGCTGAAATGAAAGGATTAAAGATATGTAAGTGCTGCAGAAGCTGTGGTGTTAGCAATAGTGTTTTTGTTAGGTCTGGCAGAAAAAAGAGTGGAAAAAACATCTGTATCTTACTAAAGTAGCTGATTTTGAGCTAGCACATGGGGCTTGATACCAACATTTTTCTTGCTTTTTATTTTTGTAGATGTATTGCAGGAGCAACAAACATTTGCACGGACAGATTCATTACTTGAATGTGAGAGACTGAATTTTATGTTGAAGGGTATAGTACAAATTTGGGATTTTGTGCAATACATTTCGTTGGTATGAAAGAACATGACTGTTGCAGAGAGTAAGGATCGTGCTCCATTTGAAGGGCGAAGATGCAGGAACTGCAGTTGGCAGATGAATCAAACTCCGAGATGTACTAGAGATCATAATAGGAAAAATAATTTAGAGTTCTAGGTTAGGCTTTCTGTTTCATGATGATGATTAGAATTAAGTAATGAACCAATTACTTTTCAATAGAAAGAAAAAACGTTTGTAGGGAAATGCACCTTACTAGAGGCACACAAAACAGCTGGAAGAACAGAAAGTTTTTTGGGCATAGCTGAGGAAGGCCTCATTTACCCTAAATATTTTTCTTATTGTGGCAAATGCTCCACTAACAGGCATTACGTTCTTTTAAATCGCAGTATTTCACTATGTTCTTCCATTTTTCTAACTGTGGAAGTGCTATTATTATGCCTTTCTAGAACATGTTTGTACCATGCTGGAAATACTCAGAAACTCATATCTCCACTTTCATAGTGAAACACTTTAAAATGTTTATTGTTCTTGCTTAATTTTAAAGATGAGATTTTCATAATGATACGCTGCTGAATCATCATACAAATATCAAGTGTAACGCTGACAGTGGAGTTGTGGACATTCATCTGTGCTCCTCATTTCTCTCTTTTTCCAATCTTTAATTACATTTCATATTTGGATATTTAGAGCATCTCAACCTTAGTGATTGTCCAATATTTCTCTGAGTGGTAATTTATAGGGACTAATTTGATAGAATTGTTCTTTCCATAATCAAGAGATCAAGTTCAGAAAAAGTAAATTTAGAGCGATGATTCATAAAAGATAATGAAGCATTCAATATTATTTGTCAATCAAGACAAATCACATTGCATCAGCTTCCACAGTAGAGACATCCTGTCTGCAGGCTCTGGATAGCTGAGAAAGCCTTGTCCTGTACTCTGTCTAGCAGAGAAAGAAACAAAATGTCTTTCCCTGTAACTATCTGTAAAATGGGTCTTTTCCCATTGCTGATCCGTATTCAGGTCTCATCAAGAAGTTTATCTAATTTTTCTGAGGTGAACCATTTGAATATTTGGGTAGCATTACACTCTTGCTCTTTTTGAACCCTACGTTTGAAGAAAGTGTGTGCATATATATGTGCATGTAACATCATCCATCATGAAAGCAGCCTGACAGTCTTGGGCATATAAGTTCCCTTCTCACCAGGATGCATGCAGCAGTAGGCTGCGTGCCTTTACTAAGGATCCATGCTGTGATGAGTTTCAGAAAGGCAACAGATGGAGGCACTCTGGATCATGTTGGATGGCGCCCTTGGCAGCCTGAGCTGGTGGGGGGCAGCCCTGCCCTTGGCAAAGGGTTGGAACTGAGTGGGCTTTAAAGTCCTTTCTAACCCAAACCATTCTGTAATTCTACATCATGACAGCTTGCCACTGGCTGGCCATTCTCTCCTGCAATGGTAAGATAGCTTATGTGCTGGGTGTAAAGGTAGAACTACGTTATTGTCATCCTGGCATGCATCCAGTTCAGAGTTCTTCAAAACAGGAATTGGTGATCTACTTAATGCACATCTCTATACAGCTGGGATATAGGAATGATGAATTGAAAGCTGTCACAAGACGTGAAAGCTTACCAGATGCTTGTTAGAACAGCGTGTTGTTAAGTAGTCATGCAGAAACAGGATGGAAACTGCAACAGCAGTCCTCTATGAAAATGCTCCCACAGATATTTTTATTAACTGGAGCAAAAAAATAAAAAAAAATAAAAAAAAAAAAAAGGGGAGAAGATGGAAAAGCAGCTGGGATGGTGAATAATTGATTGATGAAGGACTGTTGGATACAGAATACTGCAAAGTGTGCTCCAGCTCTGAGGAGCTGGAGTTATGTCTGTGTTATGCCTGCCTCCGGCATATGGCTTTTGGAGAATTTGCAAAGAGGAGATACCTACTGCAAGCATCAAGCTGGAATGTTCTCTCTCAGCTGTCTGGAAGCTCAGTAGGCGTTCTTCATCCTGTTCTGTTTGTTCTCTTAAGCTTACTCTCTCAGATGGAATCTTATCCAGTCGTGAACTTTTAAAAATAATAAATTTGTGAAAGATGTGGTTAAAACATTGGGTACTGAGTCCAGAAACATCTGTGCTTCTGACTTCAAGAGTGTGAGAAGCTTCTGTGTGACCTACTGTTGTGGTGGAGTGATGATTCTGAGGGCAGAAGATGATGTGCTTGTTTTGACCAGTGGATTTAGTGTTTCCTAGCTCAGATTTTTCTCTATTTCTTTTTTTTTTTTTTTTTTTTTTATGTGATAGTGGTGTGTACTTTCTGTACTCATGATATTTTGTGTTTTCTGTGGAGTGTTCCTGGTTAATACAAATCTAAATACATTAGAAAAAATATTTAAAAAAAATCACTTTCAAACTGGCTCCATTGTAAAGATAGTTTTACTGAAGCAACCACTGTGTTACACAGTTTTACAGTCCAGTACTTCTCCAAAACAGTGCCATTCTATTTTTCTCAGTTAAGTATTGAGTATATCTTGATCTCTGCTCTTCATTGTCCTTTTATGTACCTGTCAAGATTCTACTTTTTAATGGAAATAATGTTTCTATTGACTTAGTGTCTTTCAGAGCATGCAGGTTCAACAGTCAGCTACTACTGATGGTTCAGTTGTTGCCCAAGCCTATTGTATTTTAAGATGCCTTCCACCAAATCCAATGACTTGGATAGATGCATAGTTGCTGCCTTCAGACCTCTGTTATACTTTGAGTGCAGCATATGCTGCCTCAGCTAAAAATGTAGGAAGTCCAACCTGTTAAGGTTCATCTGCACTGAGAGGTTTCAGGTCTATCGCTTCAACAGTGAAATGGTTTAATTCTTGTTGTTATGTTGTCACAGGTGTTCCTATGACATATCTCAGCTTGCTCAGAGATACTAGGATTTAAAATGACCTCACAGGAACACCAAAATACATCTCCAGAAATATATGCCTTGTATTTAAATAAATAAATAAAACTAAACTATTTCCTGATGTTTGGCTACAATACCGTGGGTCAGTCATTTGCTAGGGAGAACTGTGTAAGAAAACTGCGTACAATACATACAGTAAACTTTAATGGATCTACATTTTGCGAGGCTTACAAGTTTGTTGTGCTTCTCCAAAGGGGAGGAAGAGAGTGTGGAAGCACATGAAAGAAAGCTTGCTTAGTAACCTCAGGTGAAAAACTTATCCTTTATTCCTCCTGCTTCTGAATTCCTCTCTTATTCCAGCCTTCTCAGTCAAGAATTCCTGTAGCACTTGGCTGGAAGATTCATTATTCCTCTTTAGTGTTGAATGATAACAAAGGACAGGAGGGTGATGCTGGATGAGGCCAGAAACAATGATGCTGATGGTAAAATCAGATGAAGGCGAGTGGCCGAAGCTTGTCGTTTGTGCCTACCTAAAATGCTTAGGAAAAAAGTGGCCTCTTTAAGGAAGAGGAGTGCAGTTAGCAGTGTGTCTAATTTTCTTTTTACAGCATGAACAATATGGAGGAATTTTAAATATCTTAATTTGTTTATAAGAGCTCTTAGGGAATTACCTGTGTTGTCATATTTTTAATTAAGTTTATTACAGAACTTCCAAAGACCAGAGTATATATCCAATTTGGAGCTCTATTTTTTTTTTCTTTTTAATGTTAAGCTAAAGAGTTTTGCAGTTTTCTTAAATTTTGCATATCTACGTGGGAGTAGTGGGGGATTAAAAGGAAGGAGATGGTAAAAGAGAAACAGCCATTTCAAGGAATGTGCAACTTTTTTTTTCCCCAATCCTAAGAATTTGATTTGGACACTTACAGGTTGGCCCGTGTCCTAAGATACTGATGTCCAATAAGAGTAAATCTCTTGTTTATTTGTTGCTTAAATATTTTGTATGCAAGGAAAAGATGATTGGAAAAAACCTCTGTCCTAAAGATGTTTGTATGTGGAGGTCATCAGCCATCCGTATTTTCTAGCTTAAGCTGTTCAATTGAATGTTCAAGGTTCTGGATTCTTGACTCATTGAAACTGACCTAATAAGGAAGGTGATTTGTATGCTCCATGAGAAGCATTGTACATGTACATGTACCTGAGCGTCTCAAAATGGAGGTAATTATATTTTGGAGCTCTACTTGTAGAATTCTGCATCCAGTATGTGAGGTTATTGGCCAATGTTTTCTACCCATGATGAGAATTCTGCCTTTTAAAATTTGATTCAAGTTCTGGATGTATGAGTCTGTCTCTCTGAGTGCAGGGTCATTATTTGGTATGTTTATTAATCTTTGTATTTTGCCCAATATGTGTGGATTCTATGTTCCTTATTGTTCATGTGTTTATTTTGCCCATTATATGTAGAAAACAGAAGTGTTCACAGTTTAGCCTTAATGTATTTTTGGAAAGGTGTTTCTTCTTTAAATAAACACACCAGCATGCAAGTAACAGTTGTTATATTTGTCAAACACTTTGATTTAGTATGATCATCTGGAGCAATTTTCTTGATGTGAAGGTATATCTGTTGTGCCTAATTATTTTGTTACTAGGTTATGTGAGTATAGTAGATTACCTGGAAGGAATAGGCTGCTGTTATGTACAATACTTGTGTATTTCCTGTGTTTCTTTATCTTGTTTGCCCCAATCTTATGTACATAGGTTGCTCTGAAAGTAATGCCTCCTATTTGATTTCCGTGGAAACTACAAAAAAAAAAAAAAAAAAAAGTGCAAATGATAGAGCAAATCTGCAGCTGCAAAACACTGTTTTTCAACAGTCACTGTCATTAGCTATGCATTTTCACCAGCGATGAGCAAGAGTCTGCATGCTGCACTTGTAAAAATCTGCATGGCTGTCCAGATCATGGCTTATCTCTCACACCACTGTTGCCTCTGTTGAAATGCACCGCCCACTGCCTCACTGTGACATCCACTATTTGATCTCCAGAAATGTTCAGCAAGTGTCAGTTAACGTGGAAGAACTTGCATACCTTTGCTTCATATGCACTTCTATAGCAGAAGCTACTTTGGATGCATGTAGTGCTCCAGTATTTAGCTATGAAATAACATAAATTGCCAACAGTTCTATCTGTGACTTCCATTCATTGGTTTGTTATTCTTGCTATGTGAGTGGTGGCAGTATATTTTCTCTTATGCTTAGGATGCTGATTTCAGGAACACAGGTATGGAGAATCTGCAAGTCCTAAAGCTTCATCCTTTGGGTTGAAGCGGATGTCTGTTTTCACACAAACAAAAGCTACTAATCTTGTGGTCTTTTTTGGGTGGAATGTCTTCTCACTCTAATGCTTGGGATACAGTGAAGTTTTCATTATTGGCAATTTGAGAGTTCAAAACTGCTTTTGTGTGTCTGTGTTGATATGCAGGACGGTAAAATACCATTTATGTATGTGATCACTTAAAGAAGGGAATCACAAGGCATACGCTAGTGAATCCCACTGAGACTTTGGTGATTAAAAATAGATGTATCAAAACTTAGCTTTCATCTATTCTTGATCTGTGTGTATGTAAACATGAAGAATTCATTTGGTTGCTCTAAAGAGTCACAAAGCTATGCTGAAAAAACAAAGTGGCATTAAGCAGTTTGTCTTCTGTTCTTGTGTCTGTAGACGAAACTGTAAAAAAATAAATATATATATATATATATATATATATATATATCCTTACAAGTTCAGTGTTTCACAAGTGTTTCTGGTCCCAGGAAAGATGTGTTGGTTAGAGCAAGACCATCTTTAGACATTAGTTAATGATAATTAACTTTTTTGCAAGTAATTAGTTTGTTACAATTGAAGAATTATGGTGCTCACTTGAATGAATAGCGTGCAGTGGAATCAAGTAATTGTAGTAGAAACAAATGAGTTTAGGCTTTATGGGATTTTTTTTAGAAACTTTCACTTTTTTTCCCAGTTAGGTTCTGCTCTGCTTCCTTTAGAAAATGAGATCCTGCTTGCTAAAGCAACTGCAGTCACCTGTTTTATGAGTAGCAACCTTTTCAATGGTGCTTCCTTATGAATTAAATAGGAGGCAATGTCATTTGCTTACATATTTGGAAACTGGCTATCTAATTTTCTTGTTCAAGCTGAATGAAAAGAAAGTACTGTGGTTCAGGAAAAGTGCATTTATTTATTTTTTGCACTGTTTTCCATTTGGTATTATTATATAGCTTTTGCAAATGTATTTATCAGCTGTACTGTTTGCCAATAAATTTGAAGACATTGCCATGCAACGTATTTCTCATTACAAACTCTTCAGCATTGGTAGTTTTGACTGTATACGTGTGATTCTTCAGAATCATGTATTCCTAAATGAGTACAAAACCTTTTGGAAGAGATAGACAAAAATAAGTTGTAATATTCTTCTATTAACCTTGAAGGCTAATGTCTGAGTTTTCACATTGTCCCATCAGGATGGCATGTAGGATAAGCACAAATGCTTGTTCAGGATGGAAATGCTTGCAAACAATAGTTCATTAAATAATAAGGAAAACAAAAAATATGTTTGTAAATACCTTATGTGTCTTAAAGATCCAGAGACTGTACATGAACATTGTTGCAGAATAATTCTGGGATGGAGAGTGAAGCAAAAAAAGATCCACAAGAAACACATTCATTTTCTGAGAAACGTTATTTTATATATAAGAGGAGAAAATTTTAAGAGAGTGCTGCTTTATACAGGATTTTTTTCCCAAATATAATGAAGAAATTTAAATTCCATTTATATTTGCTATTTAGAACTGCAATGACTAATAATGGAATTCTTAATAGCTAAAATATTGAAACATTTCCTTCAACTGAAGGTGAGTCTAAGCTACTATTTGCTAATGTCTCTTAGTAATGGATTAGTGAAACCTTCAGTGAAGGTAATTGTCACATTCTATTTTGCAGTGCTTTAATAACAATAGAAAATATCAATCTGTTACCTGCAAAACAAAAGCAAAAAAACTATTAAATATTACTTCTCTTACCTCTACTTTACTTCTTAATTTTTAAGGTTTTATAAGGTCATAGGATGTACACCTAATGTAAGCATCCTTTTTTCATACCAGGAGTAGAGCTGTTTGAAAGTCATTAAGACTTATTGTCCTTAGATTGCATAGCTCTGTGCTTTTCATATCTCTATAGGCTTTTACAGGAAGAAACATGGTATCATTTTATTTAGGAAATTATTTTCCTTGTTCAGTTTTGCCTTTGCTGAAAAGAGATGTTGCTTTTACAAGATCTACTGACACTTAAGAGGAGATGGGGGGGGGGGGGGGTGGAGAGAAGCAAATTGGTGCTTCTGTGTTCTAAAACTGGTGTATGAGTAAAAAGGTTTGTAAAGCAGGAACTAAATCATAAACAACCTCCTCCTTTTTTTAAACACCCTTTCACCCCCTTCAGTTTTTGAGTAGATTTAGCTGGTACAATTGTTCTAACTCATATGGTATTGCATCTGATTTCAGAAGGTAACACACATTCCATAATCTAAGCAAAAGTCAATGGACTTTGTTTATTGAGCTGGAAGGCTTAGTCTAAACTAAACGTTCATAGGCTAGCCCAGGGTTCTGGAGGGAAGAGAAAAAGTAAAATAATAGTTGGGAAATATATTTACACATGGTTCATTTTTATGTGCATTTATTTTAATGTCTTTTTCTCCATTTTGAACTGAAATGAAGGATTATATCAAATATGAGGCTTTTACCTGAAAGCAGTATTCTGCCTCCTGATGTGTTCTGTTCCATTTTGGATTCTTTCCCTGTGTAGGGTGAGTAGAGATCTCTGAAATATTGCCCTCATTTTCATATGGAAATGTCATAACCTATCATATGTATCTAAAAGCAAGGTATGAAGGAAAGCATTGCTCATGGTTTTTGTTACTGGCTGAAATTCCTGACTATTCTAAGTAATACTGGTGTCTGTCAAAAGCAAGCTTGGCATGGAAACCCCCAAAACCTTGCAGTGTACAATAGTGCAAACTTTGGAGTTTATTTTGCATTGCATCACTTTTTTTTATCAGTTTACTTTCTATAAAACTGTCACTCTGAAATTATTTATCTGTTGGGGATACAGTTAGAAGCACAGACTCTTATCATGTATTTCTGTTTGTTCTTTTCTACGTTTCTCCATCTTTGCACTTCTTTTTTTTCCAAAGAATGATGTGAGACTCCCCACTTTGTAAACTTAGCAAGTGGTTTGCCTGAAGATAGAGTTGTGCTGGGCATTGATAGGGTGCTGCTGAGCCACTGGATGCTCAGGTCCCTCCTGCTGGAGCATTTGCTATGGGGAAAAACACCTGTACTTACATAGCACATAGCTTAAGGCTTCTAAAAACTGCACACTATGGAAGTAGAAAAATTAAGCTTTACTCCTCTGAAGGATTGTAAGTACTTTTGCAGTCTTGTTACTGCACTTTCTTTAATTGTTAGGATAATGGCATTATCACAAAGTAGTTTTTTGATGTGCAGCATGTAGTTCTGGGCAACTAGAGAACCTGTGACAGAATGATTTCCAGTGCTGATTTCTGCAAGGTCATGATACTGCTGGAAATCTGGTAAGAATTTCATTTGATAAAGTATACGTGTTTTCCAAATTTGCAGATATAAGTGCTGGCAGCATGTGTATACTTTCAGGCTTTTAAATGCTTATTGAATAGAGATAAGATTAAATGTATTCTTAAAGATAAGCATATGCTGACTTTGCTGAGTCAGGAATACAGCCCATAAATATCATGAAGTCAGTGGAAGTTACTATGTTTTGTTTTCTAAACACTTTTTTTTTTTTTAATCTTGAAAATCCCTCCTTTCTGCTTGCTTTACTAAGCTTAAGCAATGGTGCAGTTGGATAAATATGTGCAGTGCAGGATGTTCCCCTTCATGGCGCTTCCCATCCACCCGTGTCTTCCAGCCTGCTCAGCCTCCTCCAGAATTTCTCTGCCTATTTGTGATTTGGGGCAAAGGATCTGGATATATGGGCTGTGTGTATGTAGATTATCAGAAAGCAATAAATATAGAAGATGCCTCATCTTTCTTTTCTCTCAGAATTAAAGCTGCCAAGTATTTGTGTTTTTGAACACTGAACTGGTGAAACTCCTTTTAAGCTAAAAAGGGTGTCTGAAGAAAAGTGTAATGCTACAAAGACATCTGCAGCTTGTCTTATCTTTACTAGGTCAAATCATCACCCATTCATTGTGGCCAGCTGCATCAATTGAACAGGTTTGGAACTCAGAATCCGCTGATTGTAGGACTGAAATTTTTAGTTCATCTTGGAGTTTGATATCACTGAAATCAGAATATCTGTGCTGAAAACTGATGGCACAGAGCCAGTTTCATGGGAGAAATTGGATACTCTCATATTTGTGAACAGCAGTGCTCCTAGATAAAAGGGCGAGTGGTGGAGACTTTACATGTTTTAGCTCTTCATTTATTGCTGTTTGTTTGCTGTAGTCCTTAACTTGGTAAGGACTTGATAATGCATTTGCAGTGCTACATATCGTCAGCAACAAGGAAAGATATTGAAGAAGGTTATCTTAGACTTCCACTGCAGTCAGCACCAGAAACTTATTCTGTTTATAAGCTTTTGTCAGTATGTTTGAAGTTCACTATTTTTCATTGATCGCCTATGTCTGTGTAGTATACTAATACATTGATGATGTTTATGTATTTGGAGAAGAATGAGTGTTATGAGTTATAACTCACAGAGGAAGAGAACTAAAAAAGGGATGGAAGTCCCACCACTGCCAAGAAGCACTTCGCCATGCAAAGTGACATGTGTGAATGAATGAGGTACACTGTACCAAGAGGGAGAGCTACCTGAAAGCTTTTAAAGAAACTAAAGCTTCTTTAAAGTCTAAACTTTTAAAGAATTTCCAACAATTGTTACTCAGTTTCTTCAGAAATTTTCTTAGCAACCATATGTGTTTACTGAATGTATCAGCAACTACTGCATTTGTACTGAGATGTTCCTTGCAAGGCTCCTTCACCTCTAGCACAGCACTTCTTGATTTGAAGGAAGCTTACTTCCTGTGAATACCTATAGCCCATTCTTTTAAAAAGTTGCTTTGATTTGATTATTGCTCCCGGGGAATGCAGATGAAAAGAAACCATTTAAAGGAGATTAGACTCTGTTTTGTCAATTTCTGAGTATTACACATTTTATTAACGTCATTGTAGGTTTTCCTGTTATTATCCACAGTTGAAAAGGAGATGGTAATGGAGGCTTTTTTTAGGCTTGAACCAGAACACAAGAACCTTCTAAATGATATATTGACATTGTAGTGACACAATTATAGATTAATACTAAAAGCCAGAATATGTAGGAATCCAGATAAACCAAAGGGAGTGCTTTGCTGACCACTGATATTAAGTAAATAGCAGTACTGTGTGACAACATCTTTCCTGAGTCATTGACTGAAGCTATTAAGAGAAATGGCTTTTAAGAGCTATGGTGACTAGTACAGAAATTATGTCTAACTTGAGTAAGATGAATCTCCAGTTTCATAACTGACCACAGTTTGAAATGGATGTACTTGCACCTCTGTTACTGCATCTGACCCTTCCATGTTGGGATTAGATCAATTACAGGCACAAAAAATTCTCTTGGTCTTCTCATTCAGCCTTCAAATTATTTTGTACTGTACTCTTGAATATGTGTATATGTGCATGCACATAAGCCTGTGCAGGAAGGAAAGGCCATAGATGCAAGCACTCTCAACAGTTATCTGATTGGATTTGAATGAATTCGTTGAAGATTCTCAGATCTTAGGTGCCAAACTTCAGCTAGTTCAGGGTCAATGTAAAGTCACTGTGTAGTCCTTGGCCAGAGACTCAGTGTAAGTTAGGGACCTAAGTGCTACAGTTCTGGACTTCCCTGTGCTTCACTTATGTGTTTATGAAAAGGGGAAATATCATTTTTTTTTTAACTATTTAATAATGTTGGGAGGATAAACACATGGAAGACCTGGAAACATCCTCATGCTGAACTTAAGAAGGTCATAAAGAAGGTGACACATTATCTGTAAATGTGTATGTATGTGCGTATGTGATTGTACACTCGTAAAGCATATTTTGGAGGATAGGGCAGAGGTTGAAAGGAAAGAGTGTGGTTAGAAAGAGAATAGGTGATTAAAAAACAAACAAATGCAGTAGTTACTGTGTAGTGAACATGAAGGTATAAGTTTCAAATTTTCAGCATTATCTGCAGGGATTTCCACAGAGCCAGTGTGGGTACATAGGTAAAATCTTCTTGTTTGGTCACGTCCAGATTAATATTTCTACTAAAAGAAATCACTATCTGTGAATAAGTGTGCATCTTTGCCTGGGTACTGATGATGAGGCATATATTATAATCTCTTGAGTCTAAATGGCACTCTAGGTGGGGGAAAAACCATCTCAGCTAGTAGAAATTTAATATCTTTCATGCAGATTCCATCAGATAGCTCCTGAGGGCCCAGAGAAAGCATATTTTGATCCCTTAAAATCAATATGACATTCAGTATCAAAACACATGTTCTCCCTTTCCAAAGGGTAATCACTGTAATTGAGCTGCACAGTTAGGCTGGATGTGAACCTGCAGCAGTGTGGCCACCTGCTGCATGGCAGCCAAGTTGCTTGGATCTGACCACTTGGTTCCATAGCAGGAGCTCAGCATCTCCTCTGTGCAATTTATTAGCAGGTGCCCTGCTTTGCCTAGGAATTATCAGTAAAAACACAGGTTACTCCAAATGTAATGCCTCCTGCATATTTCTGTAGAAACTACAACAGAAACTTCAAAGAACACAATAAAACTCTTTAATAGAGCAAGTTCTTGCCTACAAAGTGTTATTTTTAAAATTAGTTACCACTATTAGCTGATTGATACTGATGAGCCGATTGAGATACTCTGCATTTTGTGGTGTGACAGCTGTGTACAACCATCCAGAATATCTTGTCTTTCATGTCACAGCCCCTCTGCTGCAACGCACTGCCTACTGCCTTACTGTGCTCATTTCCACTGTTGGGCCACCATAAACATTCAGCAAGTGTTGATGAGTGTCAATGGGTGTAGTTTTTTTCCATGTGGAGGAATTCACTGATACAACTTGCTTCATCTGTACTCCATGTCAGGCACCATTTTGTCAAACTGCCATCTGTCCCATGTCAACAACATGTATTGCAACATTGTTGGGAAGGTTCAACTTCTCCTGCTATACCACCAAAATCCACCTCTGACTTAGTGGGTTGACATAATAAAATAGGAGGCATAACTTTCAGAGCCACCACTGTATATTCATCTGAAGTCCATTCTTTTAACACTGCATTCTAAAAGTCTGAGGTCACAACGAACTATAGGGGAAAAAGAAAATTCTCTACTTGAAACAGAAGATGTATTTTTTTAAATCAATTTGCAATCTTTCTTTTTTTAAAGTGTGAATGCAAAGATGTTCTTATTTCTAGACTTGAACAGAAGTGTGTCTTCTCAATTTTGAGAGAAACTATCATGTCATCAGAAAAACTCTGGGATAGAAGTTTCAAGCACTTTCTGATTTTTCTCAAAACCTAAATGAATGAATTTGTAGTTTGTAATGAATTTGTAGTTTGCATAATGCTACTAATTTCTACTTAATAGCTGATCTGTTCCTGATAGAAAAATTAGACACCTTCATTTTCAAATATATAAAAAGTGAGGAATGTTGTGGGGGGAGTAGGAAGAGTAATTCCTATCAAAGTCTCTTGGTTTGGTTGGTTGGCTTAGCATATACCTTTTCTTTGCGCTGTATAGCTGACTAAAGGATTTCCCAAAGCTATCTAAACTTGAATCTTGGAGGTTGTAAGAGTTGTGGTGCTGAAACCTTGGCGCATGTTATTTTGGTGAGTGGAGCAGTTACTCATATGGCCATTGTAAATGCATTATATTCTTTATTCTGCAGGCTTCTTTTAAAATGCATTTCTTGTCTACAACACTTGTCAGAGACAACATAATGCACAAATTCCATGCGTGTGAGGGGTGTGCTGGGCATTTAGGAGGATATGAAAGGGGTTTGGTGAGACTAGAAGGGTAGATCATGCTCCTGGTTATGGAAGTGTGTTGGGGAAGGACAGCATGAAGACAGCACTGATGTTACCTGGGGGAAGCTGACCCATTCTGCAAGGTGAAAATTGCTCTGCTCGCACAGGAGAGCTGCAGGGCCCATGGTTTCTTCTGGGCACCAGGCCTGGAGGGAAACTTTCCTTCAGTTTTACTCAGCAGCAGAATTCTGCAGCCTTTCCTAAGGAAGAAATGATACTTTTTTTTTTTTTTTGGCAAAGCCCTCAGGAATTACAACAATAGTGTGAAATATAAATATGCTTCCTTTCTCTTTAGATAAATGATAGATTTGCTTTCTACTGGAGAAACCGAGAGAGTAGAATGTAAGGGCAATTTGGGTAACTCGAGAAGTAGGTTGTGGTGTGTGGCAGCAGGCTGTTACGAAACATGTTGCTCCAGGAAGTATGATTAACATGTAATGGAAGCTCCTTCGTGTATCTGTTTGCTGAAGCGCGTCCTGTCATGACAGTACTGTAGCTTGTACAGTGTGCAGCAAGCAGCTGGGTGGAATGGGCTGTACCGCCTGTGGAGTGTTATTTTATCCAGTAATGTGTTAGTGAGGTTTGTTTAAAATAAAAACTAATAATACAAAGACTTTCTTAATGTTGTTTATGGAAGAAAAGTAACAGTTTGAAGGTACAAGTGGCCCAATCCTTACCTCAAGCAAAATATACCTGTGATTTAGAGCAAGAATACACAGAGCTGAATGTGAACTTCTTGTTCTCGTAGTGATTAGCAGTAGATGAGAAGTATGCTGTAGCAGTAATCATCTATTGTAATAGCTTTGGGATGCACGGAAAGTGCCAGTTTGCTTTATGAAGTAAAGCGAGAAAAATTGCCTGCTTGACTTGTGGTTGATTGGGCTGGTATTTTGTCACCATTATGGTACCATTTTTGTGGAGTAAGTGAATAATAACGTTCTTAAGCCAAGAGAAGGGAGAGCTGTTTCCAGATCCCCCAGTACAAGTTTTATAAATCTGGTGTATCCAGACTCTGGTTCTGAATCGCGTTAAGACTCTGCAGGAATTACACTCTGGCAGCTATTCAAGCTCCTGTTGCTGCATAAACAGAGATATTTATGAAAACAGAGTAGCTTGGATCTGTTTGTCCCTTTTGGTTGGTGATGAGCTAATTTTATTTTAAAACTCAAGGGTCTTTCCTGCTTGCTTCATGAAGGCACAGAGTGAACTCAATGGAGCTGAAATTTCCTGAATTATAATAATCAGTAATTTTAGCTCTGGCTCTGGTTTAGGGAAGAATACTAGGTTATCCTAAAGACATTCTGACTTTACTCACCTGGACTGAGTCAGGTTCTTGTCTTGATATTACTGCAGGGAAAATTTATGAGTTCCAGGGCTTGTAGCCAATGATTCCTATTTTACATTGCTTTACATGGCTTAGTGGCGTGGTGGTGATGGGTTGATGATTGAATGATATGATCTTAATGGTCCTTACAACCTTTATGATTCCATGAGTGTATAATTTTGTCCTTTGTTTATTTTTTGTAAAATTTTAATAAAAATCCATTTCTCCCCCCTTTTTTTTAACCTAATTAAACTGTTGTCATTATAACATTGCATTTATTGTTATCACAATTAGCAGTCCTAAGCAGATACTAGGGCAAAATATCTGTGAGTAAAATGTATTTAAATCATGTTTTCTTTTTCTGTAACAAAATTGAGTGAGGGGCAGTTCTGTCTCCTGTGTGCAGAAGAAGTTTTGACCCAGAGCTTTTCTTTAGCCCACCTATGTGAGAGCAGGAAAAAAAATTAAGGTATTATAAATGAGTTTCCTGAAGGGAAATCCATTTTAAACTCATGTGCTCAAAATAGTTAAATAAAAATTCTGAGAAATTAGATGTTCATTGAATGTGCTTTGCATTATGGAAGCTTACAGTTGGTGTGCATTAATAGTATGCTATTTTAAATAGAAAACTGACATCGCAGGTTCTCAATAGAGCAGATAAAATCTGTAAAATCTGTCAGATTTTTCAAAGGAAAATTGGGTGTTCACTGAATGCTTTTAGTGTTTTTATGAAAAGTATATTTTATGCAAAATTTAATATTAAGACAAAAACTGAGACATGGATGTCTCAATTATGTGCTAAAATATTTTGCTTTTTATCTTCTGTACGTTCTTTTCTAACAAAAAAAAAAAAAAAAAAAGTAATTCCTTTAAAGGCTTTTGCTTAATTTATCCATAGAAAATAATCCTTTTTTTTCCCTTCATGAGTTTTCCCTCTGCCCTCCTTCACAGTACACACTGTTGTTCTGAACAGCGGAATAATTTCAAAACTCATGCTGTATTATTACTAATGCCTTACTCTTTCCTCAGTAAGGCATTAGTAAGGCATGAGTAGGAAAAAACACCTTTGAATTGAAAACAAAGATGATGCTCCTGAAACATTGCGACCGTGGACAAATCATTAAACCCCCAGTGTAGGGAGATACATTTGAGGGCATGCCACATGCCTATGTTCATTGTATTTTGGGTTCCTCAATTTAAGTGGAACAGCAGCAATAGAGGCATCACAGGCATAGGAAGGGTGTAATTTTTACATGATCAATGAAGACAGAATCATTTCAGTTCTCAAATGGACAGGATCCTGGAAAAAACTGTTTATCTAAGTTCTGTTTGCGACTGTATCAATGTGAGGCTTTAATAATGAGAACTCAAAGCAATTTCATTTAATTTAGAGATTTCTACTTCATTCATCCAAATGGTTTCTTTCAGGCTGCTTCACTTTGAAAGAAGCATATTCTAAGGAAAACTATATTTGTTTCAAAGCACTGCAGCCTTCAAATTACAAGCCCAGTTATGGGCATTTACAGGATACAGAGGCTAAGGCACATCTTAACCAAATGATGTTAACTGTATCTTGTAGATGTGGGAAGTTGTAATTTATAAATATATGTGTATATATAATGTGTGTGTGTGTATATGATTTATTTTTCTGTTGAGATTTTGTTTCTCTGTAGTATGTATAGAGTATTAAAAAAGTGAATTGTACAGCCGTTTAATTTTAGTTCAAAGAGAATTTAACAACATATTTTCATTTGATTTTTTTTTTCCCCCACAATGTCATCTGTGTTATGTGGTTAACCTAGTAGGACTTGTTTGCAACTGTTCTGTTCCTGTAGTCCTTTACAAATGTGCAATGTAATACGTGTAACTTCTTTTTAAACATCTCAAGTTGTTTGTAATTTAGGCTTTGGAAACATCTCCCCACGCACACAAGGTGGAAAGATATTCTGTATCATCTATGCCTTACTGGGAATTCCCCTGTTTGGTTTTCTCTTGGCTGGTGTTGGAGATCAACTAGGGACAATCTTTGGAAAAGGAATTGCCAAAGTAGAAGATACCTTTGTTGTGAGTATGCTGGCAGATTGTTCTAAATTTAACATGTGTAATGCACAGGGTGCAGCCCATCCTTGTAACCAGATGTCTAGAAAAGGTAGGGAGAACATTGCAAACTCTGAACGTGTTGAACACTGTTTATTGAGAGTTGGATATGGTTCAACATTTCCTATAACAGTGATGATTAGGAGGAGCAAAACATTTTATTTTTGTTTTGCCCTTAAAATGCTCCTACCTTGCTATGATGTTTACCTTTAAATGTATTGCAGTACGTGGTAGGAAATCACTGGCATGGGGAAAAGAGGGATTGAGCTGTAGTGTTGACTTCTGGCAATTACTGTTCCTTTGCACTGATTCACAAAGATCTCTGTTGTCTGAGTTTAAAACTGCAGTTCTCAAAATCAGATGGCATCATAAGAGGAGAAATGCTCACAGTCTGTAGACACGAATATTTCCAGATTTACTGGTCTGTAACTGCTTAATGCTTTGCGTGTTCAGGGTAGCAGGATGGCCTAAATGGTACAGAGCCTGCTGTCACTTGCCTGACATTGGACTTAAGATATGTGCAGCTTCAGATAAACTTGGACATGAACCTTCATGCTGTGCTTTCATTTTGTCGAGCCTGTGAATCTTTAGTTACTCCATGCAAAGTGGCACAGCCTAAGTGGAGGAAGAGATGCAACAGACATGCATATACTGATAATGTTAAGCTGTAGCCTTAAGAACCAAGTACCTAAAATTATAGCAAAGGAAGTTCATTTCATACACAGTAGTTTGAAAGACAGTGTTAAGAAAAAGCACATTTTTTTTTAATTTGAAGTCATCAGTTCAAACCCCAATAAGTTGCTGATGAATAGCAGCAATTTTGATTGAGAGTTGCCTAAAAAGGGTAAGAACGTTCCATGAGCACACTTTGTTTTTATCCTTTTCACTTTTTTATTGTAATGGAATTTCAGTTTTTAAAAGTACAAAATCTATCAGACCAATTTGTTTGGTCTTTTAGACTCTTGCTTGCAGGGATAATGGATTTCCTTTTTTTTTTTTTTCCCTTCCCTGTAATATCAGTATGCATACAGCAAGAATGCAGCAACTTGTCATCAGCCCTTCTGTTTCTGTGTGAGCATTTGTGGAACCCACCTGGCACAAGTTCTGGGATATTCCAAAATTGCCAACCATTGTTCCAAATGCATCAAAGCTGACAGTCAGCTCTGCACACAGTTCCCTTGTCATAATCCGCCAGTTTGTGTGGATGAGCTGATTGCGATGCTTTTCATTTCATGGCATCATAGTAATTTGTGGTTATCTGGAACATGGCTTGTCTTTCATGTTGCTGTCACCACTGCTGAAATGCACCACCCACTACCTAACTGTGCTCACATCCACTCTTGGGTCTCCATAACTGTTCAGCAAGTGTTGGTGAATGTCACTGGGTGCCATATTTTTTTTTCACATGGAGGAATTCAGTGACAAACTTTTGCTTCACACACACTTCCACATCAGAAGTCATTCTGTCAGAAGTCTCCTCTGGTCCTGGCTGTCCCACAGCAACAGAATGTAACAGAATATTGTCTGGAAGGTTTGTTCTCTACTGCCATAATGTCTCTGATGTCCACCTCTGATACAAAGGGCCATGATTTCATGGGAGGCATTGCTATTGGAGCAGCTCTCATATTTGATTAAAGAGAGAAATACTGTTAAAATCACTATTTTTAGTCAGGTATTTATGAATGAAAAAAGCAGACATCTCAAGTGCAAACACTACTTGAAGCTCACTCAAATACTTAGCCCTCATTCAAAGCTAGAGTGATCAGCTGTTAACATCAATGCGTGTTACACATGCCACCCACCCAGACCACAAAGCCATTCACAATGAAGAGTAAAGACCTACTCTGTATTTCCCACTTTAGAATGTTTTTTAGGATAGTCATGTTTGCTTTGAAAACACTTTCAAATTAAAACCATGCTTTATTATTTTTTTTCCTGTTTGAGAACTATAATGTGCTCACATTGGGTAATAGGTGCTTATGTATGGCAGCACAGTTTTATTAACAACAGTTTCTTCTTTTTCCCCTTCTCTTTCTTCCATAGAAATGGAACGTGAGTCAGACAAAGATTCGCATTATTTCAACAATAATATTCATACTCTTTGGCTGTGTGCTGTTTGTTGCTCTTCCTGCAGTTATATTCAAGCACATAGAAGGCTGGAGCACACTAGATGCAATTTACTTTGTTGTTATCACTTTAACTACCATTGGATTTGGTGACTATGTTGCAGGTAATTTTTTCTCGTAACTTTATCTTATAGTATTTTGCACAATTATATATGTTTTGCTTTTATGTTATTTGTGGGTTTGGGGTATAGACACAACTCTGGGGGGGGGGAGGAGGGGGGAATTGGAGAGGGGGTGTTTTAGCCCATCTTTTCCAATTTTACCTTTCATCATATTTGTCTCAGTCCTTTGAAGGACCTCAGATCATGTTGCAAGCTACAGGCAGGAGGTGGGACTGTCTCTCTCTATGCATCTTAATTCTTTTTCTGTACTATATTGTCAAAAAGATGCTTTACCTAATCCTAGATTATTTTTGTAGTCACAGACTGTGAGGTATACAAGAATTATGGTGTTTTAGTCTGCTGAACATTTTTACTTTAACAGGAGTACACTGCTGTGTCACATTGTTTTGTTATACAACACAGTTTTTGTGAGCATCTTTGGCTTTCAACAGATTTTTCCAGATTTCTGCTTATATCACTGAATTTCTCTGTTACTGTTGTACCTTTCTGTGCTTTGTTTGCTATGTATTTGTCTTTTTATATGTATTTTATAATATAAGAAGAAGGCTTAGCATATCCCATAAATGACATGACCAACACTTGAGAGGTGCCTCTCTCCCAGTTCTGGTGCCTTTGTGTCAGGCAGATGTAATAGAAATGAGCTTACTCCAGCTGATATCAGCAGTGGGATGAGGAGAGAAGTGTAGGGCTGATGTTAGTGAGCTGTTTTGCTGGAGGAAAGCACAGATATCAGACATTCGCATGATGTGAGCATCTTTCATGTCCCATCTGGAATTACTGCCATTGCATGAGTCCAAGTGCACCCAGCATTTGAGTCTTAGGCCCAGTAGCTCCTAGTAACTATTCTTGTGATTCTTCTATATTTCTTTTGAATGTCTCTGACTTTTTTTTCTCTCTTTCCTCGTATTGTTTTTCTTACTTTGATTTTGTCTTCAGGAGTTTGTGGTTTGGAACAAATTCTGACTTACACCAAATCAAAAATGTATGCTGTTTCGAAGCAGAGTCTGGGTGCTCTAAATTTTCTCTCCTGTGGGGCATGTGTATGGCAGGGGATAAAAATAATTGTGTATGAAGACCTAGTGATATTTACTGTAATACATTATGTGAAATAGCCCATTTGTCTCTAGCTGGAACACTGAGTACATTCATCGTTACTCTCATTATAAAATTTCCACAGATTTCTATTTGTAGACCACTTGATATCATAATTTGTTTCTACGTTGTTTTTTGTTTTTTGTTTTTTTTTTTTAATTTTTACCAGGAAACACATTATCTTTCTATTGAATGCCCTTGAATTATGTTGTTCTATACCTCATGGCCTTTCATAGTCTTTAAGCATATTTTTAGTTCTGAAATTCTGCTGTAATGGTGCTATCAAAATGCTGTGAATGTTTTCTATTTCCTTTTAGAGCAATTTGCACAAGACTTGTACTAAAATGTTATTGACTTAAAGATTCAGAGTGTAGGAATTGGATTTGTACTTGTAATGAAGATGCTAAAGAGAACAGGTTGAAACCACTTCTATCATTATGTGAGGCTAACATGGCCAATGGATTGTATTTTGTCAGAGACAAAGTTGACAATAAGTTCACTGACTTTCATCTTCTTTGTGTGGACTAATGTGCATTCTTATCACCAGAGTACAAGACTGATTTGTGCACTTGACAGGTTGGAGGGAAGGGATACCATCCAGAGAGGCTTGTGCAGATTTGAGAAATGGGCCTGTGTGAACCTCATGAAATTCAAGGCGAAATCCTGCTCCTCAGTTAGGGCAATTCCAAGCACAAATACAGGCTGGGCAGAGAATAGATTGAGAGCAGCAACCCTGTGGAGAAGGATTTGGGGCTGTTGCTTGAGGAGAAGCTCGATGTGAGCAGACAGCAAGCATTTCCAGATTGGAAAGCCAAAAGTCTCCTGGGCAACATGAAATGCGGTGTGACCTGTAAGCCAAAGGAGGTGTTTGTCCCCTTCTGCTCTGTCCGCACAAAGCCCCACCTGCAGTGCTGTGTTCAGCATTGAGGCCTCCAGCTTTTTTAAAAGGATTCTGCAAGTACTCAATAAAGCTGGTAATATTTACCTGAATAACTAGGTTTCCTTATTAATTTTGAGAAAGCATCCAGAATCTTTTGCAAGTTCACAGAATCACAGAATTGTAGGGGTTGGAAGGGACCTCCAGAGATCATCGAGTCCAACCCCCCTGCCAAAGCAGGTTCCCTACACCAGGTCGCACAGGTAGGCAAATTAGTAAGCAGACTTTATGATTACTGACCTGCTTTTTTTTCTTTTAGAGAAGTCGTAACTACCTCACAGACACTAAATGTCACTTGTTTTGTTACAGACTTCATCCAGAACTCTATCACTTAAAAACATTTAGAAAAGCTGAGTGCCTTAAACAGAGATTAAGCAAGTGTATAGAGTTACCCATGTAATGGGGTAAAAGGCTGTAGGGTAGAACATAAGTATTTCATCTGACAGAAGCATCTGAATTCATTGTGGCTCTAGCATATGACATTTCTTGGTTTTGGTTATTGGTGGTGGGTCATGAAGCAGGAAGAATTCCACATCGGTCCACTTCTCAGTGCCTAGGTGGCAATGCAACTGAAAAAAAAAAGAAAGTCTCAAGCTGGCATTAATTTAGTTCTTTTTATGATTTTTTGGCTGAGAAGGCATGTTTCTTCAATAATCTTTGAGGTGTAAATTGCCGTTTTCTACTTAGAATGACAGTCAAAACAAGAACAGAGTGGTAGGCAGTGGCACTTCAATTTGTGATTATAATGGAGTGGACTTCTAGGAAAAAATAAAGCATTTGGCAATTCTTGTAGCATATTGGAGCTCCGTGGGATATTTCATAACTGTCAACTTCATAAAGTTCCCTCAAACAAAACAAAATTCCAAACGATTTAAAAACTTCAAAATATTTTGGTAATTATCATATTATCTTTCTGGGAACCATCATCCCAGAGGAAAAGCCATGTTTTCAAGACCTACATAGGAATGTTTTGGTGGTTATAGCCTGTACTGGGGTTAAGAGATTTCTTCCAGTATCTGTCACTTTTCACTAACATGAAGTGAGCTGCTGCCTGCCTGGCACCACTGCATTTGAAGCCTTGGAAAACTTTTTTTTTTTTTTTTTTTCCCACCAACAGAACTCTTAAGGCAGACATAAAAGGCTGATAATTCAAGGTACAGGAAAAGAAGGGAAAAGGCAAGCAGGTTTTGTATTCAAAGTTCAAGAAAATACATGCACATTATTCCAAAAAACAAGCTTAATATTTTTCTGTTTTTTTAAACTGGATACTTTTTTTTTTTTTTTTTTTTTTTTTTTTGGTTGATGGGGTTGATTCTTTGGCATGGGAGCTGAATTTTTAACTTTTTTTCTTAATTCTTGTATTTTCTCATTATTATTATTTAGGCTTTTTTTTTTTGTAATTGAAGAAAGTTTACCATTCTACTTTCTCTCTCTCTCTCTCTCTCACACACACACACACACACACAGAACTGTTCTAAAGGAACAGCCAGGATTCTTGAAAATCATGTCATACTAATTCAAACACCTCTTGTTTTAAAGCAAAAAAAACACTTTAATGCTACAGAAATATCAAACTTATTATTAATGTTCTGTAAAAGAGGAAAGTAAGAGTTTTTCATGTCATGTTGGTTTGTTTTTTTTTTAGTGTAAGGAAGCTGCTAACCGAAGTTAGCAATGAAGTCAAAATATGTACAGCATGACAATATAATATTTGTACGTGCAGTTAAATCCTTTAACTGGAGTTCAAATTGAAAATTATTGCATATGCTTCTAAAAGAGAGAGTCTTGCAGCTATCAAATACAAAGTAGATTAGATGCCTAAAAGTTGACTGAATTATGTGGAAGTCAGAAATTATTAATAATATATGAGTAGCGTGTTTCACAGTGGAGCATAATGATATTTCATAAGGTTAAGCAGCAAATTAGTGCAATTAAAGTGAGTCTCTGCTTTAAGAATGTCTTCTGAAGTGTTCTTTTTCCTTTGATCTGTGATTTTGAGAATATTGCTTTTTCACTGTTTTGGGTTGTAACTGAATTATGCGTGTTGCCATTTTAATATGTTTATCTGGGTCTGCTCAGCTGGAGATACAGTTTACCCAGAACACTGATGGATTTAATGTCACCAAAGTGGAACGCTTCACCTACTTGTCAAAGCAACCCAGAGACTGTGCTCGCTCCTGCTGGCATTGTGTCTTTTTGGCATTTAGAAGTGCTCTGTCACCTCAGCATTTCACATCTGTAATAGGGGCTGTCTGTGTGAACCATGCAGACTGCTTTAAGCTTGAGTCACTATGAGTATTCCTCTTGATTTCTGGGTAGGACTGCATGGAATGGGTGTTTTATAGCTGTGCTCTTATCCTGAAGCGTCTCTCCATTTTCTACTATTATATTTGTTCACAAATGTAGATACTGCCCAAAAGCAGTGATGTGAATAAGTGGTGAGGAGTATTCCTCTCTGGTAAGAGAGGGTTTATAAAAGTCTGTTAAAGAGATGTGACCAAATTTTTAATTGCAACTCTATGCATTCCATTTGAAAACTTGCAGCTAATGTATTCGACTGAAAATGGAGTTGCAAGTCAACCAAAAATACTGATGATTTTTTAGTCAATCTTAAGCCTATTCTCAAATTCCTTTATCAAAATGGAAAGCACAGCTTCGTATTTCCCTGTGTTCACAGGGCTGTGTTTAACCAGTGTTGCAAAATGCATGACTTCATTTGCTGTAACTTGAGTTAGCACTGCACTGTGCACATGGCACTGATTTCAGCCCAGGAGGTGCTGATCACACACCAGTATTTGGTTGTTATGAAGTGACAGTTGCACACTGGGGCTGAGCCAGGCTGCTCAGCAGAAGAGCCACTGCCATCGTGGTGTGGGGCAGGGAGTGGCCACACTGTGAGCTGGGCTGGGCCACAGGCAGCCTGCGAGTTGGGCATGCTTGATTTCAGATGTGTTTGAAGTGAATTTCATCTCTGTGCCCACCATTTGTACTATTGATATGAAGTAATTATGACTTTTACTGGTCTGGAGAGCCAAGTTTGGAGTGAACCAGAAGTTTTCTACTAATATGAAATTACAATACTCTGTACCAATAGCTTTTTATGTTCTCTACTTACAGTTTTGAAAAACTGTAAAATGTGAACTAAAAACACGGAAATAATTTTTGGTTAGTTAGCTTTAAAAAGAATAGGGAAAAGAATGGCATCAATAAAGGAAAGTTTACTTTATATAATTGTTTTTCATATGTATAGAGAAAGAGTTATCTCAGGGCAAATATCCTTAAATATGTTTTTTTTTCTCCATGGTCTTTCATTAAATTGATACCTCCCCAAGGACTCCTTAAAATTCATGAACTAAACAACTGATAAGCTGTTCTAGAGTGTTTTGATGACCCCTTGCAAAAGTTGGAAAGATTAACTCCTTTAGGCATGTCTAGATGGAGCCATCTCCTGGTCAGAAAGCAAAGAAAGATATTGAGTATCAAGATGTCTTAACTCCTGACCTGGTAATTAACCTTGCTATAAATAAATTGGATTGACATGGTGAAGGAAATGCTGCCTGCAGACCAATATATTTGATCTCTAGTTTCCATTTATAAACTTTATACTCTAGAAGTAATTTGTATTCGTATTGTACTTCCTTGTGCACTATATAAGTAGATGAAGAATGTGAACTAAGGAGTGAGGTTCATGGATGGCTCCTGGTAGAGTTCTGATGCATCATGGTAATCAACAGCTTTTTGAATGGCAGCAGGGGAAAGGCACGGGTAAATCCTGTTTTGCTGGGTTGGTATGAAGTAGCTGTTAACAAATTGCTTTATCTGGTATTTGGTTGCCTTGAAGTGTGGTGAACTCAAACTTTTGCAGGTAGGCTGTCTTCTGTTTCAGACTGTGCTGTAACTGTGCAGATGTTAAGTACCCATATTTATTTACTTATTTATTGCATTATGGGTTTATCTCTTAGGTAGTTAAACCACTACTGCTTAACAGTTTTTATTGATGAAAAGACTCGATATGAGAAAAGCAATTTCTGTCTATGAGGGCTTTCTCCCAAAGATAATAATCAGTAAAATTTGCTTGTAACTTGTGTGATGATTAGATAACAATAGCAGGGAAAGCTACTATTTGTCATGAAAGGGGGGTAAAGAGCATTTTCCTTTGGCCTTTTCAGTGGGCAGAAATATAAATCGAACTTCTCTTTGCAGCAGCCCAAATGAAGGGTATGATTTTATTTGACGGGGTATAGCTGACTTGCAAGCTTAAGGCTTGTTTTATTGTACTGTGGGATGTGAAATACGAGTTAGTTTGTGTTGTCTGAGAGCCCTGGATGAACATAACCTTTTTTTTTTTTTTTGTTCTTTGTGGGAAATTATGCATCTGTTCTTTATAGCTGTGTTGGACATAAAAGTTCCATTACAGCATCTCTGAAATTTATTCCCCCCCTTTTTTTTTTTTTCTTTTTTCACTTCAACACTTGGAAGAAAGAAAGAGTCTGGTTCTTAAGGCAGTGGGATTCAAAAGAGCTGCCTTCAGCTGCCAACTGTATTATCTCCATTTTCTTGAGTTCAGCTCAAGTCCCTGTAGACTGATTTCTTCTACTGCAAAATGGAGATGGCAGTGTCTGACTGCCCAACAGGGGCACTTCTCAATGCTGGTACTATTCTTTACCAGAGTTAAAGGACTCATGTAATGGAGATGTGTTTCTAAGTCCTAGCAAGTCAGATTTCTCAATGTTTGAATGTATTATGTATTGCAGAACAACACTTCAAATTTAGTACAGCATGCATGTTTGAAGAAGGTGGGAAGTTCTTTCATTCAGGCTATCCACAGTAACCTGTAACTTAAATAATATCTCAGAAACTGAATCAATTTCTCAGTGTTCATTTTCATTATTTGAAAGATTAGGAACCATCATGTACAATTTGCATACTACTGCTGATCTCAAAACTTTTTCAGCAACGGGGGAATTTAGACTGTGATGTCTTAACAATGACATTTTGCTATAAATTTTTGCAGTAGTAAGAAAGTGGAAGAAATAGGACTTCTGGAAAAGAATTAATTTTAAAATAGTTTTGCACCTATAACAACTAAATGTGCTTTATTTTTAACTTCATTTTTTTTCAGGAGGATCAGATATTGAGTACCTAGATTTTTATAAACCAGTGGTGTGGTTCTGGATCCTTGTTGGGCTTGCTTACTTTGCAGCTGTTCTCAGCATGATTGGAGACTGGCTAAGAGTCATATCAAAAAAGACAAAAGAAGAGGTAAGAATATTTCCAGAATGTTGCTTTATAAAACTTTGTTTATAAGTCAGGTGAATGTATAACCCCTTTTGCTCTTACGGAATGGGAAAAAAACTGTTTCTGTGCTAAGTATATGCTATAGTACAAATTGAATCTTTACTTTAGCCTAGTCAAACATTCTGTGACGTGTGTTTTTTTTTTGTATGACTGCATATGGATTTAGATAAACTGTCTTAAATTAAATGTGTATGCACATTTGTACCTGACTTACGGAAGATTTTCTAAAAGAATTATTCTAAATGGGAGAATGAAGTCCTTAATTTCTGAGACAAAAATTATTCTGCTTTGATTGTTTCTCTATGAGGTGTGAGCACAGAAAGAAAAATAAAAAAGCCCTAGAAATTTATATACAATATACCTTTCACCATCTTATAGCGCTAAGAGAAGAAGTCTTTCATATCTTGTCAGGTATTAAAATGCATTACTTAAATGTGCCTGGGTGTATTTTACTAGATTATTTTCAGCTGCATGCATAGCTATTTGTAGTAAGGTGTGTTGTTTTCAGTTAAAATATACTTCTGTATATTCTGCATATTGTAAATATGTATTCATCATATATAATATTTTACTTTAAATGTTGTCACTTAAGAAAATGTTCTGACTTCTCAAAATGTTAAAGGATAAGTAAAATTTCCTTTGGTTACAGCTGGCACAGTTTGAGCTTCATTAGAAGCTTTATAAATAATTTTTGTTTTAAGCAATATATCATTTCCCTCTGCTTCAACTTCAATTCCTCTGCACATATCAATTCATTTGTGTTAATCAAATATAAAGAATCTTTGTTGCTACTGTTGAATGAATGTGCTGGTTACTGTGCCTGCTACTTATATTTCTTTAAATTGTCTTCCTAGCTGTAGGGTGCATCATCAGTGCTTAGTTGTAAACTTGACAAACTGTGAGTTCCAAAGACCTTACTATAAAGAGTAGTTTATGCCTATACATCTTCACCTGTTATAGGCTCCTTGGCCCCTCAGGGTCCCTGCCTCCTCCTAACTATAGGGGAGCAGTGATGGTGGCAGTAGGCAGGATTAGTAAACCCATTTTGTGAGGTCTGTAGGGAGAAGCATCCTCTTTGCTATGCTGCTAGTTCTTACAGATAGTGAGAGTGATGCAACAGGCATGTTTTAAGCATGTTTTTACTGAGAATTTCATAAACGCTTATTCCCATAAAAGAATAAGCAGCTAAATAATGAGAGGATGTAGCTCTGAAGCAGAGCGCAATGTTTATTTGATCCATTTTATTTAATGAGTATTGGAACTGATCTTTTGCTCTGCAAATTTCAAAGGATATTTATAGTTCACACAAGTAACTTTACTAATGACTTCACAAATATGAAGCAGCAGTTGTAATGTGTTTTTATTTGCAAATTCAACAATATCCAGGTTCACAATCTTGAATTCTGGATAAACACAGTGGGCAACTTTGCCATCCAGCCTGTATTATTTCCACTGTCTGCAGGGAAACCAACAGATCACGTCAAACGTGATTAGCTGGCATTGTTGAAATTTATTGTTTTGCACTTAAGAAATAAGGCCACCTAGCCCATGCTTTCCTCTGCATGGGGAAGGAGTTGGATAAGTACACGTGGTATTTCCCTAGTGCAATCTCTTAGAGTTTAACAGTTCTTAGCTTGGAGCATTTCCTAAGCTGCATTTATTTCCTAGGTTCTTGGAGGGAAAAATGGCATTATGACTAATGCACTATAACTTGGGACTATGAAAAATACCCTGCTTAGGCTTGGTTCTGTTGCCCTTCTTCATACACTAGTGGAACAGTCTAGTTCTTCACGATACTTTCTAAAATGAATTTGGTCTTTAATCTTTCTTTTCTCAAGCTGTTCAATCAGACAGAAAGATATCTGGATAAGATGCTATCTTGACTACATAATTGTACATAGCACTGAGGATCTTAATCTTATTTAGAATCTCTCGTTACCCATGTTATTACAATGACAATATATTACCAAAGTGTCGATTTTATAATGCCTTGGGTTTTTTTAATACTGTAGATATTTCAACATAGGCTCATTTTGGATGAGCTTTAAAGAAACGTGAATTTAATAGAGTCATGGGCCTCTTTAGCATATAAAATATATAATACTATTTATATGAAGCAATACTCCATTTGCCAGGTTATGCAGCACAGTGCTATGCCAAACTTTCCTCAGGCATCAGGAATGTATCTCCCATTTCCTCTTTCCACTCTTTCTCACCTTTGTAGCCTAAACAAACATATTCATTTTGTCTACAGAAAGGAAAGCCTCATTCTTCAAATATAACCAAATTCTCTTGGCTGATGCAGGTATTCAGGACTTTGCTGTAAACAAGTGTCTCGTGTGTTTTAGGTTAGATTAAAGGCAGACATAACATAATTGGTACCATTTGTTCAATTAATCATATCCCTCATGTTCAGAAGTGTTCCCCTGCTTTTTAACCCATTGCTTAAATGTGTCTGAGAAAATCTGTAGCAGAAAGAAAATATTCTGGCAATAGATGCTACAGTATCAGAAATGACTGAGACTGATTTGAGAAAACTGGCAAAGCATAACCTTTGTGCTAGTTAGAAAATAAGAGAAATTACTTCTGGATTCTGTGCTGATTTTGTAGAAGGGAATTTATGTACAAGTATCCTGCATTCTGCTGACAGATTAACTGTCTGATTAACAGAAGCATTGTGTTAGCTTTACAAGTAGCATTTTATGATTTAAAAACTGCTGCTCAGCTCATCTTTGTTATCTGTCAAGGAAAATTCGAGTGAAGAAGCCAAGGCAGTTCAGTGGAAATTTAGTCTTCTCTGTGCCAGCAGAAGTCAGAGGAGACTAAATTTCATGTATTGCCTGTTTTTTCAGTTCAGCTTAAATTTATGATGGTGTGTTCCAGATGCTGTGGATGCAGATTATAGCAGAATTTATCTGTGGTTCTGATAGTAGAAGTGCAGTGGAAAATCCTAGTCATAAGCATGCCTTTATACTTTTCTTTTTTTGAGGTAACTTTCTATCATTGGGGAAAAATAGCTCGTTATAACCAGAAGAAGCCTTTATCTGTAAAAATGAAGTTATACACTGAAATCTACTGAGAGATAGAAGCTGAGGTAAAATCTACAAGATCATAGTGAATGAATTTTTAGAACTAAAACAGTTAAACACCTGACTGTGGAAGTTGTCTTCAGTCAAGAGACTTTTACTTGCTGTGGGTATCAACGTCCACAAGAAAAAAGGTTTTATGTAGGACTTGTGGGATTTGTGTTGTAGGTTTCATGCAAAACAAACAAACAAACCTGAAAAACCAGGAAATCTCCACTAGCTTACCCCTTTCAGATACAGGAGAGAGCAAATCAGTCAGTAGTGATTGATAGAGTTGATTTCTTTTGGTCCAGTTTTGAAGGCAGGTACCTCCTAAGCTTATTGAATTGTACTGGACGCCAGAACGGAGACAGAGGATGCAAGTGTTTAGAAGCCCCTTTGTTTCCTTCCCCTGAACAACCAAAATTGAGCTATGTGACATGTTTTCAGTAATAACCTCCTTTGTGCTTCTTCGTGTGGCCTGAAGTAAAATAAAAATAATAATTTTAAAAGTGCTAGTGTAGAGTATATATTGTGAAAAGGAATCCTCCACGTTCCAAGGAATGGGCATGTTGATCATGGCTATCACCTAATATCTGTACACCTGTTCATGTTTCCCTGCTTTTCAAATGCAGCTTTATTGCTCATAAAAAAAAGATTTACATAAGAGTTGGTGGTAATAATGCATTTCACTGTTTCAGTAAATTAAAAAAACCTGGGTTTTTTTTTTCCTTTTTTCCAGGATAGTGCCAAAATGTTTGTCAGATGCAAATGGAACTGAGATTTTAAAAAAAAATCTGATCAGCTAGTCTTTGATCCACTATAATGCTGTGTTTTTATATTAAAATCCAAGTAATCAGCATGTCTTTTAGTTGTTCAGGTGGTCTTGGTTCTTGAAATAGTCCTGTGAGTTTTGAATGCATCAGATGAAGGGAGAAGTGAAAGACAAGTAGAGATAGAAGTGGGAGTTTAGAAGCATAGATCTGCTGCTGGAAGCAGTTCATGCAGTAAGATAGATGAAGTGTCAGAAAGTCATTGGAACATGCTGTGTGCTATAATCATAAGTAGGCGATCTGTCTCTGAAGTTCAGCTTTAGCTTTACTAGCTTGCCATAAACTCCCTCCTCTTCATTATTCTCTGTGCTCTGATTACTCAGAGAACTATGAAGTCTCTTGATTTTAGTCTCTTTGAAAGGTAATATTTCAGCAGGATTTTTCATCACATTTTTTTGCCTCAGTATGCAGCAGCTTCTGAATTTCAGTATGTCCTGCAAAAATGACTTCCCAACCAAGAACCTTGGTCACTTAGGCTATACATTTCAAATTTTTATTTTTAAAATAAGGTCCCTTAAATAAATAAACACCCCTTTGGCTCACAGTATTCTTTGTGAAACTTTAGTCCAGACTCCATTCAAATCAATGAAGGTGGAATTAACCTCCACTGTAGAGAGTAACTTCTGACTTAGTCATCTACACTGCCTTTATAGTTAGTGCAAGGAAATGGTGTTTCTAGCATATCCATTTCATTTTAAGGCATCTACTGTGTGAGATGAATTGCATCCTCTACAAGCAAGTTCTCTTCTTTGAATATCAAGAGTGTTAGACATCAGCTCTGTTTGGACCAGTGATTTTCATGCTTGGTGTCCTCCTTTTGAACTGATGGTATGGATCCCTCTTTAATGACCAGGTCGAAAACTTCATGGAAAAATAGCATAACTCACTCTTTCAGGAAACACGAGGCAAATGTTATCTTTGGTATTTATAAACAGTTTGACTCATCTGAATCATCACTCTGTTTAATCTCTTTGGCATCAGCAGCAGACCTGTCACTCATGTCTGTCAAAACAGAATTAGTCTTGTCATGATGATACCATGGATTATTGCACTCTGTAATATTTATTGTCTTTTCATTTTACTGTAGCTTAAGGTTAAACGTATGGGTCCCAGCCTTAAGGGAATATGAATCCATCTTTCATATCCACCATGGGAGGACCCTAAATGTAAACTGTATACATGGAATGGCATGGTATCATGGTATCTCTGTCTTGTAATATTACATGTATATTAAAAAAATATTATATGTATATTTAAAAAAAAAAGAAGTCAAGTCTGACTTCACAAAACATCTGAGCTACTCTTTGCTGAAAATACTGGCCTTTTATCCTTCATCTTCCCCTGGCCCTCCTTCCTGGTTTCTCTGCAGTACTCTACACCTGATTTGGCAACAGCTCTGGTGCTTATTTGACTGCATAATGAACGGTCTTTAGCTTGCTAGGGAAGTGCGATACAATTTTGCAAGATTTCAGTGAATTGTATTGGCCTTGCAGGCAAACAGGCCTCAGAACCTGCTCAGTGAGGGTGATGACTGACTGAGATTTTCTTCCAGTGACAGAGCTTGCAGTGTGGCACTTGCACCCATCCACTGAGTTGGAAATGTAGATGATTAGAATAGCTCTACAGCCTGCTAATCAGAGGCTTTATACAAAGGCGTGAAACCACTGCTGATTCATTGTGTATTGCTGATCCCCTGCAGATTGCTTTAAGCAAGACGGAGCAGCTTCTATCAAAGAAAACAACTCGGGGCTTTTCTTTTTTGTAGAAACAAACAAGCCACCACCAACAACAACCAAAAAAACTGAACAACAATGCCAAAGGAAGTTTCAGTAGTGCTAAAATGCATCCATTCACAATCTCAAAGTATTGGGCAGACTGACTTGGTGCAAGCCTGTTCCTAGAAAGTGCTGAACCGGAGAAATATTTGTGGGAGGCAGTCGTAGTGTGAAAGCAACTGCAAGTGAAATCCTTTTACAAGGCAGTGATTAATGGGGGTGACACAATTCTAGGATGCGCCAGCAGGCGATTGTTGAATTTCTGTAGGAACACAGTGTTACAGCTACAGATGTTATTGAAAGGAATATTACCAGAAAACAGTCCCTGGCTCTGTGGCCTAACGTTCAAGGGGAATGCAGAGGGCTACAAAAACAGCAAAGCAAGAGAAGCCTGCCTAGGTTTAAGAGTGTGCGGAAATGCATATTTGAGAAAGAATTGCAACATTCAAAAAACTGTGTTTTTTTCCTGCTAATTTGAGTCAGATGGGAAAGAACACAAACTATTAGGTCATAAAATACTGCCAAACCTGAATCTCAACAGGGCCAAAAATCCCAAAAACCCACACAAACAAAACTTGCCAAAAAATTAAAAAAAAAAAAAAAAAAAATATCCCCAATAAGATAAAACATGATGATAGCACAGACCCCTCCATAAACTTTTTTTAGTCTCAGACACATAAAGAGTGGTCATGGTGTCAGAAGGAAGAAATGGCTGACTTGGTTTTGAATTAAATTTCATCTCATTCCAAAAACTGTGACTTTAAGCTATCCTGGTGGTGTTCTAGGTCCTGCCATAGCAAGAGTTTCTGTATTAGTCACTCTTTTGCAAGTACGTGGTTGTACTATGTGCAGTACAGAATATGAAAGGACATGTTTTTCTATTAATCTTAAGTGAACCAGTCTGCTAATAGACTTTCACACTTCATTTTTTGAGATGTCTTTCCCGAGCTTTCTGTACTTCTTATACACTGTGCTTGCTTAAATTAGCCTCAGATTCATCACACAACACACACAAAAGTAACATCTCTGTTGTTATTGTGCTGGTATGGTCCATGTTTATATCCCATCTCTTTGTTGAGGATTTAAAAAAAAAAAAAAAAAGCCTTTTAGCAATGGCTGTTTTTTTTTTGTTTTTTTTTTTTTTTTTGCGTAAGTTCCACCATATCCCAGACTGATGCTGGTGTGGTATTGATTACAACAGAAATTTTAAATACAACTCTGTTAGCGAAGTGGCACTCTAGGCAGGTTGTCTGTCAGCCCCAAGTCTTCCCCAGTGCTCCCTATTTCCTCACTGTGCTGACTTGGGAGGGATAAAATGCCTTAGGTTGAATTCAACCAGACAGTAATGATGAGAGCTATCCCCAAAAATTAAAACTAGAGCAAATTACTTACACTTCATAATAAGATAGAAAGTAATTAAAAAGATCAGTTATATCAGCGGTGTTTCTCAGAGTTAATTAACATGAAGTTTCCTTGAACGTGGGTTACTGTAACTTATATTAGGAGATCTTGATTTTCATTTTTATTTTTGAGACAAGATGTAATTGATCCTCTAAGTTACTACGACAAATGTATCTGTGATTTAACTCTACTGATAGTGATATTTAGTCTGGAATCTGTTCAGCCCACATCTTCATGATTAATATTCCTGAAGGCTAACTTTTTAAAAACTTTTTTTTTATGGTAACCTCAGAGCAAACATGTAAGTTCACATTTGATAGCTCTCCTGTGGAAGTATCACCAGACAAAGCCAGTCCAGCAGAATAACCTTGAATCTTCAAGAAGCTGTGTTGATAGTGAGGAAATTGCATTTTGCAATAATGGATAAAAAACACTGAAGAAATTATGGAATATTTTTCTGTAGAGGGAATGAATTGTAATGTAGCTGTAATACTCAAGTTGTGAAATTAAAGTGGAGATTTAATATTTCACAAAATATTACCCCAGATATTAACATTGGGAATTTTAGGATTAAACAATTTTTGGTGAGACTTGACCCTGTAGTCACAATAACCATCCTATTCTTAGTATCGAGTCTAAATTAAGCCTTTTCTTTGTTCTTTTTAGTATAGCACTGTGAGGAAAAATAAAGTAAAACCCAGTGAACTTACTGAAGTCATCTTTTTCCTGTGGGAGAAATTTAAAAGACAGAGCCTTTCAGCTGCTTGTGACTTGGATTTCATTATGCTTGTACTAAAATTCTTAAAATGTTTGCTATTTCTGGCCACAGCAAAGTCATGGGCTGTAGAGTAGACAGAGAATAGATGTTGTCCTGAATCATATTAAGGTCAGCCCATAGAGCTTCACATTAGCTTCGGTAGTTTCTTGTGGTTAATAGAGGTGGGTGTCATTCAGTTCCATCAGGTTGAGAGAGGTTGGATAGCTTTCTGAGGTAGATGAGTCAACTGAATAAAATGACTGATTTTGTTAAAAGGAGATGCTTACATTTTTCTTTATGCTTGAAATTTTATTAACAAGATGAAATGCTAGGAATGGAGAGAATCAGGCCAATAGTTAGTGTACAGTCATCAAATGGAACTCTTGTAACTCTATGCAAAGAATTGTCTTAAGAACAATATGAGGAATAGTTCTGGGGCAGTACCTACCACAGGAGTGTTTATATTTCTGGGGAGGGAAACAAACAAAAAAGGTAAACAAAGGAGGGAAAAAAAGCCCAATGCATGATTTATTTTGATCTGTTTTTGCTAAAGAAAAAAAAAAAAAAAGGTATATTGTAAGCTACCTGTTCCTATTTAGTTGAATTGGACCATGATAGAGCAAAAGAGCATTTCTGTATCTGCCATCTGTCATTATCTCCATGAAATACACTCCCACAGATGTCTCCATATATGCTTCTCCACAACAAAATAATCAAAATTCATGAGCTGTCTGCATTCCCTTTAACTATTGTGGTTTGTTTCATCCAAGGCATCAGCTGCACTCATGGAAGCTGTGGGTGAAAGCAAACAGACGTTGCTCACTGGAATGAACTCACAAATGTTATTTGTTGAATGATTGAATAATCCAGTTGCTAGTGGGAGAGCATTTCTGACCACTGTGTGTAGAAAAATACCACTGTCTAAGTAATTTAAATGTTACTCCAGAAGATAGCAATTTTACAAAGTAGAATCTTTCCCATCTAGTACTTGGCTTTGAAAAAAGGATTTAATATACCGGTCAGGGATACCAAAGGAGAGAAGAAATAATGCTTTACTTGCGACATTCAATTTGAAATTAAAGTTTGCTGTGTTAAAGATGTGATGTAGAAGAGTTCTCTCTTACAGAACTGAGTCCTGGGAAGAAAGAAGGAGCATAAAATAGTGGTTACATACCTGGGAAAACTCAGCCTAGACATCTCTGTACAGTCTGTGGTCTTTCTGTTGTATTTTGCTCCTGTCTTGTTTTACCTTTAAAGACAAGTAGCAGTCTTCTCTACCTCTGCTACAGGGCAGTGAGGTTTGGATGTTCTCTAATAATGCTATAATTAGAAATATTAAGAGCAGTATTCTGGGGATGGGAATTTACTTAGTTGAACTATAAATTCTTAAGATGCAGGAAAAGCACGGGCTTCAATCAAAATGTCTGTCAAACCTATTTTTTTTTTTCTCTTCTGCGAAAATGAACATACATTTGTGGCCAGCAGTAGTTCAGGCAGAAGGAAGTGGTGTTTGCTTACCCAGGACTGCAGGAAAATGAGAAGGCAGAGAGACAAACCCGCCCACAGAACCAACCCACCCAGCAGCTGCATTGTTAAATACATCAAGACTGTCTGTACCTAAGTTATTTTTTATTTCAGTTTTTAGGTGAGACTTTCTGAGACAAATTTCTGAGAAGGCTTGGATGAGTTTCTTGAAACCTAAGACAAAATGTTATGTACTCTACTCTGCTGAGTGCATAATGTGATATGTACATGCTCTTTCTAGTTTTGTCGCAGAGTAGCAGATCATGGAGAAGTTAATTGGATGTGTTATTCTGAAGTAAAAGGAAAGTACTTTGAGGGGGGGGGGGGGGGGGGGGGGAAAGCTGAGAAATTGGAGAATGCATTAGGTATAAATGTTAGAATTCATATACTGAGGAACATCTACAGCATTAAAAGTATCAGTAAGGACAGCCATTTTTTTTTTCTTTTTCTAAAATAGTCAGATGGATATTTCCCGCTCAGCTGCTCCCTATTTATTTCTTTTTTCTTTTTGGTTTGTACTAACATCACGGCCATTCTAAATTGTATGCAATCTGTATGCCAAAAAAAAAAAAAATTAAAAATACATTTAGTCATGATTTCTTGTATAACATATGTAATGTCTATTTTTACAGTTTGGTGCTCACTGCTATAGCTTCTCCCAAGTATATCAGATATTTCACCTCATGTATGTCTCTCCAGGCAACGTATCTTCTCTCTGTGTAAACACAAGTAGATCAACTGGTTACACTTTCGTATTGGGATTTTCCAAGCAAAGTTAAGGAGAGCTTAGAACAGCGTGTATTCAATTTGGTCTATTCAAGGAGATATTTCTGCTTTTTGTTTGTTTCACTACAGTTGTGACTTAATTCAAAGTATGGACTATTCACATGTAATAGTTACGTGACTTGTATTGTCCAGATTGCAGTTAATAGGTTGTGTGTGCTTACTGAGAGATGGACAATTCTGTTTGTGTTAATTATTTGGCTATCTGTTCATAAAGTGTCCAGAAAGGTCGCCAAACTCCAGACAAATATGGAGAATTTCTTCATATCAGATTCTTCAATATCTTCAAATTTTCTTTTTTGATTGGTGGTGATGAATATTAATAGGGAAGAAGTTGATCTTATCAGTTCATCAGTGATACTGGCTGAGAGGCTTGGCCTAGACCAGAGTTTTAGGTTAATATTAATTTAGATGTTTGGGTTTTTTGTTTTTTTTTTGTTTGTTTTTTGGTTTGTTTTTTGTTTTTTTTTGCAGGAAAAGTGAAAGAATGCTTATTTATTGTCCTTTTTTTTTTCTTTTTTTTTTTTTTCCTAGTTCCATTATATTCAGTATATTCATCTTTAAATGACATTTTTGGTGAGGTCTGGGAACTCTTTGGTCATTTAGAAAATTCATGCAGTATATTCTGTGTGTATATATGCATATGTATATACATATGTATATAAAGAGGCTTTAACAGGATTAAGTAGACATTTCATATTTATTCAGATGGTATTTCTCATTATGTTCTAATAGAACACACATTTTGAAAGACACCTTACAACATATAGAGATAGAGGTCCATCTGCAGTGGTAGCTGAAGGCCAGGCAGTCTGTAGTGGGCAGTGAATTGAATCAAGGAATGATGTTTAAGTGAAAAATGTCTAGTGTTTCATGATGATGTGTGCTATGATGAGGAATATATATATTTCTCGTTCATATGTCTTGAGAATTTGTCATTGAGTCCAGCAGATACAGGTCTCATAAGGCAGTAGGGTATTGCTTCATAAATAGCTGATAAAGTTACCTGTTGTTGATGTTCAAGGCACATTATTAATGGGTTAAAGTGTTGCGCTCCTTGTGAAATCACTGTGGATATCTGACATCTTGTAATCTGATTTGGATTTTGACATTGAGGAAGTCAATCCTGGAGCTGTGCTAATGGCTGAGTCCCCGTTACTGGTGGCGTTTCTGTTCTGCAAGTGTTAGGAAAGGGCAACTTCACCAGTCTAGTGTTACTTATATCGCTGTGATTTTCCTGTTACTTCTGAAACATGTAATTCAATTTAGCTTTATGTAAAGTATTTAGCTGTCAGTAATTTCTGTGACTGAGACCATATCTTTGCATCATGTTTCCCAACTATGTTATCATAATATCCAACTACAGTGACTGCAGAAATTAAAGGTGTGTGCTGTAATGGGGCAAGAGAATTTGAGGAAAGTAAACAAGTGTTACAGTAGGTATGTAAGTTAAGATTTTTTCTGAGCAGCACAGGCAACTGGCATTTCAATCACTTTGCATAAAGCATTTTGCGTCTATCAGCCTCCAGATGAAAAGAAGCAATAGGAAGAAATGTCATACCCTAAGGACAGAATGGACCTGTATGTATACAGAAAGGTCCCTATGGATAAAGGAAGGATCAAATTATTAGTTGCTTATGTTCACTGGCAGTTGAAAACTGCATATTTCTATTCCTGTGACCTTTTCTACTTAAATCTGTAAGTGCTATGGAATTAAGTTTTATTCTGGAAGGATAACATTTTTGAGTGCATTTTAGTTCACACAAAAGCTAGGGGCTGAAAGCAATAATCTTGGGGCACACACAGTTCACACAGCACCACGTTGTTTCTCATGCTGTGCCAATTACCTCTGTTTTACTAGGAATGTATTTCAATTCTGCTTAGTAACAGCACTGCGTTTTTTTTTTTGTTTTTTTTTTTCCAGTGATTTTAATATAGAATTGAAATCCTGCCAAGCAGCATCACAGCTCTGATATATGGGCAGATAGGATTGAAACCACCATGTTCACGTTCCATGTCACCTTAATTGGAAAATGAGTCTGTCTCTAAAACGCATATTAATGATGTTCTCCATCTAGCTGCATAAACTTGCTTTCCAAAAGAAATCTAATTAGAACCTACCAATTAGCTATCCTAACAATCTGAAAAATTTCCAGAATAATTCCCATACATACAAGTTAAAATAGAGCAGCTTTTCTAGTGCAAGACAGCTCCATCATCAACATGTGAGGTGGACTGCTGAGAGAGTTCTGAGCATGTACTACAGGTTACCTATACTTGATTTTGTCAGAAGCATGGCCAGCTGTTTTTCATTAGCTGAGAACACACGGGAGAAGTGGGAACTGGATCCACTACCAAAAAGCAGGTTAGGAAGGTCATAGGGAGGCATTTCAAGATGCTTGTGACTTCCAGTAGGTTGCCAAGACAGTTTTAAAACTACTGATCTAATAACATCCCTTGAATGTGATTATCTGCAATCGCAGAGATGTGTGCATGAGCAAAAGTCTTACACAGCTGGAGAAGGCTACAAATGTGCAGGGTAAAATAGCTGTATATGGGCTTTTTGCTCCCCTAGACAGCAGCGTGCTCCAAAATCTGAGCAGTTTGCCTTTAGGAGAGCTTTAGAGCAGCACAAAGCTGCCCAAGGGTGTCAGTGCACTGATACTGCTTATCGTACTTTTGTTATTTGTTTACTACAAATAAAACCAGTGCAGCAGCTGAAATGTTTCAGCAGTGCAGATTTCATTATTTTCAGATCTGAAGTGCAGTGTGGCTGATCCTAATTGCACAATTTAAATACTAATAATCTTTCAGCTGGGCGAATCCTCTGTGTATTACAGATAATAATCCTCGTTTTAGAAAATACACATAATGGGTCCACATTAGTCAACTGCGTAATTCACTGAAGCTGAGACAAATGTAATAAAATGACCCCTGGGTAAAGAGCTTTTTGTTTTGTTTCTGGAGGGGGAAAGTTTTTCCTGAAACCCCGTCACTCCTGAGTGAGCTGATAATTTTTTACCTTCATAATATTCCTGTTTTCCACTGCACTGCAAAGCATGAATAAGCCTTTGGCCACTCTGATGGCTTAGCCCCGTATTTCTCTTTGTTAATTTGTATTTGATTTCTTTGCTCACCAAGTCCAGGCTTGCTTACTGATGATTGAAATTCTGGACTGAGCAGTACCAATTAGACTAATGTATTTAAGAAGGTTAATTCGTCTAAAATGCTTTTCTTTGGAGTTGTATTTATCAGCAGTCTATCTCCCCTGTGCTATATGTTCCAACTAATAAGCTGCCTACGGAGCCAAGATTTAAAGAAAAGCAGTCTATTACCTTTTCCCTTATAACAAGATATTCTCCCCAAAACGTGCTTCCTTTAATTACCTGTGAAATTTAATATAGTAAGTGTTTGCTTAAAACACAAGAGAGAACATATAAATAGCATATAATTGATAAGGTCGTCGTTCACCTCAGACTATTATATGGGTAAGCTGCCAAGTCTCCCTTGTGCCCTGTCCAAGGAAGATGATAATTTGAGAGCCTGTGCCAGCAACTGCCTCCCTCCCCCTCCTCTGCCGTACCCTCAGAGCCTGGGCTCACAGCATGTTCTAGCTTTCACAGCACTGAAATGCAGAAATGGTTGGTCAAAGTTACAGTGGTTTTAATGAACTTGATCAGCCTGTATATTGACAGACTCTAAGGCAAAGACGCGTAGAGACAGGAATATACATATGTAGCAGGGATATACAGACCTAGAATCACAGAATGGTTTGGGTTGGAAGAGACTTTAAAGATGATCTACACCTAAACCCCTGCTATGAACAGGGACATCTTCTACTAGACCAGGCTGCTCCCATACATACATACATTCATTAAATGATAATGACTGTGCAAACTAGCACCTTGCTGACAACCAGGCTGGAGATCCATGCCACCCTCCAGCTGTATGGTGATAGCACACAGTGCAGCGTGCTCACTGGCAGCCTGTTGTCACCTTGGAGGAAGCAAGGTGGTACACAGACATGCTGCTGACAGGACTGAAGCTATTACTGTGTTGGCACTATGTCTGAGCAAGCACAAAGAAAGAGAGAATACCAGCAGCTGATGCTTTCTTTTCAAAAAAGCTTTTCTGTCTAAATTTAGAAAGTTCTTTGCCAAGTCTCCTAGGGATCTTTCCACAGACAGTAGAAGTGCTCATAAATAACAACACACAGCACTGCCTGGGTTGCTGGGATTTCAGCATGCCCTGACCAGCTGGGCACTGGGCAGCTGTCAGGGCTCTGGAGCTCCCCTCTGTTCCCTCTGTTGTTCTCTGCCTGTAATTCAGTAACAAATTTCAGTAGAAAAGATTTTTCTTTCTTTCTTTCTTTCTTTCTTTTTTTTTTTTTTTGAATTGCTATTAACTTTTACTAGAGCATCATTTTTTCTTGTTGCTGTCAATGAAACAGCAAGTATATGGGATGAGAAATCAACCATCACAGCTCTCTGCCAGCCAGCCCAAAGCTGCATTGCTTTCAAGCCTATGAGGACTTTAAAGTCCTCAGCCCTATTATGCTGCATATTTTTTCTTGTTTTTGCTGCAGGTAGGGGAATTCCGAGCCCACGCTGCAGAGTGGACAGCCAATGTCACCGCGGAGTTCAAAGAAACCCGAAGACGCCTGAGCGTGGAGATCTATGACAAGTTCCAGCGGGCTACCTCCATCAAAAGAAAGCTCTCTGCTGAGCTCGCTGTCAACCACAACCAAGACCTGACCCCCTGCAAGAGAACCCTGTCAGTCAACCATCTCACCAGTGAGAAGGACCTCTTGCCAGCTCTAACAAAGACAGACAGCATTTACATGAATGGTTTGACACCACACTGTGCAGCAGAAGAAATAGCTGTCATTGAAAATATTAAGTAGCTGTGACGTTGGGTCCCAGTCCTTGAGAAGCTCTTGGCTTTTAGACTAGCCATACACTCTTTTTTTTCTCCACCCTGTCAAAGATCAATGCTAATAGCATTTTATATGTGTGCATGAGTTCCACAGAAACTGCAGTCCAGAGTTACCATCGCATCTCTTCAAAGACACAAAGATGAATGGCACTTCTGTTATCGAAAGATGCTGGAACACGCAACGTCTTCTGCCTTTATCTGCCCAGACTGTTTTTCACTTCTCCTAATGTGCCATAGGGCCTAAAGAATGAATCACACTTGTTTATGGTAACAATGTAGCTTTGAGGGATCAGTCCTTAATATTTCAGGGTCTACCTTACTGAGCCTAGGAATGGACCATTTATGGACTACAACACATTTGTAAATGGCAAGAAATTCTTATGCAGCCTTTTACCTAAGAAATTTTTGTCAGTGCCTTATCTTTTGGAGAACCAGAACCTCTACAATTCCTGTATGTTTTCTTTTCTTTTTTCCTTTTTTCTTTTTTCTTTTTTCCCTTTTTTGCATGAGAAGTGCTTTTCATTTGAGCTTTCATTTTTCTTGAAATGATGGTGTTTTAAAGGTGTCTGCATTGAAGATACCAACCAGCATGAATGAATGCCAAAACTCAACAGTCATCAAATGATGTCCTTAGCTCTGAATTTAAAGGCACTGCAGTTTTGAAAGTTGCAAATATGTTCCCCAGTAGAATTTTGTTTTACTCAGGTCCAGCTGATATTTGTTCACACTGACTTGGAGAACCTGCAGATCCTCTTTAGGTCTTATTTTTTTCAAGAAGTGTTCAGCAGATTTTTTCTTCTCTGTGTCAGATGTACCAAAAAAAAAATAAAAATCAGCTTTCTATCACTGTTATTTGGTAGATGACAAGCAAATAAAGATGGCTGTTTTGAGGAGAGGCAGGAGAGGCTTTTAATTGCTGTATTCCAATAACCGCATCCAGAAACCAATGCAGCAAAATACAACCATTTTCAATGAGATGAACCTTCTGCCAGATATTTGCTGTGCAGCGAGGATCTTAACTTCCTCCTTAAGTCGCACCACACACCATATGATATTTTACACAGGAACCCTGCTGGAGTGCTTTCCTGAATGTCACGCTGTACAGTGGCTGCCTGTGCCGGAGCTGTGACTAATATGGGAATGCGACTGAAACTGGTATCACTGTGACTCCATACATTTCCAATAGAGATGGCTCTGAATATAAGTGCAGGCATGAGGAAGAGCTGAGAAATAGCACAATCTGAATACCGATGATTGTTCAGACAGGATAGGCTGATGAGAAGCAGATCTAAGCCAGACTATGGGTTTTCTTTATTAGTTTTAAGAAAACACATTAACTTTAATTTTATATCCTCTGTTTTGCTTATAAGTGTACGTGAGATTCAGAAGAAATGCAAGATGGAACGGATAACTTTCTGGTTTTTTTCTTATATTAGTCTACTGTAACGTGGCTGTACATAACATGAATTGAACAGGCCTTAAAGAATAATTTAGGCTCTGTGTAAATTAAAAAGAATGAGACTTTGCTGATTGGGCATGATTCAAGTGGCAAATCTTACAGCATCTCTGACCATTAGATAACATGCAAGATATGAATGTTAATGTTTTTGGATGCTTAGCTTGTTTTCTAATAAATATAAGTTAATATGTAAATTCAGTCAATTCAGTGTAAATATCAGTCAATTAACATTTATAGAGAGTACGCTTTTAAAATTAAAGAAATTCCATGAAACAGCACCGAGCAATGCTCTTATAACAAAGACCCTTGTCTCCCCAGCACAGTGTTCTGAATGTCCACATGGCAAGAGTTTGTCTTGCCGTGTATAAACTGTGAATTGTAATGAAAAATAAAGTTTTTAATTAAAATAAGCTTTTCTGAACCTCCTGCTTGCTGTAACTGGAATGCTAAGAAATCATTTGTGAAACTGATTTTGTGTTTTCACTGGTTAGAGTATAGCAGCTTTTCACCTGCTTTAATTCAAGCTAGTTTAGCAATAAAGGCTTGACTCATCCAGCACAGAAATATTCATATATATTTTTTCTTAATATTAAAAATAACGTTCTTTGGTTGCTGTACTTGATTTTGTGTTTCTTCCTGTTTTGTTCAAAAACGTGGCAGGACCAAGTTCAAATTGTCGTGTGCTACGGAGCAGCAGGTGATCTCTGTCCTGTCAAGTGGCAGTGATGCAGGATGGCCTGGTGGTGGTAACCTCCTGCAGTAGTATGCACACCAGCAGCTCTCAGGGCAGTAACCTGTCACACCAGAAAAGTCATTTCTGCAGTGGGTGGTTTGCAGCAGCCTCTCTAAGCCTCAGCCAAGGGAACATTAGCTTGCAAATGTGTGGTGGGTAAGTAAAGACTGAAGCGTGCTGTTTTCTTAAATTGTTCCAAACAAATTGTTCTGATATGGATAGGACATCTCAGTGACTTTTGGACCTGATTTTCATAAAAAATGATCTGCTAATGTTTAAAGATTATTGTTTCTGAAAGGAGATGTTTATCTCTTGCATCCTTATGAAGGTGGTGAGGCCCTGACACAGCTGACCAGATATGCTGTGGTGCCCCATCCTTGGAGGAACTCAGGGCCAGGTTGGATGGGGTCTTGCGCAGCTGAGCTGGGAGGCAGCCTTGCCCATGGCTGGGTGTGGGGCTGGGTGGGCTTTAAGATCTCTTCCAACCCAAACCATTTTATAATTTAAGGTTAAGTCATTGGATCCTTATTAATTGGTTTATTTTAGTACACCAACCTGTAGCAGTGATTGCCTATGTGGTTTCTTTCATTTTAAAGAAACTGGTCACCTTAGGACCTGCTGAAAACAGTATATTATTTCAAGACTCTATGACAATGTCTGTGATATTGGTATAGATATTTGTAAAGTCCACTGAGCTGTTTCTTTCCTTGATTCTTGCATGTGATTTCTGAGAAAAGAACTGTTAATTTGTATATAAAAGATTACTGGTGTTTGTTTGTTTGTTTTTTTGTTTTTACTTTCTTATCTGATCTGAAATATTCTACCTTATCAAACTAAAATAGATTAGATTTGGCTGTTTGGAACAAAACATTAGCAAATGCAATCCTGAATTCATAGTTTTAATAACCAGAGAAGACACACCAGTTCAGATGGTGTAACTAGATAGTCAAATGGGTCTAGTGCCATTAGCATTATTAAAAAACTTTTTTTTCCCTCTCCATGTACAGTGATAGACATCCTAAGGATGGCAAAGTGAATTTATGAAACTTAGTGACATCTGTAAAGACATTTTGTTTTCATTCTTGTAAAAGCAAACTTTTGAATCTAAACCACATCTCTTTTGTGCTCTGGAAATCACGCATAACTCTCTGTATTTTTTTTTCCTATGAATTAGGACTTCTTAAAATTCCACTTGCCACCTCCTTCCTCTCACACATACATGGAGATGTTTCCCGATGATTAAGATGCTTACTACTTAAGCAAATATCTGAAAATGATATTTCATTCTGGTAAAGGTTTGTTTTCTCCTGCTCCATCAAGCAAATACCATTAAAAAAAGTAATTGACAATCCTTTTTGAATGAGAGATAAGTTTTAGAACATAAAGATCTTTAAAGACAGTTTGCCACATTAAAAAAAAAAAGAAAAGCATTTATTTCTCAGTGTTAGAGGAAATGTTACTTTAATAGTAATGGTCTGGAGTCTGTTAAAGATGTAGCTAGTTTCGGTTGGCTGTTGCTTATGTTCTGCCTTGTGTAATAATCGTGATTTTTTTTGCTTTTTCTGGAGTACTTACTGTTCTGACAAAGTGCCCAAATTGTGGAGTTTGGTTAAATCCTCAGTTCTTGGATTGCTGTGCATGAAAGGCAGGGAGATTGAGTCACAGAGAATGTGTTCTGCGCCCCGTCCATGCTGACGTACCATGGGAAGAGCTTACTTTTGTATTCCTCCTCGATGACTTTTTTAGCTCAGGGCTGGCAGTCCCCCATTTTTCAGCAGTTGAGCAGCCTTGTGTCACTGGTTGAGCTGCAAATAGCCTAACAGCATCAAACCCAGAAGCTCACTGAATCTTATGAGCATCCCAGGCCATGCCTTCCTCTCTTCACCCCTTCCTGAATTATTTTTTGACACAACAGGAGGAAAATTGGAGAGTAAAGCAGAAGTGCTAAACCTCTAAGGAGACCAGTCTTGAGCTGAAATGGACCTTCCTTAATTCACTAGACAAACCGTGACACCAGGATGGCAGATGGGAGGAAATCTGGCCTGTATGTTTGTTTTGAGCTGTTGTTCCTCCAGCATCATTTCTACATCAGTGATCTCTAAACAGGAATACAACATGCCCAGTAGAAGAAGAAAAGGAAGGCTGCTCTACTTAGTCAACCCTTCATGATCATTGCAAATCTATAGATGTATATAAATTTCTTTTCTGTGATGGTAAATTTCCTGTCAGGGAAACTATGTATAATGTTGAAATTCAGCAGTAATATTTCTAATAAATTGCTGTCATACAGTTATGGGGTAATTATCTTCTCTTTCCTACCTTGCAGTATTGTTTGAAAGGAAAGGATTTTGTATATATAAAAAATATACATTTTACATGAATATGTCAAAGTAGAATAATTATTTTGTCATAGAAGCACGTGCAAGATTTTTGGTTGTATTGCCCTGCAGATTTAAAAGAATAATGCGAGCTTACTGTGAGCATTATGTTCCTTTTGGGAAAAATGAAGAAGAAGCTGGTTTATTAGAAATAAAAAGCTGTTGAGCTGCTCATAGACAAAAATACTGGTTCATATTTGAGCAAGCATTCTGTGCTTTGCCAAATTCTTACAGCTGTGAAGAACCTGTGCAAGAATTATTTACAACAGGTTTTTACACTTTAAAAACTCCGAATATGTCAGTTCTAGGCCATTGTTTATCATGCATTCACACACTTTCTGAAGAATCTGTTGAGTAAGTTTACAAACAGGTACATTGTTATTACAGAACATCATTTCATCCTCTTTACAAGAGCTGAGATGGAAGCTTATACAGCTTTTTATTCTAGGCCCATATATATGTGTGCTTTCAATTTGTATCTATGTTGTCGTGTAATCTTAAACTGGCAAAAAGTCCACTTTTATAAATTCAGTATTGTTTTGTGTTAGAGTTTTGACAATAAAGCTCAATTTAAAATGAGTATCTTAGAAAACCAACAGACATCACAACATCTTATGAATTACAGAACTCTATACATTTGCAATATATTTTTTTTGCCTGTTTTAATTGTTTCTGAATGTTCAATTGGTGTTCTAGTCTAGCTGGTGTAGACAGAACATGGTTTGTAAATAATATGGCATGATCATGCTGCTGGTATTAGATTTCATATTGCAGACTTTGAAACAATACTTTGTGCTCTGAACCATTACTGATTAGTGTTAGTAGTATTCATTAAGCACTAAACTGCTTTTTCAGTGAATGTCACAGGAGCATTTATGAACGTCCTTAGTGAGAAACTTCTCAAGAAGGATTTACTTTACTAACCCCAGTTATTAATTCTAGCTCATGCTCACGTGTATAGAGTCAGACCTCCATCCTTCAGTGAAAGGCATATGATATGCACACATTAGAGATCCTAACGGGAATGTACTATTTGTCGTTAGTAAAAATAATCTCCTGAAGATGAGCTGCGGCCTGAAATGATTGTTTAGTTTAGTTTAGTGATAGCTCTTACTTTTCTTTGTTTTTTTTTTTCCTTTCACCATTCACCACCATGAATCAGGCATAATTTGGCATTATTTGATTTGAAAAAAGAAAATATTAACATGTAGTTATTTCCACTGTAACGTGAAACATAAAAGAATTGAGAAGCAATAGGAAAGATTAATTTAATCCTTCAAATTAAATGGTGGATTCTAAGTTTTTGAGAAGAGATGTATCATTCACACTGTGTGTATTTCAGTCTACTTTGCTCCAGAGAATCAGAGACAAACTTTGCTGGATGAACAGAAGTATTTATCTATTTGTTAAAAATTCTCTCACGGGATCATGAGTACATCAGTATACTGTTGGATCTGACTTTTATACTAGTCAGAGGTCTGCTCTTTCTTTATATGGATTTTGCGTTTTACTCATAAGCTTTTGTATTCAATATTAATGCATGCTAAAGTAGTGTAACAGAAGCTCGTTCTTAGAGATTTGGGCTTTCTTTTCCAAAAACATGGTTTTCATTTAATGTGTTTTTTTCTACCATGCAGAAATATCCTGATAGCTGAGTCCCAAACCAGCAAGGATATCTGAGTATTACTGGAAGTTCTGGCTTTGAAAGGGGTGAATATGGATTGTGCCCACAGAAGGCAGAAGGCAACATTGCAGTGTGCAATTCACAACTCGAGCCCTCTAGATCTCGTGGGAAACGTGAACAAATGAAGTTCTGCTTTAAGTAGCATGGCTGCACTCAGCATATCCTTCCCTGTAATGTGTAGAGCATTTAGTATACCTTCTGTTACCTCTGCCTTCTCTGTAGCAGGAGAAAGGAAATTTCAGAGATATAAGGGCACTTCGTTGTGCAGTTGGCTGGATATTATCCTGAGTTGCAGTTGAGGCCCTTCTGGACTACAGAGTGAGGAGTCATAAAATCTGTGAATGCCTTGGTGATTTGCAGCAAAAGGAGGATTAAAAATTAGGCTCCAGTGTGAAAAGTGGAAGTGGGAGTAGTATGTCATGTACTATTGTGTGCTATATAAAGTGGAGGTGGTACAGGCACAAAGGCCTTTTCATTTTGCAGTGTCCTTAGAGACTGTCAGAAGAGAGAGTGCAGTCTGCATTATACCAGCTTACTCTTGTTCTTTTGCAGTGCTTTTTCAAGCTCTGTATGTGCACCAGCTATGAGTGTATCACACTCTTCTGGTACAAGCTAAATAACAAAGACTGGAGAGCTCGAAAGGGGATGAAATTGCTCTCTACAACTATCTGTGGTAGTGAGGTGGGGGTCAGCCTCTTCTCCTGGGTAACTGCGATGGGATGGTAGGGAATGGCCTCAAGCCGCACCAAGGGAGGTTCAGGTTGGACACTGGCAAACATTTCTTCCCAGCAAGTGCAATGAGGCACTAGCACAGGCTGCCCAGAGGGGCAGTGATTCAGGTGTTGTGTAGCTGGAACATGGCCTGCTAGACAATATTGGTGGTAGATGGGATGTCTGGCCTAGGTGATCTTAGAGGTCTTTCCCAACCTTAATTATTCTATGATTCTGTGATTCCATGAAATTCCTCTCTTAGTCGTACTGTACAGGTAGAGTAAGGAGGGGAAAATGACTTTTCAATACAAAGCCCTCAGAACAGTGCTGTATAACAGAAAGTGTTGTGTAGAAGTGAATTCCCATCTGCTCTGTCAAGGCCGCAGTGCAGGCCGCAGTTCCCTGTTGTCACTGCAGCTGCACACTGCTGGCCGGCTTGGCCTGCCTCATAATGTGCAGGACTTCAGTACAAAGCAGCAGCAGAAGGTGCATGAGGTTTCTGCTTGTGCAGGCTGAACATATGAGAAACCGTTATATGTAAAGTAATGAAGAGAAAATTGCTCTAAACTCTCACTGCTGCTTAGCAATCATGGAAGAAAGGTTTAGGCCTTAAATTACAGTGCATTCCTGCATTTGTGTAGTATTTTAATCCTGCTCCACAGTGACTGGGCAGAGCCTACAGCAAATAGTAAAGGACTGCAGTGGAGAATATTCAGAGCCCTTAACTACTTCCCTAACACTTTCCTCCTTTTCCTCACAAATCCAAACCCAGGCGCTCTGTACTGAAAAACAGAATGCAGAAATGCAGAACTAGCTACAAAGTCAGCATACTTTCCTTTCATTCTCTCTTTCAGTTTTGTTTGTTTTTCTCACAAAGAGATTTCCTAACGGATTTTCATGTTTTTTAGTGACACCTTACATAATAGATCTAACTCAATGAAATGAATTCATGTACTGTATGCCTCTGTCTTGCACATTTCTGGTCCTATTAGAAGGAAATTACAATCTCAATGCAGGTGGAACGGGTTAGTTATGAAAGTAACATAGGGTATATGTGAAAAGATCTTTTTTTTCTCATTTCATATGCCAGAAATTTTGAAAGAATATATTGCTGTGGAGATTATGGTGTGACATGATGCATGGAGAGGACAATGTGATCATGTGCAGGCCTCCATGAGTTGCCATTTCCTGCGGTGCTGTTGAAATTGCATGCAACTGCAATAAAGCTGTTTTCCTGTCCCAGCTTCTCAGCTTGTCTGCCTGATGGTTTAGCAATTGGGCAGTGAAAAGGTCCTTGAAGAAATTTGGAAAACTAGAAAGTCAGGTTATACTGAGCAGAGAAGATTTAGAGTTTGGGGGTAGTCATAGTGATTACACCAAGTTCTCAAGTATTTATAATGCATCTGTGCTATTTGGGGGCTGTGCAAGAGAAGTACCTTGATAACTGAAATATCACTACAGACACATAGCTTGGGTTTGAAACTCCTTTACAAAATCTTATTCTGACTGAGAGAAAAATACTAAAATGGAGTTCAAAGTAGCAGTGACAATTCTCAGAATAGTAATTATTTCAGGAGTTTCTGACTGCTAGGCAGTATTTCAGCCACATCTGAAGAGATTGATCCTTAACATAGGTGCAGAGCATTACACATCAAGGTATCCAGCCCTTCACACCCGATTGTGTATTCTTCCAGCATCCTACAGATTATGTTAAAAGCAGAACTGAAAAATCCTTAGCCTGAAAAATCACTTGCCACAGAATTGTTCCAAATGGCTCAGAAGAATTCCTTCTTCCTCAATGTTTTCTGAAACTCTTTCAGTGTAGGAAACTTTTGTATAGGGATATGTCTTTGAAAAGAAAATAAATATCTTGAACGCACAGCACAGAAAGCATACTGCATTGCCTTTGTTTCCCTGTTGCTGATGCATATTATTGCCATGTTAATAGCATGTGCTTCCCCTTGTGCTTGACAGAAAGACTTCTTTTTGAATTAGCATGCAAAAAAAAAAAGAGTAGTTGTGGAATAACGATAACACTTTAATCCTTAAACAATGCATTTTAGTAGGATGATTTGTGGTTCTGTAATGAATTAATAGGATCACTGTAGTGGTAAGTACAGGAACCGCAGATAATACATTAATTTTGCTTGTCATGTTAATTTGAGAGTACTCTAAACATCTGTCTAGTCACCCTAACGACAGGCATGGAAAATCAGAGCCAGCACAGGGGTCTGGTCTTCTTCCCAGAATAGAGCTGCTGGCTCACCAAAACTTTGTGCTTTTGGGCTGTAAAGTGGTACTCAGTAAATGTCAGAATTTACTGAAAGTAGGCAGCCCATGGAGTACAGACTTTTGGAGAGAGCATAGAAGAGAATAGGTTTTGGACCTACATTTCAAGCTGTAACAATGGTTACCTCCTTATTCTCTTTCATGGCAGATGACAGGAATTATTAATTTACTAAAAGCTCTGCTGCCAAATTTCAGCAGAACAGTGGACATGATGCTGCTTTGATAAATGAGGTGGCCAGATTGCTGGAGTGCTTCAGATATTGTTGTCAGGAGAAAGCTGAGTCCAGGGACAGCTACATGAAATGATAAAAAGTACAAGAGAAAATTTAAAAGGAAATCTTTGCTTTGAGCACTGCCTCCAAGACTAGGATCCCCAGGAGGAAGAGTCTTGATTTTTATTTATTTATTTTTTTTACATCAAATAATCTATTGCTAAAGGCAATATAAATAACTCTGCTTCTGAACCAGAAGGCTGTTCAAGAGACGTCCTTCCACCTGTGCAAGACATCAGCCCACAGCCTCACCTCTGCATCTGACTGCCCACCTGTCTCCTTCCAGAGCAGGGCAAAAGAAGACAGTTTCTACCAAACAAACTGAAGAACTGGGAAAGAGAAGAGGAATATAATGTTTGTGAAGATAATTTCAATACTGTGTGCCTCCTTCCTAAGGATGAAGTATGTTGCTGTAATGCTTGGCCACAATGGAGCAGCAAAAATGAACGTTTTCTTGCAGTTTCCTCTCATTTTCTTGTACAGCTGAACCTCAAGTGTAACTGCTTTGGCTTCTCCAGCCTCCAAGGGTAATGCTATCTTTAGAAAAAGTGAGAGAACAAGAACACTGCAGGGAAGGGCTTGCTTTAAATCAGCCATTATTCTTAGTAAGCACTAGAAAAAGTGTAATTTATGCAGTGAAGGGGAGCATAATAAAAGTGCAATTAACTGTAATGATGTTGCTAATATGACTGAATGTTCATTCATCTTAGCAACTGAAGCTACAAAATCAAGTCACTCATATGGAGTGTATGTCTATTGACAGCAGCTACATGCTCAGCAGTAAATAATACTGGCAGAGGAATTAAGTGCTCTGGTAGCTAACAGCAAGTTAAAATGGAGCTCTGTTTGCAGGAAATGAGACACAGTAGATATTTCCTCCAGCAGAGGTAGAAACACCACAGCACTTTCTACAGTGCACTTTCAGCTCAGTTGTTGGCAGCCCCAGCGCTCTGCAGCCTCCTGATGTGTCTGTGTTTAGGTTGTCCAGAGGTCTGGCCACAGCTTTCAAGCCACCAGAGGAAAACAAAAGCTGTGGTACCACTTGGCAGAAAAGAAAAATGGACTGAAAGAATGCTGCTTTGGCAACTTTGTGCATATAAATTCATTAAGGAAAGGTGATGACGTATTTAAATTTTGGTTTGTGAATCTTACGGAGATTACACGAAAAGGGAAATTATTTCCAATGAAACAAGTAGAGATTTGGATTGGATATAAGGAAGAAGTTTATTACAGCCAGGGTGTTGAGGCACTGGCACAGGTTGCCTGGAGAAGTGGTGGATGCCCCATCCCTAGAGACACTCAGAGTCAGGCAGGGGGAGGCTCTGAGCACCCTCATCTGCTTTGGGTGTCCCTGTTCAGTGCAGGGGGAGTTGCACGAGGTGGTCTTAAGGGTCCCTTCCAGCTCAAACAATTCTGTAATGCTATGATATGAGCAAAAGAGATGAGCTTGGTATCTAGTGAAAACGGGCCCATTTTGTATTGGGCCATTTCTGAGCAACCATTATGCAACTGAATTCTCAATGTGTTTGAAATTCCCTATCTACTGCCATTGCTTGTTTGCAGTAGAATGAAATTAACATGCATTAAAACTTCTAGCCCTCTGTTTTACTATATTACAGAAATTTTCTTCTAGTTCATAAGGCCTCAAGTTTAAAAGATCAGACTTGTCTTAAAAATATATAAAATGACAGAGAATGAGAAGAACAGAGACTTCTGATCAAATGAAGGAATTCTGAGCTTTTCAGCTAATGTGAAAAACTAATTACTGAGGTGATACTTCACAATTGATGCCTTCTTTCAGTATAGCTGTGAAATTTAAGTCCAATAAGGAAAGTATGTACCTAAAAATAGTCAACACCAAACCTAATTTTCCAGCATTTTGTCCCCAGTTAGAGACCCAGAACCCTGTGCATACAACTAAGGTCCTGGAGCAACACATCCAGTGCCGCAGATCAATACAGAGGGGCCAAAGGCCAACACCTCAGCTGCCCACAATTAGAAAAGCAACATGTGGCTCTACTAATGAGGCAGGGAGACAAGGTCTGACTGAGGTCTCTTCTAAAATCTGATATAATGTACCATGGTTTGCTAACATGCAGAATTCAGTTTCTTTCAGCTTCCTGTTAGAACTTTCTATTTAAATGCAATTTAAAAAGGGATGTTTTGTTAATAGAAGCAAGTGTTAAAAAGATCTACCTGGAATTGCTGAGATGTACTTCTCCCCATCCTTAAGCTAATACTGTTGTGTGTTTTTTTCATCCCAAAGCTCATAGCAAGTGTAGTCAATGTGAAGATGAGCAAAGTTTTACTACTTTTCCTTTTTATGAAATAGCTCTGAGCCAGCAGCATTTTGGGAAATAGAATTTCTTTAGTTGGAAGGGGTGAGTTCAGTTTTGGGCCCCTTGCTATGAGAAAGATTTCAAGGTATGTCCAGAGAATGGAAAGCTGTGAATGGTCTAGAACACAGCTTTTATGAAGGGCAGCTGAGGGAACTGGGATTGTTCAGCCTGGAGAAGAGGAAGCTCAAGGTACACTTCATCACTCTGTACAATTGCCTAAAAGAAGGTTGGAGAGAAATGAGTGTTAGGCTCTTTTCTGAGGTAATGGTGATAGGATGAGAGGGAAGGGCCTCAAGTTGCTCCAGGAAAGGTTCAATTTGGACATTAGGAAAGACTTCTCTAAAAGAGTAGAGAGGTATTGGAACAGGCTGCCCAGGGAGATGGTGGTGTCACTATCCCTGGAGGTGTCTAAGGAAAGGGTGCTTAGGGACACGGTCTAGTGAGCAAATTTGATGGTAAATGGATGGTTGGATAGATAATCTTGGAGACCTTTTCTAACCTTAACAGTGTTGCAAACTCTGAAGAAAATTTAAACCACATGGCAACAGGTCAGGCTGCTAAGGTTGGACCTTTATTTCTGGTTGCAGCTGTAGTGGTGTGCAACAAATCATGGAGATGAGAAGAACGCCCTGCTGCTCAGGTGCAGGTTGATTAGTGCTACACAGCTGAGCCTTGTTGCTGGCCCATTTAAAGCCAGGTGATGATGAGGCAATCTGTTATAGGTATGGAAATGAGCAGCTCACTGAGTTTTCAGTCTGAGAGAGGTCCCTGGGTTCCAAAAGGCAGTTCAGCTCTCGAACTGCAATGATCTTGGACCTGGCTGCTAAGCCACTTTCTGAGTATTCAGCAAGGAGAGAGGATTTTGCTGCTGGGGGAGAGCAAAGGATGTACCTGAGCCTTAACCCTGCTGCTGTGCTTTGGCAGTTCACCTTTTGATAAATGTTTGAGCTACTACGCAAACAAGGTAAGAGAAAAGTCTTGTGCTAAAGCACAGTGATTCTTTTTGAGGGGGGGGGAGGGGCTGAGGGGATGGGAAGGTCTGTATGGTTTTATAAAAGAAGAAGTGGTACTAGACTTGAGTATTTAGAACAATACTGAAACAATTAAAGGAAATGGATGTAATCAACTGAAAAAATATGAGGTTATGTCACCCTAGCTGTGAAAAAATGGAGACTTGCTTAACTATCTATATCTATCTATATGTATGTATGTGTATGCATCTAGTGTTTAACCTCCCTTTCTCTTTGCGCTCAAGATAAATACATATTCCTTCTTGTTTTAAGGCTTGCCTCAGTAGAGCTTCTGCTTTGATACCTTCTTTGTATTAACTGCATCTTCCACCTTAGCAAGAGCTGAGTTGGGTATGAGATGTGGGGCTGTGCTTGGACAGGCTGTGAAATGTTTGTCACTTTGCTCTTAAGTAGATGCAAAAAGCATTTTTTGTGTGGGGTCCAGCTTTGATGATTGGTTGACTACAACCTGGAGGATGGCAGCAGTGTTGCACCAAATCTTATATGCCATTATGTTTAGGCCATCAACAAAATAGGCATGTTTTTTCAAATGAGAAAAAAGAAGTTGCCTGAGGCTGAAGGAGCCTTCATAAGCAAGAATTTTGTACTAGAAGATAACAGCTATTGACTCAAAGGATATAAAATCTGTGTTATGTTTAGTTGTCACCAGTCAAGAGGAATCCAGAGAAGTGAAAAAGACTTGAAAGCTAGTGTTCCCACTCCGTCATAAACAAGTGGTTCTGGCCAGTCTCTTGGACATGTGTGTCCTAGTGTTGGTGGAAATAAAGGACTGTATGTAGATGAGATCTATGACAAAGCACAAATGGGTAAAGTGGACTTAGAGATAACAGTGAATGTCATCTTCCCTTTCCCTGATGTTTGAAGCGTTTTGTTTCATTGATGTTTCTATGTAGCAAACGTATTCTCAAGTCAATTGTATGTTACTGGTAAGCAAGTAAGAGGTTTAAAGTTTCTTGCTTCAACCGCTTGATACCTACTCTAAAGCTGCTGTGGTCCCACTAAATCCTGGGAAGTATTCATTACTCTGAAATAGCAAAGGTGATATAGCATGGCTTTGAGATGTTAGTTTTGTGCAATGCAACTTCAGCAGGAAGTTGACTGGGACAAGGTCTGGAAAAGTAACTTCAAGCACCTCAAAAACAGGTGTTTAAAAGTTGCTGCAGGATTTCCTCTCATTTTGAAGTCAGGAGTTGCTCTCTATTCCAAACTAATGGGTGAATGCACCCTCTAACAGTGAGCTTCTTCTGTGGCTAATTCTGGGGAAACTAGAGAGCATGCCAATTAAGGTGGGCAGTTAGCAAGATGGTGAGGTGACGAGGACTTGGTAGTTGCTCTGACAGATTTTGAAGCCATGGAGGTAAAGCTGTGTAAGCTGTTGGTAAATGAAAGCTAGAGGAGGGTGTGAGAGCTGTGCTCTTCTTTTGGAGAGAACATTGCAAACATAGGATACTTCATTGCACAACTGAGCCACAGTCACGGGCCAAATCCCTTCTGTATGTCAACAAGGCTTCTTGAACTATAAAGTTGTTAGCAATATGATGTCCTTATTTAAAATATTTAGAAACTTAATAAATGCTTTTCCTGTTAATTTTTAAAAGACCTGAAGGCTTTTTGTGTACTGGAGGCTTTAGATTGCTGGTCTTCATTTCCAATCCCACTTAATAAAAGTTTCTTATTATAAATGCATTAGATGACATGCATACAGAATACCTGAAAGTAGGACTTCAAAAAGTATTTCAATTGATTAGAACAGTAGATGCGGAGTTGCTCTTCATAAAGAAGTGAAACTGAATGTAAATTCTGGCCTTCTGGAGTAAAGGCCTGAGCAACTCCTCACCTTTGGCTCTCTGATATCCACAAAACAGTATTTTTAATCACTTTTTCTCAAATCGGTTTCCTGATGTTTAGATTCTTTGGACTATTTGGTCAGACAGAGCTTGCTTCTGGTGTTCCATGAATTTAACTTCTACATGCACTGGGGGAGGTTTAGGTTGGCTATCAGCAAAAACTTCTTTACAGAAAGAGTTGTTAAGCACTGGAATAGGCTCCCCAGGGAGGTGGTTGAGTTACCATCCCTGGATGTGTTTAAAAACGATATGGATGCAGTGCTCAGGGACATGATTTAGCAGAGGGTTGCTAGAGTCAGGGTAGTATGGTTAGGTTGTATTGGACTTGATGATCTCTAAGGTCTTTTCCAACCTGAGCAATTCAATGATTTTGTGATTCAAGATGACTCTTTGCTAATCCTGCTACAGCATCAGGTAATGCTGGAACACTGAAAAGTGGAAGTATCACTGGGGAAACAGGTATAACACAATGTTTGCATTTCTTATTTCTGCTGTAATCTTGCTATTAATGAAGAAAAAAGAGTGGCCGAATTCTGTGAAGGTTTTGCTTTTAAAACCAACCGTGCTCTATTCCCTGGACTGTCTATTATTTTTGAAATTGTTAGCATCTCTGGAGATTAAAAATAAACTAAAGTCCAGGCCAGCTCTGAAGAGTGTTAGCACATTAAAGATAAATTATTTTGTCAAAAGGAGAGGACAAAAGAGGAAACAACATCGCCGTAATGGCCATATGGTCTCAATAACAGTACAGATCCAAAAGGAACTACAGCTGTTTTAAGTGTATTTGCTGTTGACAAATTGTTTACTAGAAATTAATGTAGCTGAACCACTGAGAGAGGGTAATTGTATTTTAATAAGAAAAACACAACAATATAATATCAGGCCAGGATCTGAAGGAACCATTAGATTTTCGGCAAGTAGCCAGTCTTCATGAATGTAGCTTTATATAGCTCTATTTCTACCAGGAGCAAGAGGGAATGAAATTACTGAAGTTTCCAGCAAATAGCATCCTCTTTGATCTGTTCCCTTTCTGTAGTGAAACAAATTATGTAACCAAGTTATTCCTTGTTTGTGTAATGCAAAGTTTGTCAGAATTTCAGTCAAATCTTAGGTTCTGTTTTAAACTCTGGAATGATTATCCTGTTCAGTGCAATATGATAAAAAATAACATTGCAAACCTACGTAGCACGCTGCTGTCCTGGTGTTGAGTCTGGCTTCTAGTTTTGGTTTTTATTAGCTTAGACAAGTTGAAGGTAATAGAGCTGATAAAACCTATTGTAGGTAGTGTGCCAGGTATGTTTGACATCTGAGTTTTTCATAAGGCTTTTGGCCTTTGAGGAATGTAAACCTTCACTTGAAGTTACCTTGAGGTTAAGCAGTACCAGAAAGCAGTCTTTTGAAAAGAGGCAGGCCCTTCGTGCTCCAGAAAGGCCAGTCCACTCATGGATGGGATGGTGCCTTTCTGTGCCCTGATTTTTGAGGACACTAGACACTATTTATTACTTTCTGAAGAAAAAAAAAAAAAAAAAAAAAAGCTGCCTGTGCCACTACGTGTACTGTTCTTGTGCTCTGAATACAGCAAGGTGCTTTGCATCTCTTCTGTTGGCTACAAAACAACAGATGTAGTTCAAAGCAGTTCTGCTTTATGTTTTTTTGAATCTCCAACTCGCACCAGCAGAGGATGATGGTGCAAATGCACAACTATCTAGAAGTTAGTGTGGAGGTCTGTTAAAAGTGACATCCTCTTTCCAGTGTTTCTAGATGCAGTGAGGCTAAGAGTGTTCTTAAAATCCCCTCACTTCACAAAGTCTGAGTTTATATGAAACAATGATCTTTCAGTGGAAAATAAATTGTTTTTCTGCAATATGAAATGAGCAAATTTTTGTTCTTTTTCTTGTCGCTGTTTGTTAAAGGCCTTTCACAGCCCTTTTTTTAAACTGGCAGTGTCACAGTCATTTGCAGCAGGATTTAGCTTGCCATTGCAGGAGTGAAGAATCTCTCAGGCATCTGCACTTGTGTTGCAAAAAAAGGTGTTTTGTTTTTTTTTTTAATAGTTTGGTCTCAGCAAACCAAATGTGTCTTGGCTGAGAGCTGTAGCAAAGTGCCAGGGGGTTTTTGTTGTTGTTGACACCTTTACTTTTATATTTCCAAGATTAATGTGAAGACATTATACTTTGAACTAAGGAGTTGGAAACTCAGCTGAGTGTTGATATGTATATGCTTTTCTCTGGAGCATGTCTGTTTTAGCGAAGGAGAAAACCAAGAATACACATGGTCCATTGGGGAAGTTAAGAGTTTTCATACTGGATTTTTTCATCTTGTTTGTGCGAATTATTTTCCTTACCAATTAAGAAGGTGGGAATATATATATTTTTCCTGAGATGGGAATTAATTTGCTGTTTGTTAATGATCACCTCTGGCTAAGCTCAGGAATTGTAACTATGTTGATGTCATTGGTTTTACTAATTCAAGTGTCTGATCCTGCTTTTCATTTAGGTGCAGGGACAAGAAATACAAATTAACTTCTGGTTTTGATTTTTATATTTACAGTTGGCAATCTTAAGAGCTGGACTTGATAAAAGGCTATCCAAGCTTTTTTTTTTTTCCTCGAGCTTTGAGGTTTAAATTTAGTTAATGTGCAAATAGTTCATGGGCATCAACAACATGATGAGAATAGCTTGTCCTGTTTTCCTTTTTCTCTTCTGTTTGCTTTTGTAAGTAGCCAGTGTGCTCTGGAGATGGGTTTAAAAAAATAAGTAGCTTACCTTTGTTTTCCAAGAAGGAAACTTTTGATTCACTTTGCAAGTAAATGAGATACTGTAGTAATTTTTCAGAGTTGTAGATGATCAGACCCATCCAAATCAGCACAGTAGAGCCTAGATCTGTGTTTTGATTATTGCTAGAAACCATTTTAACTAAATGTGCTTTTAGTTGCTCATTTCTGAAAGCTTATGTGCTGAAAATTGTCTCTTAGCAATTATATTTTGTATCTCCCTGTTTAAAACATATTTGTCTTGAATACATAAAATCAAACCTCCTGCTCATGGGTATCTTCATCTTCCTCTGAAATATCATAAGATGCGAGCATACTGTTAGTTCAGAATTGAACTATTCGTTCAGAATTGAACTTTTGACTTGAGTAACATTTTGACTTTAGAATTTGTCAGGACTGCAATATTTCATTTATCCTGCCCTAAAAGTCAATGTGTGTTACAGAAAATTAAGCTACAACTTGTTTCCAGTAAATGTTCTCACCAGTTGCATTCTACAATGGTGTGAAGGCAGAATGTGGGAAAGGTCTTGCAAATAAACCCAGATTTCATGGATTTCCCTGGATACTTCTGCAGCTCCACTGTAAATGAAAAGCAAGCTTCTGGTGGCAATAAGCTGTGTGTATTCGTTTGTGTTCTGTGGACCTCACTGAAGGATGTGTGTGGGAGCATGCGGCTTTCTTGTTGGGTGCATATAGAGGGAGCAGTTTACTAAAATAAGATCAAGGCTTATCTAACAGGAAATGAGGCCATAATAAGCCTAAATTTAAGTCCTAATGGAAAGTGGAATGTTTGAGGTTTTGTTGTGTACTTGGGAGAACGGAATGGAAAGTAAGTATTGTGTTCCCCTTTCTAGAGAGGAGTCTGAAAGTAAGCAGGAGATGAAGAAGTGTTCTCAGAAAGACACTGCTGCTTACCGACCTGCATTTATCATGTCAGCTCAGGTTCACCTTGCTTACCGAAGTTACCAATGATCTTCCTAGCTGCCAGGGAGGAGAGGCTGTTTTTGAACCATGTGGCAAATTGGCTTGGGCAAAGATGTTAGCTGAGCCCTTCTATGTTGTAATAATAGATACCTAATTTTTTCATGTAACAAATAGCATATAATTCTACCATTAATTATATCATATATTGTTTTTTTTTAACCTACATTACAATTTATTTCCTTAGAAGGAGTAGAGTTCCTTCCAATTCATTCAGTTGAAACTCTTATTCTTCAACTTGCACTATGGGAATAAAAATAGTAAAGTTTTAGTCAAACAGTTATCCTGGCCAACAGTGTCTGGCTGGCTTGAGATTTGGTTGTCCCTCATTTTGGAAGTGTACAAATGCCAAAATTTGTTTCAGATTCAAGCTCTAGAGTTTTCTGTGAGATTCCTGGGTTACTGCTAATATCTTCTTGCTAAGGTAATTTTTCTTAGTAACTCCAGTGAAGATCACTTAATTGCAATTGGAATTGCAAAAAAAAAAAAAGTCTCACAGCAGTTTGTTAGCTGACAGCTCGTTTGCAAAGCAGTAGCTCTTCTGCTAGTAAGGCTTTTGCAGAGTCAAGCATAACTTCTGCTAATTAATGTGATACATAATGACTTGTTTAGATATGAAATATATGACTAATGCTTCAGAGCTGAGCACATCGTCCCTCTCCTTTATTAATACTACCTTGTTCTTCACTAATTAAATGTGGATTTAATCAAAGGGATCTGAGTTAGCCATACTAGCTGTGAAAGTGCAGCTCTCAGAGCTTCATGGGGCTCCTCTTTCTTGGAATTTCAGTCCCCAACCTAATAGTTTTTTGAGGCTTGCTGGTAATCAATCAATATGAAAACATGCACATAACACTGACATAGCCTACAAACTTTTGCTTGAGGGTAACTGAACATATTATTTACCTTTCCAACCCAGAGAAGAAAGAATGATGACTGAGGTTTAATTACTTCTGAAGGCTGATTTGGTTATAAAACTTATTTACAGTATTTTTTTATCCACATAATTGAAGAGATTTTTGCCAAGTGAGTGATATTCTCCTTGAGTAAAAAGTTAAGGTGCAATTTTAACCACTCTTCCTTAAACTGCCTTCTTTCCTGCTTTGTCTGGATACCGTTCAGAAAATAAGTAGTTCCTCAGTTAGTAAAAGCTGAGCTAATCAGAAAAAGCATCTACTCCTGTCTTGCTTGTATCTGGAGACGTCTCTTCTGTTCTCAATTAAAAACTGCCTTATAATCAGGAAATAATATTAATGAACCATCTTTCTTTGCTGCTGGGTTGCTAAATTTTCAAAGCTAGCTCAGCAAACAGCTGACCTATCTGGCTTGTTCCTGGCTGGGTACCCTTCTCGTGGTCTCCCAGATAAGCTGAGCTCATCAGAAAGAGCTGCTGCTCAACCTGACACTGAAACTCTGTGAATGCTTCTACTTCTCCTTATGAGTGGGTGAATCATTTTAACCATACCTACTAGTCTAAATTTTTGACTGTGTGGAATAATGAGGGGAAAAAGTCAGATTTATACCAGTTTCTTCAGAAGATTTCTTGTTGCGTAGGCCAAGGAAAATCATTTATATATTTTTTTCACCCAGACCAGTGCTATTGGTGAGCTCATTTATAGGGTTGGGCAGGTTTTAGAGGGCAAATCTTCAGATACCAAAGAACCTGCTCCAAGTGGGGCTTGTTGCTACCATTGCATTAAGTTCCTTTTTTATTTCTTCTGTAATTAATAAAAAATAATTGTATTCATGACAGAGACTATTCAGTTCAGCAGCAAGATGGATTTCTGGTAGAGATAGACTAAAAATCTGTGGTTAATTAGGTGCATTCATTTCAAAATATATAATAACTAGGAAAAGATATGCAAAACCTTAAAGTAGCCCATGTTACCCATAAAGGATGTAGCAGTTAGTATTTACCATTTACAGTCAAAAAGTAATTGTATATATTTAAACATGTTGTAAACAGGCTCCTGCTTCCCTTCACAGGCAGAGTTCAAGCAGGCAAGTTTGTCTTGTGGCTTTCAGGCAATTTTTAAAATGTCAAACTTTGTTGCAGTTAGCACTGCAAAAATGCACACAAGCACGCATTATTACATATGAGTAAATAAATGCTTGTTCAGTTTTCTTAAATAAACAAATGAAAAACAGGTGTTACTTGTAAGTTTTACATTTCTCTCCTGACAGCGTTTCCTGGGATGGGTTATTTTTTTTCTTTAGCACTGTAAGGCAGTTATTTCATCTGAAAAACTGATTTGTTCCAGTTGTTTTACCTGAACAGCTTCTATTAAGTGAAGTTTTTTTGTGTTCAATTTCCACTTCTTTTTATAAGCTGAAGAACACTGTTGTCAGTCATTACACCTGTGTAGTTATTGTCCCTCCCAAACAGCAGAATCAGAGCTGTTGTGACAGCACACATTGTGTGTGGAAATAGTTGATGCACAAAAAATGAGGAGGGAAAAGAGAATATGTGCTGGAGGATTATATCCTTTAATTAAAAGAAGCAACGTATCTGAAGTGATGATTCCCAAAATAAATGCTTACAAGAACCATAGCTATAAAATACCCCTAGATTGTGGTGGTTGTTTTTTTTTTTTTCTGTATGGCTTTGACCTCACAATGCTTAGGAGGCCTGCATATCTGTAATGCTACATATCCTCTGTGGTTACCAATGAACTACGTCTTAGTAGGCAAAAGTGACAGTAATTGTTAAAGTGATTTGGGTACAAAAAGTAGCTGAGTTTTGTATGCAAAAGATTTTCTCTAGAGATGTCAGAATCTCAGTAGCTGAATGAAGAGTTGGTGTTTTTGGTTGTTTTAACTATAGCTTGGTGTTGGCTCTGCACTGCTATTCTTACAGTGTCATCGGGGATGGGTATGAAGATGAACAAACATGCTCAAGAAACTATGAACTAAGAAAAGCTTTCAGTAGAACCAATGTTCTCATTTTTTTTTTTTATGGTACATTCACGTAAGTCAGGTATGCATGGTAAATTGCACAAAATTTTCATGCTCTGTGGGAATAGCATGGAGAAGGGACTACGGAGGGCATCAGCATGCTCAGCTTCTTTGTTAGTCTGATGTCTGGTATGAGCAGTTCAAAAGGAAGACCTACGCTTGGTTTTTGTGCAGTATGTACAGAGTATACGCAAAGCTTTTTAGATGTAGTTGTCAAGGTCCAGCAATTCTCTACTCATTAGCTGCAAACAAATGACTCTCAAAGGCACCTCTAATAGGATTTGGGAACCTGTGTTCTTGACACAAAATCCATTCAGTGATTAGAGTTTTGCAAAGTCACAACTAACTGAAAGTAGAGTATTGGAAAAGTTCCCTGATGCCTTCCATTATAACAAGCAGAGCAGTGCAATTCTGGGAGCAACCTGGGCTACAAGTCTAGTGTTCCCAAGTTTCCTGTGTAAGATACGAAAGACTGAAAATTGCTTGCAGAAGTTAAAATGTATAATCACGGAATGGCTTTGACTGGAAGAGACCTTCAAGGTCATCTAGCTCCAGCCCTTGTGCCATGGGCAGTGCTGCCCCCCCTCTGCAGATCAGGCTGCCTGGGACTCCATCCAACCTGGCCTTGATTTTCTTCAGGGTTGGGGCACTTACAGCTTCTCTGGGCAGGATATGTCACTGCCTCAGCAACCTCTGAGTAAAAAAAATTAGCTAACATCTAGCTTAAGTTATCTTCTTTTAAATTAAAGCCATTCTGTGTCCTATCACTATCAGAGCATGTGAAAAACTTGTCTCCCTCCTGCTTCTGAGCCTTTTTCAGGTACTGAAAGGCTGCAATTAAGTGTCCCCAGAGTCTTCTCTTAACTGGGCTTGTTCAGCTTGGTGCCTTCAGCTTTCTAGAGCAGAAGAGATGCTCCAGCTCTCTGAGCATCATTGTGTCCCTCCTTTGGACTTGCTCCAACAGTTCCACATCTTTCTTGTGCTGGGAATCCCAGGGCTGGATGCAGTACTCCAAAGGGAGCTTCAAGAGGGCAGAGCAGAGGGGGGCAATCGCTTCTCTCAACCTGTTGGCCACCCCTTTTTTGATGTGGAGTGCTGTAACAGAAATATCTATATCTATCTATCTATCTATATATATATATATATATATATATATATTTCCTCACTGGTAGACTCTTTCTTAAAATAACAAGCTGTGAAGAATCCTGAGCATTTTTTCTGAATATTGCAACAAAAAGAATATCTCACAGTTCTCAATTCAAGATTTTTTTTTTCCCGAAATATAGGAAAGGCTCAGAACCAAGTTTGTAGGGACAAATGCTGCGAGTGCTCATGGTGACCAGGCCCAGACTGGTCAGTGCCTCATTTTATTCTCTCTTTGCCAGATAAGACACCAGCAGTGGCTGGTGATGCGGGACCCAAGGACCTGAGCTTCCAAAAAGAAAATCTGATAATCCAGAGTGTATTGGATTGCTCTGAGCAGCACGGAAGGGTGATGCTGGGGAAGGATAGCTGAGCTCAGCTTCTCGCTTTGTACTGATATGTGCTTCAACCTGTGCTGAGCTGTGAAGTGCTGAGCTGTGAAATGCTGGCTGTGAGCCACTGTTCTAAAATACCACTGTACCCTGTGTGTTTCATATGTTATTTAAAATAGTAATCATATATTGCAGTAGCTAGTAGATTTCTTAAAGCAGAGCTACTTCCAGGCAAATAGACTTCTTCCCAGCTGTTAATAGCGGCTGCTAGAAAAATACTTCTTGTGTATGTAGGAAGAAAGCATAACCGAGTCTAATACTCCCTGGGTGAATCTAGGAAGGGTAATATATTTTAGTTGAAAGAGATTTGATTACTTGGGACTACAGTAATGATCATTATGAAATCATGTTCGTATCTTTGGTCCTTCTCCAAGTCCCATTTTATAGTAGGGAGATGTTTGCAAGGTATTCACTGTAGACAGAAACATTTAGGTATTTCATATAGAGGGACTTGGTACACAGTCATTACATTAACCTTGGTGCCTGACAACCCAGATACCAGAGCTGGTATGACTGTGATGCATTGTGTTTGCTACTTGTTTAAGGCTGCCAGCTCCTCAGAGAGCTCATGCAGGGTGGCAGCACTATCAAAACTTGGCCTAGCTGAACGATAGTGTGACTTGCAGTTATACTGAAAATCATAGAATTGTTTGAGTTGGAAGGGATGCTTAAAGGCCATCCAGTCCAACTCCTTTGCACTGAGCAGGGACTGAACAGCTTGATCAGGTATTCAGAGCCCCATCCAGCCTGATCTTGAGTCAGGCAGGGACATCTACCTCCTCTATGGGCAACCTGTTCCAGTGCCTCACCACACTGACTGTAAAAACATCTAATCTACATCTCTCCTCTTTTAGTTTGAAACTCTGCCCCCTTGTCTTATTACTACAGACTCTGCTGAAGAGTCTGTCCCTTCTTTCTTATATCCTCCCCTTATATACTGAAAGGCTACTATCAAGTCTCCCCAGAGCCCACTCTTCTGAACAGCTCCAGCTCTGTCAGCCTGTTCTCATAGGAGATTTATTCCATCCCTTGGATCATTTTTGTGGCCCTTCTCTGGCCGTGTTCCAGCAGGTCCATATCTCTCCTGTACTGGGGACTCTACATTTGAACACAGTACTCCAAGTGAGATCTCGTGTGCAGAGCAAAGGGATGGGATCACCTCCCCCAACCTGCTGGCCACACTGCTGATGATGCAGCTCAGGATACAGTTGGTGTTCTGGGCTATGAGGGCACACTGCTGGCTCATGTCCAGCTTGCCATCTGCCAGTATCCCAAGGTCATTTTTGGTAGGGCTGTTCTCTATCCTTACAACCCTCAGCTTGAACTGATGGTGAGGATTACTGTGATTTTACTGTTTCGTTTATTTTTTTCTGCTTACATCCAAAATGGTATTGAGATCTTTGGACGATAAACTGTCTTGATTAGAAAACCCAGAAGCAAAGGCATGGCCCTAGATGACTGTGAAGAGAGCAAGCTGTGGTAAGCAGAATGAGGGCTGAAGCCACCATTTAAACTCCTTCACATTTCTCCTCTCTTGAATTAATGCTATCTGTCCGCTGTTAGCTTATGAACCTCTTCTCTGATACTGGAGCAACATTACCAGCTGGTTTTGTTCCTCAGTGTACTTTGCCAGTTACAAGGGGGAAAAAATAATTTCACCTCCTTTTCCTGTTTTTTTTTTTTTTTTTTTTCCCCCGGTGTGCTGAAAAAATGAGAGAAAAAAACATCAAAAAATTTCTTTAAGAAATTAAAGAGAAAAGCATTAGCTTCATCTCTCTAAAGGAGCCACTGAGGAGAAGAAAAAGGTGCAAAATTATGTCTGCAGGTTGAGCTGAGTTTAAAATATTGAGATGTGTGGTGTTGTTCTATTGACGTCAGCTGGCAGGGTGGGATGACATTCTTCCAAAGCACTTGTCTTTTTTTCCTCCCTCTCATTAGCAAGGAAGAGCTATCAAGCTTTTTTTTTTTTTTTTTTTTTTTGATATTACGTCTAATCGAAGCTGCAGCTTCTCACCGTATTTTCATTTCCAGCTACTTGAAAGGATCAAGGCCTAACTAAAGGGCCTTCTGTGATCAACAGAACATGAAAGCTCATAACCTCTGGGACTGATTTTATATGTTGATAGGTTTGGCTTTTTTCCTCTCCATCTATTTAATGCTTTACAGAAAAGCATTGCAAGACCCAGGCTGATGAGCCATGTCTACTTTTTTTTTTGTTTGGATTTTTTTCTTGATCAAAGCATCTTAGCAGAATCTCTTTGATGTCTCATTAGCTCTGTCTGTATTATAAGCAAATTGACACAGTAAAAAAAAAAAAGGCATTACTGGAAAAAATAATTTTCTAAGCAAGACACTTTTTTTCACTGAAGTAGCAAAAGAAGTGTGCATGGGTAAAGGCTGGTACTATTGGTTTGCTTTTGATTCTCTACTCAGCCTGCAAGGAATGGGGCACTTAACCAAGCTGGTTTTTTATTCCTGCTGCCTTTTCTTCTGGAGATGCTCATGCTGTACCTCTCAGAGCCTCCTCTGGCCCTGACAGTAGAAAGCCTGCTTATTCCAATGGAATAGAGACTTAAACAAGCATGAAGCCTATTGTAAGGAGGAGGAAAATCAGGCCAAGTGTGTTTATATTGCGAGTTGTTAATAACAGCAACAGCTCTTGGCTTTTGTTAAGCACATGTCAGGCAAGGAATGCAAAGTGCTTTTAAAACAGGCATTAATTAAGGCTGACAGCCTCCACCCTCTTCCCTTGCTGCTAGGTTAACCACATGTCAGGGCTGTTGATCAGTTTTTAATCTCCCTTTTCCCAAATGGTGACCCTGTGCATGGGGCAGAGGAGGACACAGGCTGCATCCCTCCTTGGGACAACAGTGTAATCCTGACTGGAAGGGCCTTTGGGAACCAAAAATCTTACTTGGACTGAAAAGGAAATTGGCTTGAGGGGATGTGTTTTTGGGGTGGATTTTGACCTGTCTCTAGCCCTGGCTTTTTGAATGTCAGGGCTGGGACTCAGTCTGTTACCCCAAAGAGGGAAGAGACAGATTGCTCACAAGTTTATTGGGGAATGGCAATACAGAGTGCTCAGTCAGGTTTTGTTCTTCTCTGCTGGAGTTTACTGCTCTGCAGCTTTGTCTAACAGTATTTAAAAAAAAAAAAAAAAAAAAAAACCCTCTATGGAGAACCAGAATTATATCATTAATAAATATATATATATATATAAATTATATATATTATATATAAAAAATATTTTATATATATATTATATATATAAAAATTCCCTTTTAGAATATAATCAGTTTCTCGGCCTTTCTTGGCCTTTGGAAACTGATTGCTTCGCAGCTCCAGGGTAAAGGATAATTATGCATGCTTTGTCTTTGGCCTTAAAGCAGAGAATTACAGGGGTAAATTCTCCAGGTGGATGCACTAGCACCAGGCATCTCATCTAATTGCACCTTGAGCGTGATAAGCAGTATTGTTAGCAATCGTTATAGTATTAGACTTATAGTAATACATTCTTATTTGCTGGAAGTCATCATTTTGGCCAGTGATTTCATGGCACGTTGAAATATGTTTACCAGCACAGTAGTTGTGTTTTTAGAAAATATTAAGTTGAAAACTATTGACCCCCATCACGCTATTTACTTTCTGTTGCTGTAGTGGAAACTATGGCAATGCACATCTTGAAAAATGTGTAGTGGCTGATTTGCCTGCATTAGATATTGATGTAGGCACTGTGAATGATGCTCTAGCCTGTGATATAATATTTGCTTGAAGCCATTGGTAAATTTTCATTGATTTCAGCAGTACTTGAGGTTTCACCAATTGACCTAAGGAATTTTGCTGTCCCTGTGCACAAGTCTGAATGCTTTTACATATAAAGACTTGTGATTTTCTGGAGCTGCCACAGGGGCCCTTTAGGATAGCCTAAATATCTGACAAATCCAACAGAAGGCTGCATGCTTTTGCTGGATGATTTTTCTGCTGGAAGTATGAGTTAAACTGACTTCTGATGATGAAGCTGGGGAAAAAGGTCTGATGAGTAATAGACCTGTGCAAACAGTGTTTGGGTGCGAGCAGGGTGGGGAGCAGTGGGACCTGCTATCTGCTGGCAGCACTAGGTTGTGAAACTGACTAGTTCCTCTGTGGAACTGCTCCAAAGTTGTTGAGTATGCTTCAAATCCCACAAGAAGACAAAAGCTAAATTTACTGTTGTTTTGCACTGTATGAACGCTATCAACATTTCTAAACATCCCAGCACTCACCTACTGGTACATGGAAGCTGACTGGGGGGAAAATAAAGAACTTGCATTTCCACACATGACCCTCTAAGAACTACTCATCTGTTTCCCCGAGGGCCTTCTAGGTGTGGTGGAAGTTACCAGTTCTCAGTTTTGTACTCTTCCAACTTCTACTGTAGTATTGCATTGCTTCTTTATGTGCCAGCTGTTCTTTGATTATAAATAGCTTGTTGAAGAATATGTAATTTATAACCCATTTTGGAAGCTTGCCTAGTGAAACATCAGCACACAGAAGGTATTAAAGTCTATGAACCAGTGGATAATCTCCTGAAAGACAATTTTTCAAAAGGAATATATTTTTTAAACACATAAATAACAACTTGTAAGAAGTAGCTGAAAATATTTGGCTAGACAGAAATACAAATCTCTGGATTAATTGCTTTAAATTCTTCTCTAGGAAGTGTTCCTGAATTGAGAAAGCTTGTTAAATGTGCTACGGGAATGTAAAGTATGCTAAATTAGATTTCAACTTAGTCAAGAAGTTCTTTGCTAAGTAGCCTAGTAAAGACTTTGACTGGAGCAGACAGCCCCAGCATAAGTTACATAAGCATAAACAGTAGCCTAGTACAATTCCTGGATCAAACTTCCAAGATCTGATTTGATATTCCTACTCGCCTTGCCTAATTTGGAGAGAGCCTGATTGAATAATATCAAGCTTACAGTTAAAATATTTCCTGCCTTTCAGTGGTGTAGAATTCTTTTAAATATCTTTTTAGCATTATAGATCTAGAAGGCCTTTTTCAGTATTTGTAACAGCCTGATGTAGCTTGACATCTAAGCCTACAGATTGAGATGTTCTAATATGGAAATTATTTTAACATATTTATAAATAGTGTAACGAGTGTAGTTGTACTGCTGTTTTATTGCTGATTTTCCAAGCAGCTGAGAATCCACATTATAACTTATAAAGTAATGATTTCCTTGTGAAACGGAAGGCAGCGTTTAATGGCAAGAACACAAACCTTTTGTTTTATTAAAGGTAATGTATGTTTAAAAAGGAATTGCTGAGCATATCCGATTAAAAATTGGACTGAAATAAGGAACTAATACTTCAACAGTTTTAAAGCTAACAGAAGAAAGAAAGCTACTTATCTATTGCTAATGATCTAGGTTGCAATAACCTCCATATCATCTATCTATGGGTCAGGTCTTTAGCATGTTAGGATCTTTGTGAGCATGTACTAAAAATATTTTTGTGCTGTGTTGAGCTTAATGTGTACAAAAAGTATTAAGGCAGCACATGCTGATTGGCTGATGGAATTCAGCAAACAGAGGCAGCAATGAGACTGATTTGCATGTAAAGGACTTGGATCAGCAAAAGCGAGGTTTCGCTTCCACTGAGCATACTGTAACGTCTAAGAAAGGAGAGTTTTGAGAAGAGCAAAGGAATAGAAGGAAGATCTTCATAACTTAATAACTGTAACTATATGGGTGTCTATTAGAAATTCCAGTGTTAAGGGGCTGCACGAGAAAAATCACCATGGCAAAAGTGAACCAGGAGTGCTGATGGGCTGGAAGCTAGCTATGGGAAAAAAGATGAGAGGACTGGCAATATATGAAACATTAAGCAATGTTTAGAGAAAGGGAACATTTCAATATGATTTCTGCTTACAGCTTAATACTAATTAGTAGGAAAAAAATACAGTCAAAGCACTCAAAATATTGGGAAAAATTAGTTACATTCTCTGTTTGCTTTTGTACCTCAGAGTATGTTGTTAAACGAACTGATAGTGAATTCACAACCCAATGGCTTGGCAAAATCAGTGTTTCAGTTGGGCAGCTCAGCACTTGAAATGCATGTTAGATATGCCTTAAAGCCATTATTTCAGATGTATTTGCTATGGGCCTCTATAACAAATATATGGTTGGTCTAGATAGGGGAAAAATAATATCTAAGTGGTGTGACTCAGCAGAGCAGAGTCTCTAAGGAACTGTTTTGACTTAAAATAATAATTTTTCAACTCAATATTTAGCAATATTTAATTTTTGTTTCTTAAGCAGGAAAAAATACCTAAACTGTTTTCGCCTCTTTGTTGGGCAGAGATACCAGGATTAAGAGAGAAGTTATTAAAATACATGAAGGACTTAAATACGAATGTTGTGGGGATATAATCACTTGATTATGGAGAGAATAATGCTTAGAGCAGATTCTCACTGATCTGATTTACTTCTGTGTAGCCTTTCTTCTGAGGTAACTTCAGAGTGCAACTGGCTATTTGGAAGCTACTTTGTGAAGCATTCTCTCTTTTTCATATTTTCAATGTGTGGCACCTGAGAAATCTGAATTTATATTGAGTTGTCAAGAATAGCAATCACACTAACAGTGAAGGATGAAGTCCCTGTGGTTTATTTTCTGCCATTTACCAAGTAGTGAAATGCATTTCATAAACCTTTTTTTCTTTGCTCTCAGTGCACAGTGCCCCATATTACTATAATCATTTGGTTTCACAAATCTGATTATGTTCATACTATTTCTGAAACAAGACATTTCCCTTTCTGTTATCTTGGCTAATACAATTTCCAGTGTGCATTTAGAAGATCAGAGGACATCAATGATTACAGCTGCTCCTATTTTTATGGTTCATATTGGTCATGGTTCTCCACAGCTAGAGCTGACTTAGTTACGTGCTTCTGATTATTAGACTTCATAATAACATAAGGCATGCTATACAATCAATTACAATAAATGACTTTATTGCCAATATCAAGCAATTTCCTGTAATTCTTATCTCAATTATTTTCAACAGAACAAATTGCCTAAGGGTGATTATGGGTGTTTTATGACTGGATCAGTATGACCTGGAGGCTGCAAAGGCAACAAATGAAAAGAGTTATGAAGAATCTCAGTGATACTTGCTCACTCACATCTCACTAGGGGAAAGGTCTAAATCATGGCCATGTCATCATCTTGAATCCCTGTATGGAGGACCAGCCTATATATGACTGTTTAAGATGAGGAGAAATTGGTTCTGTTGGTGTTTAACTGCAGAACACCTACAGGTTGACTTGCAAATGATGATGTGATGGGGGTGGTGGAAATATATTCAACCATTTTATTTGCTTTCTGAATATTTTTCTATTCCTCTCTAGCAGTAGAACAGCATTTGAGAGAGGACTGAGCTTTTCCTACAATCTCTCTACAAAATAGTAAGCATGAAAGATAACAGACATGATGCTGAATTGGTGTTAGCAGTTGGCAACACTCCATGCCTGTATTACTGGCTCAAAAGAGCTGGGCTGACATCATAGGACTGTGCCTTGAATGGCTGTTTTGTAAACATGGGGAGATGCTAGCTGTACCCAAGAGTGCACGATCTTAACAGGGAAACTAATAAACTATGAAGTTCATTTAATAAAAGAAACTGAAATGGAAAGTGATGGAATAATTTGACTCAATCCTGTTTTTACAGGGAATTATACTGTAGTTCAGAGGTACATATTTCAATTTTAGAGAAATAACTAGAAAATCATATTTCCTTTCCTATGCTCTGCTATTTCAAGAGCAACGGGACTGTAAAGCAGCTAGGGATCATTCAGGCACTCACATATCCATGCTGTTCATGAATTTCACTGGCTGTGGAGCTGGCAAGGAGCTGATGTGCTTTTTCTGCCTGTGTCTTGTTTTGTGAAGTGAATCCATGCTCACATATTGACCTCATGACCTTTGTTTGTGTCTGAAGTAGATGACACTTGTGACCATAATCCTATACTTGCTGATTGATGTAAGGAGCTACAATAACTTCAGTAGGTTATTCACAGCAGAAAGTGAGAATTTAGGATGAACATACTATTTACTCCTGGTATGTCCATGAAAATGTCCAGAAATTACTGATTTTGTAGTAGTCCAGGCTTCAATTTTCTGTCAAAAACAGACCACCTGAACCAATTACTGCAGTTATAATAATGAGAAGCTCAAACTTTCCTTTCATTATAAGAACTCTTCAGCAGGATTTTGTGCTACAGAAAATTAATTCATTTCAATGTGACAGGTCTAATTATGGGATCTTCGTAAGTTTTTATGTAGTGATAACTGAGGCTTGAAAATGCATTACAAAAATATGTTTGTATGGTCAGGTTTGAACAGGCTTGAAAAATGGTACAAGAAAATAGAACAGGTTAACTAGAAAGTGAAAGAGAAATTATTTGCTATTCTTTTACAAAGATTAGTTCTTTATCTGTTTCCATTGGCGCAAAATGGAGAAAAAATTACAAAACGAAGTAGGAGAAAGTAATGCAGTTTTAAAGTAAGCAATTTTTTATGACAAAAGGTAGATCATTGTTTGCTTTCAGTTTTCTGATTTATTTTTCAAAATGGAATTGAAAGTCCATTCACTAGGATGTTTTTAGGTCAAATGAATATGAAATTTAGGTTCAAAGGTCTTTTTTTCTTCTTTTTTTTTTGTTATTTTAAAATGTCATTTCCTCGCATGAATAAAGTTTGTCTTCTAACAGCATTCAGTGTTGTGGAAATCAGGACAGAGAAAAGGGTATGTTTGTTGAAGATGTATTTTGCTAAATAAGTCATAATGGAAATGCTATTGAAATATTGATTGCCAGCTTGAAGGATGCAGAAGTCAAGGATTGCATCCAGCCTTGTGTAGGTGGGCCAAAACTCATCCCACCTACGTGGGGGCCCACTTCAAGAGCTCAAATTCATTAGGCTGCTGTTAGCAAAAGCAATCTGGCTCTTCACATTAACTGTGGAAGGAAACTGAACAGATGGATTTTGGAAATAAGGGTCTGAGCCCTGAGGTTCAGAGACAGAGAATCTGATTCTAGCATTTTATACTTCTATGGACAGTTTCACTGATTTGAAATGTGAAAGTAGCTTTAAGAATGTCTGTATTCACACTGAAAAGTCGCTGACTTGTTTAAAACTGGAGTTCGTTTTTGAAAGCTTTGTTATTCTGGAAGCATTATGGTAGTTCTGGTTTTCACAGGTGGCAGATGAATAAAGTGCTTGCGATAAACTACTTTCCAGGCTTTCACCTTTCTCTCTTAAGGTTTCCATATCTAGTCTGAGATTGATCTAGTGAGTGGAAGTTCTTGCAAAAAGCATTCCTGTTTTTAGCCTGAGTGAGCCTGTGCTCCTCAGCTCTGCACTGCTACGGGCTCTGAAAATTGTTTTAAGAATTAGTTCTTTTATGTAACTGCTAACCTTTCTGTCTTTTAAACAGTGATCAAAAAAACTTAACTTGTCAGCAGCTCTCAGAGAGATCAAAGACGAAGGGAAAAGTAGGTTGTTAAAAATAGACTTATCTTCTATCTGAATAGGTTTTTAAGTATAATAAGGTATAAGGTAGGGACACACTTTTTTTGATACGTGGTCCTATGCCAGCACTTGAGCACTTAGAAGGTTTAACATTAGACCTTGAAGGTAGTTAGATGTATGAATAGGAAGAAAGTTTTGACTTAGTGAAAACCATTTGATTTACTCTGATGTTAATACTGACAATATTGTGAGATGCCAAAAAGCATTAACGTATCGATTTCTCAGAATGTATTCATTTAGTGAAGAATATAACCATTTGCTTAATACTGTATGGTAACTGAGCATTAATTCTTGAACAGTTTTCATGATTTGTTCATTTTAGGCACCAAATTTTTACTTATGTTTAAGTACAGGAAAAGCTTTATTAGGAAAATATTGATTTCAAAGCCTCATAGTAGTCTGTTTTTAGAAGATCCTACTCCTACAAAACAGGTTTTCCATGCATTATTTTTGGAGAGCTCTTGCCTTGCTGAGAAACCAGGACAGTTTCATTAGCTATTTTTCCCAAGTATACTGGAAAATGTTCATATACTACAGGCTTATAAAGTAAATAATCTGTGAAAATCCTTGAAGCTTAGTACTTACATTTGTATATAAAAATCTTCAAGAGGATTTTAAGGTGACTTTTTGAATGCACTCCATGAACTGCGTTCTTGACTCCTAATACCTTCACTATCTGAAAATGCTGAGAAAGATGTGTTTTATCAACACTTTCTTGATTTGGAAAGAACTTAGTTCAGGGCCCTCTGGTCTTTAGCTTGATGGGGCCAGGATATGAATGTTTTATCAGAAATTTTCCAAACAGGAAGGAACTTGTCAGCCATTATCAAACTTGTCAGTGATAAAGCAGAAGAATGTGGGAGTATTTCATTTTAAGCCTCACACCTGGAGTTTGAGAGTTCATAAACAGATGGGTTTCTTCTCATTTTGGAATCATCTGTCCTTACAACCTAGTTTAGACATCCTGAACACCTGGCATGGAAATAACAGGAGTGCCAGTTTAGTGGACTTGGATGCATCAGGCCGCTTACGTTTCTTTTTTGGCAGCTTTGTTTTTTTTTTGTTGTTGTTGTTGTTTTTTTTATTCAATGGATTTTAGTGTCTATGACTACTTTGTTTAAAAAATCATAAGAAAAACTCTCAAGAGTTGAAAGCAATTTTTAATTTCAGAGGAAATGGTAATCTCAAGGTATTAATACAATCAGATGCATATAGTTCAGGTCTAGACTTGCATGAAGCATACAAGCAATGAAAATATATTCATATCAACACTTTTGTTGTTGTTGTTTTGTTTTTTGTTTTTTAGTCATTTCCCTTCTAATTCAATGATCTGCAGTGTGAATCTTAAGACAGAGAATATACTCAGTTCCTGGGAGTTAACACCATTCCCAACTCCGGGTGTTCCATGTGATACTGCTGTGTTTTTAACCTCACATAATTTTGGTTTATTTCAGTCAAGACACTGTGGATACCCTTTCAAAATACCAAAAATAAAAAAATAGATATATATATATAAAAAAAAAAAACTGAGATCTAGCAATGATAGGCAATAGTACATATAGCTATGATAAATCACACTTCTTCTAGACTTTATGGAAATAAATAGTGAATTTTATAATTAAAGGGTACTTTACATCCCTCTAAGAGTACTTAGCTGACAACACTGTACCTTAAAAATTGTTCTATATATATCAGTGCAAAAAAAAAAAAAAAAATCAACTCAATTTGTAATGTGGATTCTAATACAGCTCTGATTTTTAATAACTACTCATCTCAGTACACCAAAATATGCAACATTTAATTACTGGCGGTAGTTTTATTGATGATTCTTTACAAGTACTGAACCGTAAATCATATCCAACAAATGCGATGTCCCATGTCCCAAGACAACATGCAGTACACTTATTCAATATTAAAACATGGCCCAAAATCATGTATCATAATAATCTATTGATTAACAGCAAAAATTCTTCTCAGACAAGATGTCTGTTGCTAACTTATACAGTAAATGCCTCAGAATAGAGATGGTGTCCCTGGATGACATCTTGTAATCCAATCTCTTGTAGAGTAGGTTGAGTCCAATCTGTTCTAGGTAGTAGTTGAGTAGCTGTTAGCAAGAACAACAAAATTCTACCTTCTCTCTTAGCAAATCCTAACGCTACTTGGGTTCAACAGCTTAACTGGTGAGAGTTTTCATATTCCAATTATTGTGACAAAGATTTCTTATGGACAGTGATATACAGGACATAGAAGAGTCTTTAAGTGTGCTGCAATATATTGGAAAATATTCCATCATTTTACAACACATCAGGTGAAATCTTCACCCTGGTGAAGTCACTGCAATTCTTGAAGTAAGCCTCTGTAGGACTAGAGATTTATCTGCCAGATTGCATGAGCTCCTTGTAATGCAGTGTTTTGTTAATTCTGGCTGGAGAGCTGTATTTAAAGAACATACAGTGTAGTTTTCAAAATGAACTTCTTAAACAAATTGATCTAGCGTATCTCTTTTGGAAGAATATCAGAGGTAGATTCTTCGGAAGTCATATGCCTTTTAGAAGTCAAAACATCATCCTAATTTACAGAAAACAATCTGACTTTCAAATCATAGCAGAATCTATTGAGCTCTTTTAAACAGGTGTTGCAAGGCAGCCTGAGGATCTCATCTAGGTTTAATCCCTAGTGGTTGAGAGCTGGAAAATATAGAGCTTGTCAAATGATATCTTGAGGTTCAATCATCTGTAGCCAAAAATTGTGGATGATGTTTGTATCAGTAAAATATAGGATGTGCCTTTTTCCTATGACAGAAGGTTCTTCAAAGCAGGTCCGTATTTGTACATGTTCCCAGATACTCTATGGGGAAAGTAAAGGAAGGAGGGATGGGAGGAAATTGCAGCTAAGTTAGTGTAAGATTTTTTTGTAATGGATACTCAAAAATCTGATAAAGTAGTGCAGTTTTCCAGCATTACGTTAGAGGAGAAACAGTTTATTCAGTTACCAGTAGAAGATGGTAAATCTTTATCTTTTGAATGAGGCTTTGTGTCACTCATGAAAGTGTTTCAACATGAATAGTTTGAAAGAAACAGCAGAGTGAAGTTTAGGAGTAACAATATAAGCATCTCTCACCATTTTCCTTCGTGTTTCTGTGGTGAATGCTCATCCTTTGAGTCATTGTGTGTTTTCCAAGGAAGTTTCTGTGGCTTAATATCAGACTGTGGGATCCTGTGGGAGGATGAAATCAATGCAGTTCCTCTGCCTCATGTGGTGAGATGTACCTCTCTGCCACCATCTCAGAAACACACAACATGCTTTGAGATAGGATAGAGAGACAGACAAATACCCGGCTTAGAAAACATAAGGCTATTTAGATCAAATCATACTTCAAGTTAGCATTAAAAAATCTAACAAATGATACCCAGTTTCAGGGCGTAATTGCAGCCCTTAGTGAGGCCTGCTCAATTCAGGACAAAATTTTATGTTGTGGAAACTGTGAAAAGGTGATAAAATTGGTCTGTTCACAGAGATGAATGCATGTACTCTGGGATCTGGAAAGAGACCAACAGCAGGAAACTCACCCCTGTGGGCTACAAGTCAAATACTCCATCCTGCCCATTTCCAGGACACAAAGACACTCAACACTGACAGCAAGAAGGATATGAAAGACAAAATGCAGATATTTATCTGGGGCACAGTTTTAAGTCATTTCCCTATTTACACATCTACCAAACAGCCTTGATGAATCTGGTGGCAAATACGAGCAGATTAAAATGTCTCCTTTCAAGAAAATTCCTTTTCCTGTTAAATACACAGGAAGTTAAAGAATTAATAATGTAGTTGTAAGAATTTGAATGAGAGTAAATAAAATAATTTTGCTTATGTAGCCCCTGAAATACAATAGAGAGCACTCTGTGACAAACCTAAGTAAACACAGCTCTGAGCAGTAGTGATCTGGACAAAAGAAAGTAAAGGTATTACAAGTACTAATATGATGTTTCTGATGTGGATTTCGATTTCACCTAAATCAGGATCTGCTGCTTTGATATCTTTTGTGTCATTTGTGGGTTACTGCTTTCAAACCAGTTGGCTCCAAATCCATGGATCTGATGCCATGACCTGTTACAGATGATATGCAGACAGAATTCCTATTTATTTAAATGTTTACTCTGTACTCACAGATGTACTCTTGAGAATAGTGTCAGGACCCCCTGCTGTACAGGTAAATGAGAAATAATCTGAGTATATGTACTTCTCACAACAAAAGAACAATACAAAAACAAACAAACAAACTGGAAAGCTTTAACATTTGTGTTGGCAGAGGGACTGGGTGAAGTCAAGCCAGAAATCTGCGTCAGGCAGTGTTTGAGGTAAAGGTAAAACATGTTTGTCCATTCTTTCTTTTTTTTTTTTTTTCCTGAGAAAGAAAATAAATTTTCTATCAAGAATGATTAATTAGACTTCTTTCACATGAGCTTTTAAAACAAGGAGCAAGATCTTTAGAGGCAAGTGAGTCAGTAAGTTGTCAGCAATAATTTGCATTGTTGATGTATAACATATAATGGAAAATGATGCATGCAAGGCTGACCATCAGTTAGAAGGAGATTCAGGATATAGCAACAATTTATTTGAGGGAAGAATAACCAGAACCTGGAGGGAAAAAAAAAAAAAAACAACCTGCAAGAGCAGTAATAGCACAAGAAGTAAAAGGGCATGAAGTATGTGACAGTTTTAATGTGATAAATCCAAGACCTTCAGCAATGTCCTTAAATTTACCACTTTTAAACTTCAATCCTCCCAGTTGAGAAGAGAACCTTGAAGCACGGAATATGAATGAATGGTGTTTCTTCAGCCTAACTACTTCAAACTGAACACAAAGAACAGCAATATAACTCCCAAGTACTGATCAAGCACCAAACTCAATAATAGGAAGAGTTAGTTTATTTTCTGAGCCTTGGGATAGTTGCTATTTCTTCTTTTGAGGTCCAAAGCCTGATTAATCCTATCAGAGGTGGTGCTATGATGCACATCAGAGAGAATGGTTGTTCTGAATCCCTCGTGGCCTTCTCTGGGCTCTTCTGTAGTAATGCATACTTAAGTTTATAAGTTCCAGCTCTTACTGATTGGTTGTCTTTACACTGTAAGTGTAACAAAATGAGATCCATGTGTAAATAAGGCTTTTCAAGTAGTTATGGTTTTTGAGCATAACACGTATGTTCTTGCTATTCCTCACTCCTACAGATTGTTGAGAGAGTTAGAATACTTCTCAGTTGAGCATAAAGATAATTATACCCTAAAAAAAAAAAAAAAGGAGCTCCAAATACAAATCCTTCTGCTTGAATGTTTCTTGTCAACAGAATCATCCTTGAAAAGCCTTGCCTTCCATTTCTCTCAGTTTCCAAACAGATGTTTCTCCTTCTCCCTCGGTAGCTGAGAAAAAGTTGATGTGAAATGCACTTTTAAGGGAAGATACAGCATCTCTTACGGCAATCCTTGAAGGTTTATGCATAACCAAGTGCAAGAAATGCAGTGTTTCAGGGCTGAAGGAAAAGGTAGAGCAAAGAATGGTACTGTCAAGAAAATACTTCTCTAAAACTTAGAAGAAACTTTAAACCCATAGTTAATGTACGTATATAAGCATGTATGCTCTGCTCAGCTGAGTTTTCATTATCCACAGGGATGGATGTTCTCAGTCTCTATGGGCAACTTGTTTAAGGGCTTAATCAGAACGCTTTCTTATATCCATCTGGAGTTTTTCTTGTGGCAATGTTGAGAATTCTCTAATTCTTTAGCTTTATATCACCAAGAAGACTCTAGCTCTATGGATGGTTAGGGGGGCTAGAACTAGATGTTTGTCAAGGTCCCTTCCAACCCAAGCCATTTCATGACTGATTCCATGACTTTGTGTTCCTTATAGCCCACTTTCAGCAGTAAATTTCTGTAGCTGGATGCCCTTTGAATTCTCTAAGGTGAAGTCTCAATTATGTAAAAATTCAGTTATATACTTTGTCTATTTATTTCCCATATTTTTGAGTTTATAAAATACACGTTAATTACTTTCATGAATCAAGGAATAGGATTTCTATCGTGCTATTTCCTTTGAATGTGACTTCCATACATTAAAAACAGTACGTTATTCATTCTAATTACTTTGTCACTGACTAGTTTTCTGTTTAATTAGGAAATAAAATATTTAGTGAATTCAGGGACATTTAGTACATATCCTTGCAAATATAAAGATAGAAATAGAGTAAAATTAATACTATTTTCTATTTACAAATTGATTTCTTAATACCATTTTTCTTTAGAAGAGCTCTTAGTTGGTCCTTCCTGGAATAAAATTTGATGTCTTAGATTCTGTTAGATTTGTGCTCATTTATTCTATCAGTTAGTTTTGCTGTGAAGAGAAGCCAAACCAAGTTGGCCATCCTTGAGGTATCATTTTACCATGATGAATACGGGTGAAAATTAGGCTCGCTCTACTAGAAATAACCCTAGTACATGTGAGAAGGGCACTGACTGAAGATTTAGTTCTTCCTTTGGATGAAGAACAGTGGAAATTAATTCAGAGAACTGACAGTGTATCCCTTCCAGGTGCGTGAAGTAACGTTTTGTTCTGAAGGATGTCTTCATTGTATGCATGGTTTGTGCCCATGAGTTGTATGTTTTGCCATTGTGCTGAATTATATGCACATATTGTATGAATCTGCTTGTAAACCACTATAAAGCTATTGCATTAATAACATCACATGTAATTTGTATATATTGTTATTCCTGCTAGGTATAAGCTAGAGACTAAGAACACGTTTCTCTGTTAGACTAGCTGCTTGGTGTGGTTTTTATCATTTTCACCTTTAAAGTTAAAATCCGTAAGAGTTTCTGAGAAAGGCATTGCATACTAGGATTATCATCTCTTTAAACTTCAGTATTTGTGCTCCACTGAGATAGTGGTAAGGAGAAAGTATGAACAAGTGAGATGTATAATCATACGCAATATGACTGCCCAAGTTTGACTTCAATTTCTGATAGTTTCAGACTTCTACACTAACTTTGACTGCAGTTTTCTTTGGATCCTACCAATCTATTTAGTTTCATTAGAAATGTGAATCCTGAATTATGAAAAATTTCCTTTAAAAAAAAAAAATTCATTTCCTTTTTCTCCAACTATTAAATTAAACTATAAATCAAGAAACTAAGAAATATTTCATATTTAGTTCCTTGGACTCGACAGTCAGAAGTTCAACACTGGCAAGCAGAACCAGCAGAGCATGTCTTGCCTGTGTTTTATGGCACCTTGTGATTTAGTGAGCAGTCTGCTTACAGCCAGTTGGCAGCAGCCAGACAGTACATGTGCAGCGGATTACAAGAATGAGACAGATGATGTGCATACAGAACCTGGTCATTTTGTGCATGTATAATTACTGTGTGTATGTGTGGGGGGGGGTCTGCTACTGAATTGCAGGGAAATCTGGAGGGTGATCAAAATGCCTCTCAAGTTTTGATCTGCACCCTGCTTTTTTGCTTTGCCTAGATGCAGAACTTGGGGACTTTGGCAGGACAACAGGCAATGGCCTTAAATTGTACCAGAGGTTCATGTTGGGCACTAGGAAAAATTTCCTTTCTGGAAGATTTGTATTGGAACAAGCTGCCATGGGAGGTGGTGAAGTCATTGTCCCTGGAAGTGTTTGATTAAAGGCTAAATGTGGCACTGAGGAACATAGTCCAGAGTGGTCGCAGGCATGGGTTGATGTTTGGATTAGATGATCTTAATGGTCTTTTCAACCTCAATGATTCTATGACACAAGTGTTATGCACTGCAGCAGAGGGCCACTGAGTCAAAGTGGCCATGCTCGCCATCATGGGACAGGATGGGATGCATCCACGGGGCACCAAGGGAAGTGGCCAATGTCATTGTGAGGCCACTATCACCATCTTAGGCAGGTGGTAGCAGTCAGGTGATGCTGCTGATTACAGGGAAAGGACAATATCATGTTCAAAAAGAAAGAGAAGAAGCCAAGAATCTACCAGCTGGTTGGTTTAGGCTCAGTTCCTGGGAAGATCATGGAGCAAACATCCTAGAAGAGGTTTTTCTAGGGAGAAGAAGGTGGCTGGGAATAGTAGGAAGAGAAATCGCTGCTCATCAAACCTCAGTTGCATCCTATGATCACAGAATCACAGCACTGTAGAAGATGGAAGGGGCTTCTGGAGAGCATCAAGTTCAACCCCCCTGCTAAAGCATGTTCCCTACAGTAAGTTGCACAGGAAGGCATTCAGGTGAGTCTTGAAAGAATAGTTCCAGCTGAAGAGAGTAACGTGCATACCTACATTTGCAGTATGGCCTTCCATAGTATTTTTGGATTGGAGGAACAGGCGAATAGAAACCTCAGGAAGTTCAGCAGAAGTCAAGTCCCACGTGCACCTGGGAGGGAATGACCCTATTCCAGGTCGTAGGCTGCAGCTCTGCAGGACAGAGCCCGGGACTGGAGGGCTCAGAGCTGATTGCGGGGCAGCAGCGCAGCCTGCTGGCACCCAAGCCCAATCGCAGACCGAGACGCGCTCTCAGGATGGAAGCTCTTCGTTTTCTCCAGTCGATGTTCATGAGACTCCATCTGGAGTACCGGGCCTAGTTCTGGGCTCCTCAGAACAGGAGAGCTGCAGGGAAGGGTTCTTGAACCTTGCCACACTACCATGTGGGAGTCATAGGGAACACACAGCCTCTCACAGATACACAACAAAAGGCAAAGAAAATAAGGAAGGTCAGAAAATGAGAAAGATCAGACCTGAGAATGGGCTGCCAAGAGAGTTTGTGAGGTTGTCATCAACGTCAGCTGGGAGATGCTCTGGACTTTGGCCATTCAATTTCTGAACAAGCTTACTGAGCTTCAGGAACTAGTTATGGTGTGAGCAGAGACTCAAGGAAACAGTGAAATATATACAATTCATAGAAGTGGTGTGTTAGAACAGCGCTTTTAGCTATCTATCGTTCTTCAAGAGAGAGTTCATCATTCTTTTGTAAATAGTCCCTGTTTTTCTCTGCAACTCTGTATAGTAAAAGGGTGCTGCTTCTTTCTGCTTCTCTTTCATAACAAAAGTTTGTTTTCTTTCTCTGCCAGGTGGTCTATGAGATTAGTAGTGAGAAGTCTGTCAGGTTAGAAGAGAACTGTAGTTTATAGTGGCTAGATATAGCTTGTGCTGGTCTAAAAAATCTAAATCACTTTAGTTGACACTTTTTCCTTTGTCCAAACAAGGGCAAGAGAACTTTGTCTGAATGGGATAATGTCCCACAGAAGGTAGTCGTCTGTGTTTGTGTGTACACACACATACATATATATATATATATATATATATATATATATATATATATAAACATACTTTGAAGTATGTGCTTCTAGTTGAACCTGCAACGTCGTTTAATGCAGCTCATCTGACAAAGAATGAGATAATCTGTTGTGCTTCGATTGCTAGTAATTAGGCATCCATACTCTGATTCATTTGGTGTTATTTCTGTTCCTTGTATCTTATCAAAAAAATAAAATAAGAAATCCTAAATCTAATTATTGTGTATGTAACCTAATTTTCAGTAATGAACAGCTGCCAAAAAGACAATTTCACCTGAATGTTGTAATAGCGGTTTGCCAATGGACAGTGGTATAAATTAAATGTCCATCATGCAGCACTTTCTAAATTAAAAATGAAAAAGCCAAATGTTTTCCCTCTTCTAATTTTGATCTTGCATAAACTGATTTGAATGTACTTTTAAAAATCCCTGTCAGTTTATGTATAAGATCGTTGCTCATGTGCAACTCAGAAAAAGAAAAAAGAAAAAAGCACCTGAAATTAAAGAACCTAACTGCTCAAAATTATCCTTATACTTTATGCTGCAACTTGCTTACAACAAAGAGTAAATGAAGTTCTCCGTAGGAATGGGCGTACAAAGATTAAAGCTTGAATATCTTTTTGAAAAATCACTTAAACTTGTGCCAGAAGACAGGATAAGCACTTGGGCCAAGATCAACCCAGGATTCTGCAAGCACGATGCTGTTGCTTAGTGCTGGGAGCCAGTGCAAAGCCTGGCAAAGCTGACCTAGCAACACAATGACTAAATTCTTAAACCAAGCACAGCATGCAGGAAATTTGCTGTGATCTCTTGAGTGGTAAGGAATGTACTTCAGATGTTTATTCTAGGTATTTACCTTGCAATTTATTTAGACTTAAAAGAAATGTTCTGTATGGCTGTCCCTCCTTGCTGAGCTGATTTTACGTTTTCCACTTCTTTATATTTTTGCTTGTATGCAGCAGTTATGTTGCTAAAGATCCTATATTCTGCAAGAAGCATATATTTGGAAATGTTTTGATAACAACCCATAAACAACCAGAGGAGAGAATGATTCTTCAAAAGACAGTTTCTTCTGTGTCCTTTCTGTGTTCACCTATGACTTGGAAAAGGAGGAACCACAGGGCTGGGAGGTGGGATACAACGGAGGAATTTTGAGGTGCTAGGCCAAAAATAATGAAATAACAATAATAATGAGTTATTTGAACTCCATTAACTGGCTTTGGAAATTTCTACATGGGCATGTTTCTGATTTCCAAAAAGTTGATTTTTGGAGAGGTGATAGTTTCCTGTATGTTGGAGTATATGCTCCCAGTCTCTGTGCCCTGTGCTGGGATCCCTTCCAGCTCTCTGCTCATCTGCTTCATATTGCACTGCTTGCAGTGCTGTCACAGAAGGTCTATGGGTAGCCCCAGTTATTGCCTGTTCTCTGTTACTTTAGGTGGGAAGCACAGAATCTATGCTTCAGCTCATCCCTATATCTGCAGTGATGCCCAAATGAATATTTTTGTGCATGTGGGAGTTTGGCATCATGCTCCTATCTTCTTTCAGAGCCCAGGAAATCCAGATTTCCTTTCTCAGACCAGGCAGAAGCAGATATTACTGTAGCAGTGCCAGGAACCAGACTTACATGAATACAGAAGTGAAACTGCAAAGAAAGTGTTGCCTTGAAGATAGTGAAAAGTAGGAAGGTGTGTAAGTTTCTTGTCAGTAATTTTTTTGCACAGAAGAGTTTGAACTGCAGTCAGAGAAGGCAATGTGATAGGTAGAGAACAGGACATTGACTGAGGGGTAACTTCTGCTTGTGAAACAGTGCTGAGTGCTGGTACAGGACGAATGCTGGTTGAGAAGTTTGTTTAACTCAGAATGTTGGCAGCAGGACTCTTATACGTAGGTCCTTTTAGAAACTGTCAACACGTGGCAATTTTTGCTTTCTAATATAGATACACAGTACTTTCTATGTATCTTCTGCTCTTTCAGTGTAGCAACATTATGCTTGATTTACCATTGCTTTCTAAAGATGACAAAATTTACCCATATTAAAATATTTGGTTCATGCGACCTGGAGATCAAATGCTTTTGTTTGATAGCCCATGCTGCCATTGCATCCAAATGGTTCTTGGCCGTAGGTTTCAGAAATCCTGCACTGAAGCCCACCTGGGTGTAACTGGGAGTAGAACTAAATGGATGGGAAGCGGGATGTAGGGCAACAGAAGATGACTGCATCTTTTAAGAGTAACTGGATTCCTTTTGGTACCATATTTTTGTTATTCTACTAACTGATTTTCAACCTTTAACTCCCCCACCCTTTTTTTTTTTTGCTCTTCCCTGAAGAGAATTGAAGCTTGTAAGATCATGCTTACAGGCAGAAGCATGATGCATTTGCCTGCTATCCACTTGTTTGGTAGAAGCTTTTTGAATCTATCGGTTACTTTCAATATGATATAATAAGGGGAGTCTAATCACAAACATAAGGAGTTTTTCCAAGGCCAATGAAAATAAGGAGATAGACGAAGGTGAAGAATAGTGGATCTCTTACTGGATGGCAGTCACAGTTTGTACTTTGTTAGGGAGAGAGGAGAACTAAGAAAACACACCCATGGTGGCAAAAGTTTCAGTCAGAACCAGGGCCTGACACAAAAATCAATAGGTGTCCTGGCTTTGTTAGCGCCCCTGCTCCTCAAGCTGTTTGTTTTTAATTTACATGTAGCACCAAAGCTTGTTTACACCACTGTTTGTTAGCAAATGTTCACTTCTCGTTTACCTTGTTTTGTTTCTTTTTATGTAATCAATAAAAGTCCCTCCTACATCATTCACTCCGACTTCCAGTTATATCTTAGTTTGTTGATTTCGGTGTTTTCTGCCTTACACCTCATAATATACCCAATTCTGATTACAACTTGGTGCACCCAAACAAGTTATTTTCTGGATAAATTGCTTAAACTGTTTCCAGTACTTACAGAAAAGTTCCTTCAGACAGGCAGAGGGAGAGAGGCAGACATCAGAGGCAGGCAAGACAAATGGCCCTGATTTTGCTCACAAGTTGGGGATTTCATGGAATGTAGATTAACTCTATCCTCATTTAGTTAAGGGTTATCACTGTTGGCAGTGGGAGTGTTTTTCTCAAGTGAGAACTGAGTGAAAACTGAAGAAAATCTGCACCTGAATTTATTTGCAGTTGTTTATGGTTTTTTACCCACCAGGATATTTTAGCATTTGCTGTCACTTGTTCACGGCTTTAGCACGGAGCTAAAATAGGCTAATTAATGGCAACAGAAAGCCAGAAGCTCCTCTTTTTCTTCCTCTTTTTCCTTTCTTGTGAAAAATTCTATGCTGAGAGGTGTGCATACGCGCAAGAATCTGAGTGGTGAAGGACAGCAGGAGAGCAGTGTTACTGCTGTGGCTGCGGGAGCATTGTGCTGCTTCTCATTGCTGCAGTTTGAAATGAGAATGTCCAGTTTAACACAGTTATGTGCTGTACTCCGTAACATACAAAATATATATTGTACAAGCCGGAAATAGGTTCCTGGGTACATGTTAGGGTAGCAACCATTTTAAAATAAAAGTATTTTTAATTTGTGTTAGGGCAGTGAGGAATTTTAGCCTGTGAATCACCCTAAACATGCATGAACATTTGTCTCATAGAAGACCTAAGAGAGGTTCAGAAAGGTCATATGAACACATACGGTGCTGTTTTTTTTTCTTGTTGCATGACCCCAAAACTAAGGTTGGCTGAATTTTTTTTTACAAGTAGCAAGAGCATAGCAGAGCCAGTGTAATACTGCACCTGGAGAATTAGCTTTCTTCATTGGAAATGAACTTCCTTTCCTTTCACTATGTTTTTATTGTACTAATTCTCTGCTTAAGGGTTCTGTGGTCCTGTTGGGAGGCAGAGAATGGTTGAGATATGAAGAGCTTTTCTCTCTCAACACATCCAGCTCACTTTTTTTTCAGCTGCTGAATATTACCATGAATAAAAGAAGGAAAGGTGTTCCCATACCCCAGCACCACACAGTGTATTTTGCTTATGTGTGCATGGTTAAACTGATGGCCAGATTTGGGGTCAAGATCAAATTCTGTTGTCATGAAACCCTAGAAAGGGATTGAGGGTTGCTAAAAGGTTTTTGCTTGGTTGGTTGTTTTGGGGTTTTTTTGCCTTTTTTTTTTTTTTTTTTCTTCCCTCCCTTTTCAGCTCTAGATTTCATGGTGCCATCCACTTCCAAAGCTCTGTTGGAGTTATATTTGGGAAATCTGAAGGGTTTGAAATATGGCATCACCCTTAGCATCCCATGATGTGCTGTGGTTCTGGCATAAGATGACTTGCTGTAACGAACATATTTGATGTTGGGAAGGCAAATTGTTCCCTGGAACAACCTGTGCCACTTAAGCTATCTTACTGTTGATTCCTAACATCTCTGTGCAATACTTTAGATGTGCATAAATGTCTAAGACAGCTTACTGGTAGCTTTGGGATATTTAAAATCACATTTTATTCCCTTCTATGGATAGACAGTTTTGTACAGTTTGTCAAAAAAAAAAAAAATCTTTTTTAACTGAGTTGGAAACAGTTTAGCAAATATGAATGCAGGCAGATTTTGCTGACTGTGAGGATGAGTTTGCGAGTCTTGTATCTGCTGGAACTACATTGAAATCTTACCATGAGCTGCAAGCTAAGATAATGCTGGCTCTTGCTCAATTTGCTTTAACTAAAAGTGCCTGCAAAAGATCAAGCCAATTAAAACTGTCTCCAAAGACCTCAAAAATGCACAATCCGATTAAAATTCTCTCGAGCTTTTAATTATTTTCAGGTGGAACTGCGATAGAATTTTGTGCCTGGATTTTCCTATCTAGAACCAGATGCCTTCGAGACCTGGTTGGGAGGAGTATGGGTGGTCCTAGTGGTACGATGCAGGTGTTGAGGCCTAAGCATACCTGCCAGCAGAGGCATACTCTGTCTCTCACTTATTGGAGATACTCCACTTTGTACAAATGATTGCTTTGAGAATGCTCTTTCAGCTACCCCAGAACAACATAGTACTTATTACCTCTAAACTACAGAGCTACTGAATAACTTATGTTGGGTGGGATCTCTGCAGATCCAGCCTGCTTTTCACACCAGGGCTACTTCAAGAGTTAACAAGTTGCTTTCTCTTTCCTATGAATATTTTAATTCTCATAGCACAAAATTTATTTCTACTCTCTCCCTTTGTTTTTATTTAAATGGTACCCTTATAGTCAGCTCCGTGGTATTATTTTTTATTATTATTATTCTCACAGTTATGGGCTTATTACAATACAAACTAAGCTATTTTTCACCCCTTACTCTGGGTTCAGTTCTTGAGAAAAGACACAAAAATCTCTTCCTCTCTGGTCTCATTTTATCACATATCATTTGGCCATAACCAAATCCTGCAAAGGAATACTACACTGATTTTCAACAGTTGTTGCTAGCTAAAAATAACAGTTATAGAGCTGTTAATGCAAAAAGTGGGTTACTGCTCAATGTTTAAGATCCCAACCTTTTTCTAGCCTGGAATCCAAGCAGCTCACACCACCTTATTCTCTAAAGTTGTGAGATTCAGAAGTTGTATGTGAGATCTTCACAATTTACAAAGCAGCTTCATAGTATTTAATAATCTATAACTTAATAAATAATTGTTCCAACACTTTGCAAATATCCCACTAAGAGGCAGTTAAGATTTTTTCAGCTTAAAAAATTATATTGATTGATTTGTTCTTCTGCTGGAGAAGCAAATAAAACGTGAGGAAATGTACTTCTTTGTTGTGGACCAGGTCTCTTTTAAAACATAAGACAAAAGCTCCACCCTTTCAACATTACTGTCTGTATGTTCTTCAAGTAAAAGAACAAACATGATGGGGGTAAGGGCAGAATTAAGATAACTCTAGTCAGTTGGGGAGATCTGATTTTAGCTCTCTTTGGTTAGCATCCAGCATCCATCCATTCTCATCTCAGGGACATAACACAGATCACTAACACTGGAAGATGGATGCAGAAGTGATACTGATGTGCAGCACTGTGAGCCAGAGGAGCCCTGGAGCTGGGCGAAACAGCCCACTTGGCTGGAGGGCAGCCTTGCTTCTAGGGATGCTCTTGCTGATGTCTGGTAGAATATAATATTTCTCTGTAATGAAACCTTGGAGAAATAAGGGGCTTGATACTTTCTGTTGCAGATAAGCATCTCCACTCACCCATTTGACTGTAGTTGTTTAGGGGACTGTGGTTTATTATTCTCAGACTAAGAAAAACATAGACTGTATCACTTTGGCTTTTTTAGACGATCACAGCCAATTGAATATAAAGAAGCAAAGAACCACTGAAAGTAATCTGTTCAACAGAGGTTATTTCTGAAACATTCAACTCCTTGTTTTTGTCACTCTTAAAATTTTAGCCTGTTTTCACATTATACCATTCTCTTTGAAATGGCATAATAGGCCAGAAATGAAAATGATAAACCGCATATCAAAGCTGTAATTCTCTTCTCTGATCAGTACCATCCTGTGAATTATTTAAATAACAAAAAGGACTCTCTGAACCCCAGGCCTCTGCTGCAGGTCTGCTCTCTCAGGCATTTTTGACTGCACAGCGTTTGTCTAAACAGAAATGTTGCTTTCTGTCGTTGCACTCAGATTTCACTGCAGTTACAGCTTGCAGGCGATCAGTTTTTCCTTAATCTTGAAACAAGACAAATATGCTCTGTGATGCAGTCACAGACTGAATTTCCTAACTTGAAGTATAAATTCATATATCAGACTATCATCTACCATGGTGCAATGCAGGGATAGATTGTCTATCTGTAACCTCAAGCTGTGCTGCAGGTTTTATAGCATCTGCTATTGGTTACATTCAGCTACTAACCCAAATTCTAATTAAGCACAGGGAATTTATGGTGTTTCTTCCACATCTGTCTTGAAAGACTGAAGCTATGTTTCCAGGCAGCTTTGCCTGTTCTTCAGCTCCAGTAAGTTCCTTCTACTTTCATGTGTCAACATGAAAAAAAGAATCCTTATTTCTGTTCAAATACGAATCCCATTTTTATCACTCAGGAATACCAGAGAAATGCTCCAGGCTAGAGGTAGAGTTCTGTAGGTAGTGCCTTCTGCATGTCAAAATCTAGCCAGGGTTAGAAACATCAATAGTCATCTCCTGAGTAAGAACTGCTTGAAATTCAGTCAAGCAAATAGTCCCTGCAACTCTTGCTTTTGCAACCCAGTGAGTGCCTCTTACAAAGTTTGTGTCTCACTAATCACTGCATCAATAGATAAATCTGCTAAAGTTGGTGAAAGAAATAAGCAGCTTTTATCTCCCGTGGGCTTCTTAGGGTAGCACAGTTAGATGTTAACAGTGAAGATTGGGCTCTGAATTACCCTCTGAGTGCTGACTTAGGCCAGGACCAGAAGGTCACTCCAGTTTCCAGTCATTCTGAGAAATATTTAAGGGAATGATCAAGATTGGCTTAGCATGATGGTTAAAGTAGGAGTTGAAAGAACTGCCAATGAACTAGGTTAACGCCTGTGCAGAGGTGCGTGCCTAAAGTGAACATTGACAGATATTACCTGATGCCTCTGCAATCTGGGTTTTGGGTTATGATGAAAAAGCAGTTTGTCTTCCAGAAGCTGATGAAATTCAAGACTATTTATAGATGCTTTTTCTTTTTTTTTTTCTTTCTTTTTTTTTTTTTTAAAGCTGGATTCAGAATTATTTCTAATAGCATTGAACTGACTTTGCTTAATTTTGCATAAAGGTGAACTCTCAGCATTAGTAATACCCCTAAGGTAGGACTGGACCAGGGAAGTCTAGATTTAGGGTGGCATTAAACTAGGTTTCAGAGTAATCTCACGGTTTCAGTCAGAAGGTTCAGATGTCTCATTCTGCCTTATAAAACATCACTGGATGACCCAACTTACCTGGAGAGATTGGTTCGGACAGACCTTGACTTCCCTGTGAATACGAAAGAGTGGGCATGCCCCAGCTCTCAGGAAGTGGTCTCCAATGCCATAAGACAGGACAAGTGTGCTCTGTCCCTCGTGCATGAAGAGCTGCTGAATGTGTTCTTTCACAGATGTGGGACTCAGCTGTGCTAGAACTTACATTGCATGAAGCGCCTTGAAAATGATGGAACTGCCTGGGAAATAGAATAATTGTTTTGTTTTTCAATCAGTTAGCAGAATAGGTTGTGCCCATAATTTAGATGATAATATTTGCAGTGCATGCTGTTGTGTAGGCTTCAGCCAATAACATGAAGGTAACACTGAAATACTATCAGTGATCTGGGAATGATTTGATGTATAATGTTTCTGGGTTTTTATATTGATGCATGATTTGCAGGATTTCAAGGTAATATTGTCTTTTACTCTAGTAGAGAGTCTAACAAATTAAACTGAATTTGGCCTACCTTTTAAACTGGTGATTTCCAGGGTGAAATGCATGATGTTGTCTGAGAGTTTTCCTATCAAATAGCATTAGTGGCTCCTGAAGAAAGTAGAATTGCAAGTGGAATTTTATAAAATTCATATAAACAGAAACCACAATCTTTTTGTGATTTTATTTTTTTTAGCTGAACAGAATTGCTAAATAAGTAATAATATACAGCAAATCAAAAATGTACTTCTTTTGCGAGTCTGGGTGGGAAAAGAAGGAGTACTGTTTGGCCTCATTAAAGGAAACAATAATTCTGATCCTGAACTTGCGTGGGTGAATTTGGAGCTGAGGGAGAGAATTCAGATAGAAAACCTGCATATTTCATCTGTTTTATCTTCAGTTGCTTTGTTATGCACATAAAAGCAGCAGCAGCATGTATTAGTGGAAGATACTGTTGTTTTCTCAGAAAGCCTTTGAGGTTAAATATCAGCAGAATGTTAACTGAAGACATTCTTACTCCTTGCAGACTTAAAATAATTAAACAGATTCACAGCAGACCTGATGGTACTGAATGTTATAGTAACATAGAGCTAAAATAGGAATTCAACCTATAAAAATGCAGAATATACAAAATATTAGCATTCTGAGTAAGCAATTCACAGGGCTGTTATGGAAAGAATATTTTTGCTTACATCAGGAGAAAAAAAACTCTTTAAGAGCAGTGAAGATAGAGGCAAATGCAATTTTGATTTAATCATTTTGCTAAATCATTTTGGTGCAAGGAAGAAGTAGTAATTGTTCAAGTACTTTAATAACAATCTATACTAAATTGAATATAATAAAGGTTTGTGTTTTTTTGTTTTTTTTTTTTAAAGAATAGTTTGTTCTTTTCAAGTCTTCTGGTTAACTAGATAATATTTAAAGGCACATTGTGAGATTAAAAAAAAAAAAAAAAACCATAACCTGGAATATCATAGAATCATGGAAAAGTTTGGAATGGAAGGGAACTCAAAGCCCATGTAGTTCTAACTCCCAGCCATGGGCAGGACTGCCCCCCATCAGCTCAGGCTGCCCAGGGCCTCATCCAACCTGGCCTTGAGCACCTGCAGGGATGGAGCACCACAGCTCCTCTGGGCAGCGGTGCCACTGCTTCACTGCCCTCCAAGTAAAGAATTCTTTCTAACATTTAACCTAAATCTCTCCTCTTTTAGTTGAAAGCCATACCCCCCTTATCCTATCACAATCAGCCCATATGAAAACTCGCTTCCCTTCCTTCTTATAAGCTTCCTTCGAGTGCTGGAAGAGTGCAGTGAGATCTCCCTGCAGCCTTCTCTTTTTCAAGCTGAACACTTAGCTTTCCACCACAGGACAGCTGCTCCAGCCTTTTGAGCATCTTTGTGGCCCTCCTCTGGACCTGCTCCAGCAGCTCCTCATCCTTCTTCTATTGTGCTGGCGATTCCAGGAGATGGTAATATCCATCACACATATCCTAAATAACACGTAGTATCAGTGAGATTATTTTTCAGACTGGGGGGAACATGGTATGAATTAGAAATAAATTTATTGTGCATTTCTCCCGAATAACTGATTAGAAAACTATTTTGAAATATTTAGTTTGTTTGATAGTCATTTTTACCCCTCTGTGTCACTTCAAAGTAAAGCTATAAGCAAATGAGTGAGCACTGACTGACTGTAACTGCTGGAGTGCTCTTAGCTCTTTTTTAAAGAAAAAGAGCCCATTACACATTAATTGTGAACTGAAAATGTGTGAACGAGGATTTCTTTTTTGCAGAGTGAATGTTTTCCAGAATCCTTAGTGAGTAGGTGGTCCAATAAATAATTAACACAACCCTGCACAAGGGACAGAAGCTCCCATTTGCTTCAATATGTAAGCTCTGCTGCCCAGGCAAGAGAAATGGGATATTCCTCACAGTAAAACAGGCCTTCAAAACCCTGTTTAGAGTTGTTGTGCATCCAGAGAAGTAACATGTCATATATTAAAACAAAACCTGTCTCTCCTGGAATATGGTCTACCCAGATTTTTTTTCAAATTAAATCAATCTGGATGGTTCAGGCACATGAACTGTGTATTTACTAGATAAACATTCAGAATAACTTAGAACACAAAGTACTTTCTTTCTTGTTATTTTTGTCAGGTCTATTTGTTGTTTTACTGTCTTACAAAAACGCATGCACTGTGGGAAGGCATGCTTTGCATTTGTGCTGACTTCACCGAGGAACCCTTACTGGCCTATGTGTTTACCTCACACACAAATAAAGCACATCCAGATTTGAACTCTGTCACTTGGATCCTGTTGGAAACATAAACAAGCCATTTTGCCCCATTTTTCCTCAGAACTTTGGCTGATGCAGACTCTTAAGCTGCATGCAGCATGTTTTCTGTAACGCTTCGCCTGCTTACATCAATCTCAAAAGCACAGGAGGGCACTTGCAATGCTGTTTGTCTGCTTTACAGCTCAGCAATTGTCACCCGTGTTCATCAGTCCTCTTTCAATCAGCTTTCTCTCTCTTTTCCCATATTTCTGCTTGAGATTGTATTTGGTCTCTGGTCTGCTTGTTTAAAACTGATCACCACCAGTTTATTGCATGTACCTCTGGACTGTGCATTCACAGGTGTTTTGGCACAAACCTGGAAGGCACCTAAGAACCACTTTGTTTGCCTGAGTCTGGTGTTTGGGCTTTCTGATGACCTTTCCTCTCTGCTTCTCAGGAGGCTGGAAATACCCATGGAACAAATTCACAGTTGGTGAGCTCTCAGGAAAAACTGCATCATAATGATGAACAAATTACAACTGCTAAGGTCCTGTCAGATATTCAGTAGTTTTGTGCAAGTAAACTTGTGCAATCTATTTCAGTAGCAATTTCTGTCCATATCTGAAATAGGGCAGGAACCTATGCAATTTCAAGTACATTGAAAAGACATATTAGCAAATAATTTAATTATTCTTTTCATGCTGCAAGAAGTAGAAAGTATCCAAGCAGCAGGCTTGGGATGAAAGGATGTACTTGTTCACACCAGACATAATTTAATAGTGGAGCTCATTACAATGAAATATTGTAGAGGTCAAGTGTCTGAATGGATTCAAAAGCTCACAGAGAGTTTGACTGTTGGGGAATATTAAACACAGCAACTGAATGTTACCTTGTCTTAGAGAAGTGCTGCATCTATATAACCCTATAAGAATATATAAGAAAGAATCTTTTGATATGTGCTTTTGGCAAACACCTGTCACTAGTCATCAAGAGAGACATAGGGGTTTGTGTGGATGAATCTCTAGTCTGTTCCAGTATGCCTCTGATGACTGAGAGCTAATTCTGAACTACAGGAAAGCATATCTATTTTCGTGTATCTTTTCCTGATCATTTTCTTTGGTCTGGAATAGCTTTGAACAGTACGCTGCTTTCTGTAAATTCTGCCTATGTATCTCAATTCTTTGACTGGAGCTTAAGATTCGTAATGGGTTAAAAGGTGCCCGGTGTCAGTGAGAGCAGGACTGCTCCAAGAGGGGGTGAGCTGGGAACTAAGGGAGATGCAGGTGGGGCAGTCAGTCCAACAACTAGGGCACAATCCCAAACTACCAAGAGAAGTCTGGGTTATTCTTGGGGTCCCTTGAAAGTCCCTGACATGATGAGCTAATGAAATAAATCCAGCGTACACCCAGCAATGCTAGTGAGCAGCAGCAGAAGATGGTCTGGAGACAAGAATACAATGTAAAAGGTTCCCCCAAGAAAACCAGTCAGCAATTCATGTCAGCAAAGAACATGGCTAAGGATGGATATAGGTCCAGAACTGAGCTTAAATGAGCCATGAGAAGGTAGATGGATGGATCACAGAATCACAGAATGGTTTGGATGGGAAGAAATCTTAATGCTCATTAGTTCCAAACCCCCTGCCATGGGCAGGGCTGCCCTGCACCAGATCAGGTGCACAGGCGCCATCCAACTTGGCACCTCCAAGGGCATCCACAGTGTCTCTGCACAGCTGTGCCAGTGACTCACCATCATCTGAGTAAAGAATTTCCTTCAAATATCTAATCTTAATCCCTTCTCTTTAAGCTTAAAATCATTCCCCTTGTCTTATTGCTATCAGCTCATGTAAAAAGCCACCTGCCTTCCTTTTTCTGAGTACATTTCAAAAGCTAAAAAGCCATAATGAGATATCCCCAGAACCTTCTCGAAGCTGAACAAGCCCAGCTCCCATAGCCTTTCATCATAGGAAAGGTGATTCAGCCTTTGGATTTTCTTCTTGGCCCTCCTCTGGACCAAGAGCTCTGCATCCTTCTCATGCTGAGGGACCCAGGCCTGGATAAAGTACTTCTGGTGGGACCTCACAAGGGCAAAGTAGAGGAGGACAATCACTCCCCTTTCTCTGATGACCACTCCATATAGGAGTGGCCATAATAATGAAAGTCAGTTTGTGACCCAGGCTTCTTTACACGCTTAGCATTTTCTTCAAAGTACCACAGTACAGTTTTTTTTCTGTCTCTAATTGTCAGTAGAGGACTATTACTGGTGGAAATGATTGATGAATCTCTAGTAATATTTAATGAAATAGTTCCCAAGTAGAGTAAGAATTGACAGAGAGATCTGCAGCACTTGAGAAAGGAGAACACAAGCTCCACCTCTTCAGTGGACCAATTTGTTGGTCTCTTGCTACTCAGCAAAAGTTAACACACACTGTTATGACAACAGGCAGAAAGAAGACTGCAGTAACCAAGTGGTTTTTCTAGCCAGGACTTCTAAGCCAGCATCTGCAGCAGCAACAGACAAATACTAACAAAAGTAATGGAAAAAAATAAACCAGTGAAAATCATAATCAATACCAAGAGAATGTCCAAAGCCAAGCTCAACACTCATTTGCAGTTAGTGAATTTCTAGGCATTTGCATTAGCTTAAAACAGAAATTTGGCTTGCCTCAAAGAAAGAACACTGCAGTATTTTTTGACATTAATTTTAGTAATCCACTTAATTTTTAATAGAACAAGATGAACTTCTTTGTGATGACTGGAATGGTTTATATGTCTGTTGTAAACCCTAAAAAGCATTAGAGTAAAGAGCTTCTGAAACTCTAGTCAGGTCCACCTTATGATGATTGATATTTTAACTGATTTGCAATTTTCTAACAGTTTCAAAATCTTGGTAATAGCTTAGATTTAAATCTTAATTGATTAAGTTGTTTTCCTTGTGTTGAGAACCTTAAAAAATTTGTTGCTTCTCGATAAATGTGAATTTATTCCTGCAGGATGGGTGTAGGTTCTGCAGAAGGGATTTAGGTAATCACAAGACTGGGACCATGCTTTGGACCAGCTCATTCAAAGCAGATTTACAAACTGAATGAAAAGGTGCAGTGCTGTAAAAGCACATAATTAATGAGTCTAGAATTCTCAGTCTGGAAATGCTACAAGTGTTGGCTTCATACTTTTACCAATAAACTGTTTATTTTTATAGAAATTGATACCATAGTCTTTAGTCATATAGGAATGTTGTTTTTACTGTGCCAGTGCTAGCAGCTCTGTAGATAAAGGTTAGTTCTGAAAATGGTCTTAAGATTAAGAATCCACTCTAGTTCATCTTCCCATGGGTAGTATTAGGCATTATGATTTTTTGAGTGCTTTAAAATTTACGGGTTTTGCTGTGATTTTTCTTGATCATGAGTAATTTAACCCTGATTTTCCGTGACTCAGGCAAAAATAGAGAGATGTCCTAGTGCCTCTGAAATGAAGAAAGCCAGAAAATAGCAATAATATCCTGACATGCATCTCTCATGTGACGCATAGAATAATAGGAAACTAGCAGGAAACTGACTTGGAGAAATGGAACTGTCATTGTAGAATCTGAGCCCTAATGATGACATTAGGGTTAGCTTCATTACTGGCAGATGGGTAGATTGGATGAACAGGCAGAGATAGGTGGTCAGAATGTTTTTGGGGTGTGCAAATGGAGTAGAAATTGGTTTTATACATTATTCGAATATCAAATTTAGTGTCTCTGTCATAAATACATTACATATCCAATTGTATCAGAGGACCAGATAGTTTGCTTTCTTAATCTTCCTTTTCAGAAGCTCTGAATAATATCTCAAACATTTATTTTAACAAAGAAGCCCACAAGATGCAGTTTTCCTGTTTCACATAAGTATCCTTCAATTTGCTTTGTCATTTCCATTCTAAAATAGCATATTTCAAAGCATTTTCCTGATGAAAATTAGCTTCACAGATGTGATGGATTTTCTGGCAGAGACAAACAGAATCCAACAAACAAACAGTCCTACAACTGGCTTTGTATACTAACTCTGCTTCAGACTTTTGCACTTGCATGAATGATAACAGTTAATATTAACTGTGCCAAGAGAAAGCATATATTACCAGTTTATGTAACAACCCAAATTCTGGCTGATTTGTTTGACTATAATTTTTTTTTGTCTACACCTCTCCTTTGTTCTCCTTTGTCATCTACTCATAGGCAATCTCCTTTTGCGTCTTTCAAATGCAGCAGAGGAAAATTATCCAAATGGAAACTGACACCTTTGGTCTTAGAAAAGTAAAAATAATCCAGAATTTCCTCTGAGAATTTATAAGTGAAAACTGAATTTTCATTTATATTCACATTTTACTCTTTTGGAGAATGGTAGAAAAAAATATTGCCTAAGGCATACTATTTCTGAAAAACTGCTGTTGTCAAAACATCTGCTGTTGAAAATTTTCAGTAGTTCTTTTTCTTTGTGGGATGGGGGGGGGGGGGGGAGGAGAAAAGGAGCAAAAGGTTTCTTTTTCATTGCAAAATTTCAATTTCTCCTAAAATTTCACAAAAAAAAAAGAAAAAGCCAAATTTCTTGAGATTCTGACATGTTGTCTCGCATTTTATAGACAGCATAGTAAAGGATATTGTTCTGTATGGGTGGAAAAATAGCAGATAATAAAGTCATGTTCACTGACCTGCCTTTTTTTATTTTTGTTTGAGGCTGATGAGAAACCTTGTGAATCTGGCCTTGTAAATCTGGACATGCCTAGCACGTCAGAAGCATGTTAAAATGTTTCTGAGTGACATAGACCTCAATATGTAATATTTAAAATATGTAAAATTTTAAACGGGCACCAACATCCTTGTTATATTCCCATAACATTAGGTGCCAAAATGACTTGGAAGACCTGGCCTCTATGGCCATTTTCTCAAGGCTTTTTGAACATGTCTTTGAGTGAATTAAAGTTATGAAAATAGCTTGGGGAATTTTAACACTTCAATTCTCGCACTTGACTTACTACTTTCTTATCCTTCAACTGAACGAGCACCTTTGAGCTCAGTATTTGAGACTCCACATGGTACATTAAAAGTTTAGGCAATAAAAATATACATTTTTTTAAAGGTGGTATGTTCAGCAACTACTTAAACTCATCAAAAGTAAAACATCTATGCAAAGTGTCTCTTTAGCCACTTAAAATGCCACATGAGCATCAGGAAATGACCTACATGTCTTCTACTCATTCCTGACTTCTTAGTGAAGCTTTCTTTTCCGAACATTGCCTTCTTTGCCTTTTTGGTTATATAAATGAATTATTAACCCTTCACTTCTGCTTCTGCTCCACTTGCTGATCTTGGTATCAAATCTTCCTTCCCTAGAAAAAGTGTAAAACTAAGGGGAATGCCCAGTTGCGGTTCTGGTTTGATGCTTTATTAGGAATTTGGTCTGAGCGTAGCAGAGATCCTTGCAATGTTTGGTAGCTCCTCTTTTTATTTCCCTCTGGCTGGCAAGTCTGCATATGTTCTCACTTGCAAGAACGTGATTTGTTGTTTTTTTCCTGAAAACAGTTCCCCAGTGTTTGCAACTAAGGCATATTCCTTGGGGGACTGTGGCTTCATGCAATTTCAGAGCTGCTGAAGTGAAACAGGTTCCTCAACTGCAAAAGTTTAGATCCGAACTAAATAAATTGCTGAAGTGAGAGTCCTTGTTGTTTTTTTTTTCTTTTTCCCAGAAATGTGCATTTCAACAATTTCTGTATCAACAAATAGATATATCTTGTTTAAAGCATTGTTTAGGTAGAGTCACTGTAAGAGCGTATTCTTTCTTTTTTACTATGGCAGCAGAACAACCTTAGGGTGCCTCTGTACCCATAAAATGATTTAGCTGAACTAAACCAAGTAGAATTTATTTGCTTTTTGGTTCAGCAAAGTAGTATGTACTCACTCCATAAAATAAAGAAGTTTCTTTTTTATCCTTTGATAAAGCGGCAGCTAGATTTGAAGTATGATCTCTCTGCTTTCTGTTGTCTTCCTGTCAAAAATGATGACTGGGGTGGGCACCCTAAGCTACAGACATTATTTTAAAAATCAAGTATATTGCCAAACACTTCCAGTTAGAGCAAGAATAACCAAGAATTCCTAAGAGCTCACAAGCAGAAATGATATCTGATAGATAGCTGGGGTTTGGATTAGTGATGCTAAGGACAAGGGCATCAACAAAAGCATCAGAAAACAAGGGGCAGTGGCAGAGTGCTGATAATTTAGTCTGCAGAAATATATTATTTTATTAGATATCTAAGTCCTTAGCTTAAAAAGAAGGGAGGAAGAAAGAAATATAAAGGAAGAATTAGAGCTGAGGGAGTAATAATTTTTAAATAAAGGTATTTTAATGGTGAAAAAAGAGAACAACAGGTGACTGTCATCTCCTTGTTTTCATTGATGCCTGCCTACAAAGAACTTGTCTACTGTCTCCTACACATATTTAGAAAGAAGAAACCCTTCTCAGGAGTATATTTTTATAGTCTCCATTCTCTAACTTCGCTAACTTTTTGACTCTTTTTGCAGTTCTACTTTGATTTTTTTTTTTCTTTCAAGAATTCTTTTTCAGAGGACTTTGTAACACTGTGGCCTTCCCTGTTGACAATAATTATAAGAAAATCTGCAACACTTTCTGCAAAAATGCTTTATTTCTGAAGGCAGTCAAACATTGGCAGCTCTTTATCTTGTAAAATCAACCTCAGATTTGTGTGTTTAAATCAGTCTTGAAAGACTAACTCCAGTACTAACCTTTAGTCGTGGGAACCATATTTAAGAAAAGAATAGCATTTGCATGTGGAAGATGCCATCCCTGTTATTATCCACAGAATAAGTATATAAACAGTCCTTGAAGTAGGATCTGGAAACTGAAGTTCATTTCCACTGATGTCATTGCTGTGCCAAAAGATAAGTTGATGTATTTTCTGTCAAGCCCAATCCTATTAGTGCCCAATAAAGAGACTGAGCTTCAAGACTTTTATGTCATAGATTTTTCAGAATTTTTTTACTTTTTGTGTCTTGTGTCTTACAATAACAATCCATTATCATGGGACTCTTAAAAGTATTTCTGTTCTTTATGTGCCTAAAAGTAGCATTTTTAGGTGATAAGGATATTTTAGGATTACACATAGCTGCAGCAGAATGCAGCAGAATGTTTCAGTTGCATTGGGTACTGCAGGACAGTAATGCCAGCTTTATCTAAAATATGCTTCAGACCCTGTTTAGACAACTAAATCCTTTTTTTTTGCTCTGAAATTTAATTTTTTTTTGCCCACTTTTCCCATCAGTAAAATAAGACTAAGGGGGTTCATTCTTTTCTGTGTCTATTTCACACTGTAAATTCTTCGATGTACTCCTTTCTGAATTTGTTCAAACTTAAATTTCAGTTATGGGTCCTGGATGTACTTTGGATACAGTAAGATGCTATAAAGTAACAGCATATAAAAGGAAAATAATTGATATTTTTTCAGTAAGTACTACATCTGAATGAAGTACAATTTTAGTACTGAAATACTATTTCACTTTTCTCATGTTTTAATATAAACAGGAAGCATTGGTACCTCCAGGGGAAAGCAGCTCCAGCAATTTAAGACTCTTCTCCCACCTATTCTTTTGTAACCCCCAAGGCTTAGAGCTAGGGTTATGTTGAGGACTGCGAGGTAGCCTGGGCCTGCATGTAGGATTGGATTGCAAAAGGGCTGCCAAGGACATAGATGGCAAAAAGATTTCTCCCACAAGAGCTGCACATGTGGGCCATGGTTGTGTCTTCAGCTAAGGCGTCACCAAGACAAGATGGTTTCATAAGGTTAGGGGTTAGAGATTGAAAGACAGTGCTGAGAGCTTCAGGGTCTGCAGAAGGGCTGCCAAAGGTCTATGCGGGCTCCTTGAAGAGAATGCTTATATATAGCTTTGTTGGGCAAAAGTAGACATCTATTTTATATCTCTTGGTAGAGTTTTCAAAAAATCATTATTTAAATCTGAAGGGAAATAAACAAATTTTGTGTTATACAGTTTTGTTTTGTTTTAAAAAAGGTCTAAAAGTACTCCAGTGCTGAAAACGTATTCTGAAATTCTTGTTTATATTGAGGTAGATGACTCCAGGGGAGAGAGAAATGATGGATATTGCAAAGTGGTATACTTCTTTCTGGCACTGGAATATTAAATAATGAAGCACACTGTAAAATATGACTGAAAGCCATTTGATTTTCATTACTTAGATTTGTGGTGTTTTGTGCTACTCAGCATCTAAATCTTGCAAGACTTTCTAAAAAATATTTCCAATAAAATATGAATACTTGAGTAGCACAGTCTAGTTTTATTCCTTTGAATTCGGGATGTGAAAAATAAAGGAAAATGATGGTAAATGAAAATTGCAAATGTTCTTGTCAATTTGTTTAAATGGATCTAGGGAGAAACACACATCTCAGTAATGTTTCTTAATTCCATCCATTTCCATCTTCTCTTTAAGTATCCTTATAAAAGTCAAATCAGTTACTGGAAACAGAAATGAACTCTGTGAAGTGAGTATTATAAAAACTTTTTGTAGATCTGAATGTGGATTTTCTTCTGCAATTCTCAGTGCTGAAAAAAATTTATTGTAAGATGATCAAAACCATCAGTCCACCTGTCTGCAGTTCTTGTGATGTATTTGATGTCTAGCATGTAAAATAAAGGCCCAGTCATCAACCAGTCTCTCTTCCTCGTATAGGGTTGAAATATGCAGTAAGCACCATGAGGCAGTTCCAACACTAGGATGGATGGACTTGTATTTCAGTGTACCCACAGTAAACAGTGGGCTACAACAATTACTGCAACAAGCAGGTGGTAAGCAACAGGTGCCCACATAGACAACATAGCTTGTCTTCACACTGTGTTTTACACATAAGTCTCTGATGCTTACAAATCGTGTCAAAAACTGAAGTTTTCCTTTGTCTTTCTGAAACTAGTTGGCCAGGTCTCAAGATCAAAATTAGCTTTAGTTCAAATAAGGCTGTTTGGAAAGAAAGTACAGGATAAAGAAGGTTTAGGCAGGATGAACTATATATTTTTCATTCATCTTAATTTATTACCTTGGAGAAACTTAGCAGGCTGTGTGGATCCGTATTTTGGAGACAGTGAGGGCTTGCAAACAGCATGTCCTTCTGGATATATTCCATCTCAGCTCCCCCTCCAGCTCCCTCTCTGATCCCAAGAGCAGGTGGAAGTGAAAATACTTGTAAATAACAAACCCACACTGGTTGAAACCGCATTCTGCATTCATACCAGCAATCCCTCACTCTTTTCTAAGGATGCATCTTCTAAAAATAGTTGGCATATGTTTAATTTCTTCCATTTTTACAGGAATGTTCAAAAGACTTGACAGCATGTACTGTGAAGGAAAAAGAGGGAGCAGACTTTGTATACTGATAGCATATACTATTAACTGCCACTTTTAACCCACAATCAGCTCTAAGACTCGGAGGCAAATGGGAATTGCTCAGTCTCAAGCCACAACAGACTTTGACTTCAATTATTAAGAGGCATGCAAGTGTAGATGTCACAGATAAGCTTAAAAGGAATATAGGTCAAAGCAGAGGAGGTCAGGAGTTTGCCAAGCTTGTGCTGCTACCTTGCTGAGTCAGCCTTAGAAAGAAGGCTTTCAGGAGAGTAAGGGACTAACAAGCTGAAGAAATACTATTCCATGGCAGACTTCTGGAATCTATGTTTAGGGTTAGAAGTCAAATCACTATGGGCAGTTTGCAAGTACTGCAATATGGCAGGTGGAAGCAAGGGCTTCCTTCATAGAGCACTAGGCGTGTTATTTCCTGCTGTCATAGCATCAGTCACTACAGGCGTAAAATCATGATAGATGTACACAACAGTTCTAAGAATTACTGGGAGTTAGGAAAAGGAGAATGGGGCAGTAGGTGCAAAAAATATCATCAAACAGACATCACTCAGGAGATCAGGCTGCAAGCAGCCATCCTATCCTGACACTACAGAAGCAAGCTGGGTTCTTGCAAATGGCCTCTGTACTACTTGGAGGCAACTCATCAACCCAGCAACCACTTTAATACAGACCAGCTTGTCTTATTTCACTTCTGAGGATGAAAGTGTGATACAATTTATGTGCATGATAGCTCCTAGCTTAGTTCAAATTATTTATAACTTTTCACAGCCTAAGATTCTGTCAACTTTAATTTCATTGTTTCTAAAAATGATGTTCCAAACTGGAGTGCTAAGAGGGGAAAAACTGTCAGAGAAGGAGAAACTTCTGCTGTTCAATTTCATATTTTTTTCTAAACAAGTTGTATTTATTCTACTGGAGCTCAAGTAATTTCATTGAATCTGTTGCATGCATTTGTTACAATACTGAAAAACATCTCATATGTAAGAAAACTCCATCCAGATCCCCCAAATATCTTGGATGTTTGTTTTTTGTTTTGTTATCAATGTTCACTCGCACTCAGAAGCTTCTGATAAATTCGGAAATAACTGTTTCTCTTTCCTATTCCATTGAAGTCTAAATTCAATTAAAAATTAATTTGATGGGAGACAAAATAAAAATAAAACACGTCACTTTGATTAATCACAATAGCTGGAAAGCATGCTCTTCTGTTTTAGGTTATGAGTCTAGCATTTACACCACATTTCTCGGAATCTTTAATGCCCACCTTAATGCAGGAAAAAAACTGAGATAGAAATTCAAGATCCTGCAATAGCAGAGGAATTGCCTAACATAAAAAATTCTGAAAGTGAGTAATGTGATTACATAGAGGCTTCCTGCAGAAAATAGACAGTCTTGCAGGGTCAAGCAGACATTTCAGTATATCTTCTTGTAATAAACATTGTCTTTTGTAATATAAGAAATAAGAGCTCTTGCTGAATGAGCTGAAAAGCTTGTCATATGTCCAGCATATGCTGAAGCAACCCATAGTTGAGGCACTTCTTCAGAACGGACACTACATTTTGGTTTTCTACTGGAAACAGGCATTAATGTTTGTTCTTTTTCCTTTGTGTTCTGCAGCTGTCTTATTGCAATAGTGGCTTCATCTTGCTGGAAACTAGTTATTAAATATGTTAAAGATGGATAAAATATAAACCTATTACCTTTATCATCTTATAGTTCTGTCCTTAATTTGATCAGGGTGAATAAATGAGTGCTTGAGCTTTACTCTGCAGTCCCTTCTGAATGAAAGTTATCATAACATGAACCTGGCTCCAAACCATGTATGAATGCACACAGGAGATTGGAAGCTTTGTAGTCATTCACATGTTAGTTGCTTTAAGGTAAAAACAAAATCTTGGTTTTTAGCTGCACTGTTCTTTTATCTAGAGCTTCTATTAATATACTTGTATAAAAACACTATCTGTATTTCTATATCATGCATATACCCTTAGGAGGTGATCTTCAATTACCTGTGTAGTTGAAATGGCAAATTCTGCTACCTTGTCATTTTTTTCTCTCTTATTTTCCTGTTTATATTGGAATTGATGTGTGTTTCTTCATTAGCATCAAGAAGGAGTCAGTCATCTTCAAATAATTAATTAGCATTGTAATCACAAAGCTACATCACATTGCTGTCTATGATTTGGTAGCTAAAAAATACTCATAGGTCTCAGCAAATTAGTTGGCCAAAACCTTGCCCATATACTGCATCTAGTATGAAGCAAAGGGCATCCCAGAAATCTATGTGAGATAACGGAGACTTCGCTTGTTTGGTGATAACAGAGTTTAAAGTATTTACAGAAGGATGTATGAAATGCTACAACAATAATTGCGTTTAATATAATATTTAGCTTTATGGGGTGCTCTAAGTAGAACCTGAGCTATTTTATTTAAATTTTCATGGCTGAAGAATCATTTGTTGCAATCTGCTTTAATTTCCAGTAACCAGGAATGTAGCAGGCAGGATAAAATTAGACATACGTACTGGAAAAAATGGCACATGCTAGTTCTGTATTAGACTTCAAATATAATTTTGGATCAAAGCCACAAGTAAGAACCAAGAATACTGGTAGATTTCTTTCTATTCAGAAGATCATTTAGCAGAAAGTAGAAGAAAATATGTTCAGTAAATCTTATGTAGCACTCATCAAGACTAGTGTGGTTTTCAGAAAAAAAACCTAAACTTTTTTCTCAGTTTGTGAAAACATTTTCTTTTTTATATCAGGGTGATGGAGCTGCATTTCTTTGAAAATCTTCTATCCAAAAGATAACTTCAAAAAACGTGACATGTATTTGGTACAAAGTGTCATCTGAATAATTTATATAACATTCCTCCCACCATACTGCTCATAAAAATGCAGGTGAAGAGCTGTAACAAAAATGATAATGTAAGGAAAGAACCTAAGAATTGAAATGACAGCACAAGAACTAAGATTTATACTCCATGTTATAAAAATGGAAGGGCCAAGGCATTTCCAGGTCATAAGAAAAATAGCTTTTCTGTGCTTTTTTAATATAGTACTCATTTACATTTTTGTGTAAGTGTATGTGCTACTCAAATAACCATGGTACATGTCCATAACTTAACAGAGGACAAAAAAAGAAAAGGAAAAAAAAACAACTATGTTGATGTTTATGAAAAGTTTATTGTCATGTTTTATATCAAAGTAGCCCTTAAAGTTAAATACAGAAGTATTCATCAGCCTCCCAGATGAATACACAGTACAGAACATATACATTACAGATTGATTCTCTGTTAACGTTACTATCATCATGTTGAAGCATATTTAATCTGATTAAAAGTTTAATTCTTGTTCTGCATAGTTATTATGGTGCTAAAGCAGCTTTCACCATTCTATGTGTATTTTTTACATGTGTTTGTCTAACATGGTGTTATTGGGCTTATTTAATACGGAAAAGGAATGCATCATTAATAAGTAATTCTAAGTTGATTGAAAATTAAATTTATGGACCTAAATCTTAACAGTTCTTACAGCCATGTAAATTGAGATTAACATCTTCAAAGTCAATATAATAGAAGAAAGAACATACCTTTAAAAGTTTTGCCTAAGAGCCAGATGGAAGTTGATTTTGTACTGTGCGGTCAGCTGTGCTGCATAATGAAGCTCACTCACATAGAATGCTGGTTTTAGACAAAGCAGACATCTAGTGGACTTCTCTACAAATGCTTTCCACCAATCCTTATTTTACCATTGCAACACTCGGGCTTGTTCCATTCTCCTGGTCCTGAAATGAGTCCAGTTCCCCACTGCTAGACGGGTACTCTCCCACATCAGCTGTTCAGCAGGGTGGTTCTTTTCCCACCTGCCATTCACAAAAGGTTAGCTATCCTAGGATCTCACACGTGACTTTGCTACAGGGAGTGAGGAACCAAGCCACACTTAACCTAAAGCAGTATTTTAATAAAAGTCTTTTCACTCACCAAGAACTTAAAATTGCAAGCCATCTCCATCATTACTCGTGATCACTTCCTTAACTTCCTTCCTCAGCCGGATGCCTGTGTGCACCGCTAGTCTTTAATGGCCCTGACAGGCCTCACCTGGGAGCCCCTACCCCACACGTCTTTGCATGGTGCCTGGATTTGATTCATCCCCTGGTTGTGCATGGGGCTGTTGGTGGGTGCATTTCCAGCATGTGGCTTTTCAACTGAGCTTCAGTGTGCTTGTACTGTAGTGGGTGAGGCACTGCCCTGCTGTGACCACCCTCATCTCCCAGCTTGCCCTACCTTGTGCACTAGCCCTGCTCCTGCATTCACTGACACAAAGAAGTATGCTTTAATCTTTCTCATTATAACTTTCTTTTCTTTTTCTAAAGCAAGCTCTCTTCAGAAAGAAATGGTAGATGCTACGTTGTCTTAAAAAGTTATTTTTATGATATATAGCTGCATAATAAGGCCACCATGATATATGTTTTAAATAACGCAAAGAGATGGAGAGTAAAATAATAAAACACAGCTGGCATGTTTTCACACACACTGCTCTGAACTGCAGTTTGCTGACAATGTAAGACCTAAGGGTAATGTGTTTATACTAATTTAGTTGTAATACCACATTGCATTCTAACATTTTGCTTTATTTTCCTCAGTCAACTCTTGTGCTCAGTCAAAATGTTCCTTGACTTTCCTCAGAAGCCTCATTTTCTGTGCTGCAGTTTTGCTCTGGTGCTATAGAAATGGAAACTACTTCTTCAAAGCACTTCTCAGTAAACCATTTATATTTATCAATATAAACCAGTTTAGGCAATTAATTGAAGACTTGATTTGAATGATCTCTCATGCTAATAAGAGCTATTCACCTGAATGAGGGCTTTCAATACTTCTATAGTACAAATATAAAAATATTTTCTGAACACTTCTACCATCAATTAGAGAATCCAGGATGTCTTGACAAGATTGACTGTGAAACTAAACATAGTTGACCTACTGAATGACATGACTGAAGGGAAGTTAAGCTGTGATAAGCATTTTCGCATTGAAGGAACAACTATTTGTCTACAAGAGGCACAAAACATCTTTTAGTGTTGGCTTTTTGTTTTTCTTTTTTCTTTCCCACTTGTAACCTCACAGTTCTCGTGATACCTGCAATGGTTTGGTTTCCAGCCACTTTTATCTTCATCAAAGGAATAATTAAATGCAAATTGTACATGTAGTGGTATCTGTATTAATAACAATACCTGATGCTTACTATAGAGTATGATCTCAAATTTAGGAATTGAAACTAATACAGATTTTAGTTGCCTGGTGTTCAACAAAATGCTTCCTTATTAAGTTGTGCATTAGACAGAATATTCTGAGCTGGGATATGAATAGAGGGCATTTCTGGTGAAGGATCATTGTCAATTAAGAAAAATTTGATTTGGTACCCTAGGGCTTGGATTTACAGCATTTACAGACACTGATGTCATGCTGCAATGCAGACTTTCCACTCGGCTCTTTTCTGATGATAACTCTGAAGTAAGCAGAGGAATAGATTACGAAGATCTCTTCTTATAGAGCATCATCTGCTTTGTAGTAATCATTAAGGTTTAGCAATCTTTTACTTAATTCACATTTTAATAAATCTAACTTAGTAGAAAAGTAATGCGTGGTACATTCAGTGCCATCTTGCTCTTTTCAAGACTGTGTTATAAAAGAGGAAACCACACTGCTTGCTTATAACATCTCACAGAATTTAATTTTAAATGTGCTTGCACATATGTCATGTTTCTCAGAAATTCTAGAATTACAAAAAATTGATAATTCATTCACAGAACCACAGAATGGTTGGAAGGGACCTCAAGGATTATGAATCTCTAACCCCTGTGCCACATGCAGGGCCACCAACTTCCCCATTTATGGCTAGACCAGGCTGCCCAGGGCCTCATCCAATCTGGCCTTGCACACCTCCAGGGACGAGGCATCCCCAGCCTCTCTGGGCAGCCTGTGCCAGCACCTCACCACTCTCTCTATTAAGAATTTCCCCCTGACATCCAATATTGATATCATAAAGATCACAAATATTGAATTACTTCAGTAATAGAGTGAATGCTCTTTAATTATTTTCTTCACCATACTGATCTTCTTTGCTCTCTCTCGTACTACTTTCGTCCTTAACTTTCAGCCTCATTCAAGCTGCAGCACTGACTGTGTAATGTCCACTGCTACAATTCTGTGCTTACTCTGTGGCAACAGCTGTCTGTGCAGCTGTGTTACACTGTGTGGTATGCTCTGGATGGTCAGTTTTGTTGTCCTATTTTAACTGATAATACTATACTGTAAAACTGCATTAAGCTCCTTATGAAAGTAAGGAATAATCAGAAGTATATAAAGTATTGCAACACCTGGATTATAAATAAATATATATTTTTATTTTAAAAGTAATTAAATTTAATTTTAAAAGTATTAAGTAAAAATATAAGGATCTATTTTTCGTTTGTGATCTTGTCTGCTTGGCATATGTAGATACCGAGGCTGAGCCAGAAGGCATTGGGTCCAGGTATCTCTGATAATTTTCAGAGGTATTGCTAATTTTGGTGTGCTGGGTTTGGTATTTGATTATGTATTTTCTAGTGCATTGTTAGATTTGCAATCAGCATTTTCAAAGTGGGGATGTTTTGTTTAAAAGGCTTATTTGAGGGTCTTTCAAGGCAGTATATGAGTTACCTACACTTGATTTCAATGCATGTAGTATCCTTTCTTAAACAGGAGGATAGAAATCAAAGGTTTGCTGAAATTATTTCCGCAAGCCAAGGATACAAAATGAAGCTTAAGTGGCCTTAGGCTCCAGTTACCCAAGTTGCCTGTGACTGTGAGATCGCTCCTGAAATCATTCGTGTAATATATTACTCTTTCACTGCTTTGTATGAGTAATGAAGGATCATTACCCTGATATTTTTATTTCTTTTGCCATAGGCAAACTTATCTGAAGTACTTAAAAGGGAATAGACAGCGTAAGGCAAATTCCTGAAACTAAAATGATTATTGAAGCTGGTGCTAATGTCTGCATAACTTTGAGAACAATATTACAAAAGATAAAAAACTTCGTTTTTTTAGCCCTGTCTCACTTCAATAAACAACACAACTGTGATTCAAAGGAGAAAAATAGTGAAATGGAATTTACCCAGGAACTGGCAGAAGATTTCTGGTGGATTTTTGCATGTCTCTCCTCGAAGAGCTGTGCAACACTTTCACTTTCTGCAGTTTCTGCTCTCTAATGAAGAAACCTGTGATGTAGGAAAAGAAGTCAGGATCTTTATTCTTTATGCAGCATATCTTGGACACTCCAGAATTAAAAGCAAAATATACCCAGTTGGGGCTGTAATAAGTTTTTGCTAGCCCATAATCAAATCATGTTTTATAAACTAAGCAATAACAGGCCTCATCATGTGAACTGAAGACCTCTGAGAAACACAGAACATTACAGAAGTGGTTTTAGTGGTTCATTAGTTGGCACCACTCCCTTCTGGGTCTGTAACAATCTGCTTACATAGCCCGGCTTGAGAGCTGTTACAGAATGTTGTGTTGTATAAGGTGTATGTACAAAATACCATTCTTGTCATCTTTAGAAATGCCAATGAGCAGCATAAATGACTTGGACTTTTTTTTTTCCTCCATAAAATAGTTCTCTAAATCAACTAATTTTGTTTTCCTTTTGTGTTCCCCCCCCACCCACCCCAGTCCTCCCAATGTTCGAGGTTTGGTGCTCGTATGAAAGGTAGAGGGGCAAAAGAAACAACGAATGTAAAATACATTAGTGAGTTTAAAAGGCACTACTTTTTGCATTTTGTTTAGAAAAATGATGGATATTTGTGTTCAGAGGGTTTTCATGGAGAAACAATGTTTAGCGGGTACAGAAGTTTTTACTGAATTTCTGTTTCATAATAGAGGTTTTAAATTAACCATATTGACAATAAAACTTCAGAGTGGGTGTCTGTATAAAGGAAAAAATATCAGTCTTCTATCTAGAAATGGTTTCACTCAAAAATTCTTCTGCTTGAGGGCCTTTTCTTGAGTCTGTTGATTTTAATGATCTGTGACCATCCAGAATGAAATTCTGCCTTTAGATGTTTGGGTAGTAAATCTTTGTACAAGTTCAATGTGTGAAATTGTTGGAGGTTATACTTTTCTTCACAGTGTTTGAGAATACATCTCTCTATTTTTCTTGAGGTTATTCCATTCACAGATATATGTTCTCATACAGCTTCCTTATGGTTTTATTAATGGTTTATTTTCTGCTTTATTTGTCAGCTTGTTTGGGGGGCAGTGAGGCAGTGGCACAGCTGCCCAGGGAAGCTGTGATGCCCCATCCCTGGAGGCTCTCAAGGCCAGGTTGGATGAGGCCCTGGGCAGCCTGAGCTGGTGGTTGGCAACACGTGCTCGTGGCAGGGTGTTGGAACTAGATGACTGTTGATGTCCATTCCTACCCAAGCCACTCTATGATGTTATGATATAGTAAAAGTTTTATGAAGCATAGGCAGTAATAATTCTTAAGATAAAGAAGGACAGATATTTGTTTATTTATTTTTAGGGAAGAAAGAAGTTGTTTTGTCCTTTAGTGAACAGTTTCTGTGGAGGTTTTCTCTTTGGATATTCCCATTTTACTGATATTCTTATTTGCTATAACTTGAGTTAGCACTGCACTGTGCCTTCCCCTTGTCCTGGTTTCAGCTCAGACAACATTAATGGTGCACTGATGTGTGGTTGTTGTTGATCTGGGCTACTCGGCAGGGCAGAGCCACAGCAGCAGCAGGGGCAGATGGTGTGCAAGCTGTGCCAATATCTGTGGAGAATATATATACCCATTCATATATACATATTTATATGTGTAAATGTAAATATATGGGAATAAATTTAGAGAAAATCACCTCTGCATACTTCCTCAGAAAAGAACCTTTCACCTTGGCTGCTGCAAGAACTGAGAAAGGGAGGCTTCTCTGAGATTTCTCTGATATTTTATACAGAATCATAGTTAATTCATTCTACAAAAGTAAGGAAGGGAGGAAATGCACATTAAAAATGAATAAGAGCTGTCTGGTTTCAGGGTTTTCCCTAAATTTCAGATCAAGACATGGTACACCATGATTTATTTTAAAACACATTTTCATTTATTATACCTTATGATCAAGACAGGACCTTCTGTTTGACTTTGAAGAAATGTTTGCCTGCAGAGCAGAAGTGCACTAGGGTAGGTGTGCATCTACCTGGATTTGTATTTGAAGGGTATTGATTGTAGGAATCAAAAAGACAGGAAAGTATGATCTTCTCTTTAGAGTTACATTTAAGATTACATAGGATCATTTAAGGTTACACTCCAGGTTCTACATAACAGTTAGGACGCTTCTTGAATTTTGCACTTACTAAGTAGTTATCAATGTCTTTTTTTCCCCTCTGCATTAATAACTCCACAGCAATCCTTGTTACCTGCAATATGCTTATGTGGATTACTAAAGGCTTCAAATGAATACATACATAAGGAGCAATGTTAGAAATTTGGTAGCATTTGGTAGTACATTTAATCTAGTAAGAATCTTTTCTTACACAGATACTACCATAGAGAATGCCTTTCCACATCTAAGAATACCAACTTCCAAACAGTTTGGAATTATTCTTTTTTTAAGTCGATTTGTTTTTCTTTTTGCTTTGTTTCAAGAGAAAATGATGTGACACACCAAATAAAAGGTAGCAAAAAAATCCTTCTTAAACTTTGGAAAACAGCTTTATGATTAGTTAGCTTTATGGTGTAGATAGTAATATATAGATATGTAGATAGTAATATATATATTACAGGATAAATGTCTGAAAAGTAGGTTTAAAAACAGTTTAGGTAGAATATATACAGTTTTCTGGAAATACAATGATTTTATTTAGTCTTATAAAATGCCTTAATTAGGATATCTGCTCTTAAAAAAAAAAAAGAAAAAACAAAGGAAATGTAGTATTAATAATTCATTATTTAGAGTGACGTGCATTAAAAATGATGCAGTTCATGTTTTAGTCCAATATTCAAAACCCCTGAAAAATCATGGCACAATTTAAGTGAACCTGTCATTCAGCCCAGGTCTGCCTTCAATATAATTTAAGATATTAAAGAAAAGTGTAGTTAGAACTCCTTTCCTCCCACCATATCTTCTATCACTGACTCAAATTCTTTTCTGTTCTAGACTTCTAATAAGTGAACTGTCTTTCCAATAGATTTGCTTTTTCTGAAAAACAAAACCAAACCCCACTACAGTGGATCTGGCTTTCCGCTGAGTCTTCAATCCCTCTCCCAGGATCCATTCAGATGGATGATAAATGCTGTCTGTTTTCATGCTACAGTCTGTCAGTTAAAAATGAGTTTATCTTTGGACTGGTATAAGGTGATGGGATTTTTTTGTTTGTTTCTTTAAATGTATCCTTTTTATTTCTAATGGAATATTCTCTTAAGTAGGTCATGCTTAAAAACATTGTTCATAGTATCAAAAACTAAAGCTAAAAATTCACAAGATACAAAGCAAGTCACTTTAGTATATACAGTGCTTCAATGTTGATTGCCATATTTACTTCTCCTCTAGCAGTATATTTAATACAGTGTTAATATTTCTTTATTTGTTTGAGAAAACATTTTCTCATATTACTAATTCTGAAAAGGCTTTAATCTATTTGTTCTTCATATTTTGAAACTTTCCCGCTTTAAATTTCCTATGATCCTGTGAGTCAAACCATCACCCAGGATGTTGTTAATGAAATTAAAATGTTTCAAGTGGATGTGAAGTTCAGACTTTTATTATGCAACAGATAATGTCACAAAACCTATGTTGTTTATATTATGTAGAATTATCAATGATCTGAATGTGTCACTGACCATCTTCATGCACTTACCCTAAGCATGGTGAAGAATTATACATGCCTTCAATTCTGCAAGGACAGAGAACTCAAAATGTGCAGAGTCCACTACAAATTTTTCTATAATTTAGAAACAATGCATCAAATTCATTCTACTGATAATTTTTGTTCGTGCTACTAATAATTTTTGTTTGTGCCCAGTACTCTGTCAGGGACTGATTCCTTATATTAGGCTCCCCGTATTAGACATTCTGCAGGCAGGAGGAAATAGAAATGTTTGATGTTAGATTATTCCCTTTTTCCTTTCTCATGTGCCACACTGAAGCCAGAGGTTGGCAGGGGGCTGGGTGCTGCAGCTGCCGCCATTCTGTGTGGGCTGTGTGGTGTGGGAGGCTCAAGTCCCTTGTCCCCTTGCGTCTACTCTTCTTCTGCATTACGCCTGGAGTACAATGATAGTGGTGTAATTGCAACTGCAAGTGCAGTCTCGCACTGTAGTAGACATGCTTTGTGATGGGCAGGTTTTTATTCCCTTTGTGAATAATAGGAAAGTTATGCTAGTGCTTATGAACTTCTATGCTGTTCTCCCTTAATACAGCTGTAATCTCATTGGTACTCTTTTCCTTGGACTTGACTGAAAAAGGTTAAAAAACTTCTGAGATCACTGAATCATAAAATTCAGTGAAAAAGATCCTTAGGAATTGTATGTGAAGCATAAAAACTAGACTTACTTGCATTACATAGGATAAAGAACAGTTTTTCTTATGGTGATAAGACAACCATTATGTGTCATGGGAGAGGGCGATTTGGTTGTATAACTGTGCTTGCCAAGGTAGTTACCTGGATATAAAGAAGCACCCAGCAGTGACCACTGTCAGCAGCAGGATGCAGTACTATAGGATGTTATGGTCCTTAGGAAGTCTGAAAAAGGATAAAAGCATCTGTGCTGTGAGGCAAACAAAATTAATGTAACCGTGGCATTAAGTCCAGACAGGATTCAACAGTATTGCACTACTTCATTTTTGCTTTCAATTCAAGTCTGTGATCTTGAATAGAAATGAGCAGGTGGAAGTGGCATTCTTTCTCTGGAGCATGAGCTGGTAGCCACGGGAAACTGTAGCTTGAATGTGTGTGTGGATTTGGTGCCAGTTGCTGAATGCCTGCTGGGAAGTGTACTAGGATGGGTGCCACCTGTAGAGGTCTGATTGATTTTGTAGAAGCCTCAAAGACAAACACATGGGATCAAGAGTTGAGAAAATACAAAATTAAAAAGTATATATTAAAATACAATATAACTTTTCTATGATTAGCAAAATACAGCTATATATTTTATATAAGCAGCTATATATATACAGGCTGCTTATTTAACCAGTTTGTAGGTTTACCACACAGAAAATTCACCCTCAGATCTTTGTAAATAATATAAAACTTTCCAGAGTGTAATCTTGTGAATTCTGATAACAACAGATCAAGAAAGACAAATTCAAAAATACTTGGTAGAACTATATTTTATAATATGTTATTCCATTGCAGTTTGTTTTTTTTTCTATCCTGAGTAAGAATTCCACTTACATGGACACAGACTATTAAACTGCAGTAAGGCAACATAGTTCTTCTATGAGGAAGCCTTGAGTGAAACTGCACTGCCATATTCTGTTCCCAACAGCACTACTGGACTTTTATCCGACATATTTTTGATGGGCTTTTCACATCTTGTGTTATTAAAACAACTATTAAAAAATCAGAAAAGCCAACAAATCAAAAATTGGTATATATAGTCTAATATGTGAAGTGGTGTTTATTTTTTTTCTGGAAGTGTTGGAAATTGAAGTTACATTGAAGTTAAAGTATCCACTTGAAATAGGAAGGAAGAAGAAGAAATCACTCATTAAATACTTTTTATGAAAGAAATATCTCACTATCCTTTTGTGTGACTCATGAAGTCACCATCAATCAACTATGTAATCTGTAATTATATAGTATTTCTCTGCCAGCACGGGTGAAGAAAATCCTTATCTAGAATTTGATTAACTCTGACTCAAGGGACTGCTAAAAGGATATTGGACTTGAGTCACGATTTCTTTTCTGAAATGGCTATTAAATATGCATTCCTTTAATATTTGAATTTTTCAATGAAAATACATAAGAAGCAACAAGTTACCACCTTACTTGAAAGTCAATCCCCTTGAAGCTAGTTTAGTGACTTCTTTCCCAACATTTAGCATGAAGACCATCACTGAACAATTCAGAATTCATGCAGCAGAAAATAAAGGAAAAAAACCCACACACCCAAAACAATGTGTTTCTTACCACCGTGAGGTGACATTTTGCTTGTCATAAACATGCAGTGTAACTGTGGGGTTTTTTTATTATGCACATCCATATCTAATCTTGACTAAACACATTGAATAAAAAATATTTTTCTGCTTTCTTGGTTCACTGACTGCAAATGAGAACACCCATCTCTTCTACCTGCTAATAATTTTTTGGAATTGTTATTACTATCACCAAATTCTGAAAGATCTTCACCCTCAATTCTCCTTGTGTGAAATACAGAACTAAAACAAGAATATTTCAATATGAAGCGCTATGCTTTTTCAAAAATGCGACTTCCGCTGCTCGCTCACATCCAGTTCTCACAAATGTATTTTCTCTAAATTACTCTCCCTCCCTCCCTAATCCATACCCCAAGGAAATCTTGCACATTTCTATTTCAATATCTGATGACAAGATGAAAAGCAGTATGCAACGTAAGGATGGGACACTAATTGATATCAATTTGAGATGACAGTAATGATCTCTGTTTCGGCCATGGCTGGAGACCTTCTGTATGACAAAACATCCCCCATAGTTACTATTTTTGTCCCTCTAGTAATATTGGCTAAGATAATGTTTTAATAGATTTTTGAACCAAAGTTGTCTTAGTTATACCGTGCAAAGATGAAATAGAACAATATATAAGAAAAGAAAAAAAGTTGTCTTTGCAGCATTTCTAGAATGGGATTTCTTTTTTCCTTTTTTTTTTTTCCAGAAACATGGAAGAAAAGAAAATACTGGCAACCGCCATTGCAATTAGCCTATTTCAATAAGTGATAAATGTTTTCATTATTATTCACTTCTGGACTCAAGATACTTCAGAAGTTTTATTCCAAATTAGAATATTTTTTTCATGAATAAGGTTGTGTGTGGGTGTGTGACTCTAATACAGAGAACTGCAAATTACCTTTCCTTTCCTGAGTCAAGTACTGCAATTGTAATATGAAAAGAAAGATGATGCAATGTTAATTGCTTCTGAGGTATGGAGAAAAGGTTCTGGCAAGGTGTGAAAATACTTCAGTGTTGACTTTTTCTTTACTTACCGGTAGAATTTGATCTTGTATTTAAAAATATTGTAGCTGTTCAGTGTGCTGCTGGTGAACTACGGCAAAATCACAGATGTTTCTCCTATTTGGGGGACCAAAAAAATCTCATTAGGCAAGAAAAAAAAAACTGGCAGGTGGAAATCATCACCAATAAAGATGAGAAGAATGGAGAGAACTGGCAAAGAAATTGCCAAGAGTCTTCCAGGTGACCTACAGAGGTCTGGCTCTGTGCCTTTCTGCTGCTTATAGACCACCCAGGCCAGCTGGCCAGAAGCAGACAAGCTGTACAGCAGCTGGAGATTAAAGCTCTATCTCCCTGCATTTATTGGCCAAAATACAGATTCCCAGTTGCCACCTTGGAAGATTTTTCCTAATATTTAATTTCAGGAGGAAGGAAAAGATAGGTGCCTCACAGGTGGAGATTGATTATTTTAAATTTGGAAATATATATATATGTGTACACAAACATTGTGCCAATGATATCTTACTAAATACATTTTACATCCTGAAAGATGTATCTCATAATATACTTCAATAATTTAGGCTGCTTTAAAATAGTTGGAGTTATGGTTTCAGATACTCATAGTGTGGCCAAATTGAAGCGGCTGTTCATAGGGCTGCTTAGACCAAGGCTATATCACCCTAAAATAAGATGATCTGTTGTTTTACCAGATTTGAAGTCTTGCTTAAAATATTCTAGTAAAACTAAGAACATTATTAAAATAGCAGATTTCCCTTCTATTTTTAGATATGTAGTTTCTGAAGAGAGACTAAGGAAGAAGCATAACCTAGAAAATTTCAGCCTGAATGGCTGACAATGGACATTAAAAGCAACTGAAGATATTGTACATGAATTGCCTACTGAAGATATTGTACATGAATTGCTTTTCTGTAGAAAAGCTATATCCAGTAGTTATTTCTATGGAAGGGTTTGTTTGACTCAGCATTAATTACACCTTTCTATTCAAGCTCAAAGAATCTAAAGAATAGGTAAAACATGCACCGTTTGAGGGTAAAGGAAGGGAAACCACCTGTAGCTGTGAAATCATGTTCCTCTTTGTTTGGAAGACCAAAAGCCATTCTTAAATTGCTTTGCCACATTCACTAGTGTGTTCTGGCAGCCTTATGCTGCTCTACCAACTGCTCTAACTGCTTAGGGCAAAACAGCCATAAGCACGGCTTAACTTGCCTTTTTGAAGAGGTCTCTTCTACCAGAGAGATGTAAATCTACAAAGCCCACCACTGAACATGCCCTCAAAAGAGCAATCAAGTTAAATATGCTGCTTAAGTTATTCAACTAAGTATCATAAATAATGTATTTGTTAAAATTATTCCTTTCCCTACCCATCTGGAACCAAACAGCAATTATCTGTACGTATGCACAGACTACATGCACACATACATACATTTTACTAAATGTTGGCAGTTGGTCACTCAGGTAAGAAGCTAACATACAATCAGTGCTATTGTTTAGAATAGTTACCAGTTTATACATATATTCTGAATCTCAAAAAGACTTGTGCATTTATGTAATTTCTAACCAAAATGGAAGCAGCAGAGTTTGGGACTCTGCAGCAAACGAGGCAAGGTGAAAACTGCTTCACAGCACGTTGCTCATAGGTGAGGGTTCCAAGTCTGCAGCAATGACATTCTTCAATAGTTCCTGATTAGAAAAGATCCTAGGCTTGTTCAACATACTTGTGCTAGCAAACAACTCCACGCTGTGGACATTTCAGGTACTACTAAAATAATGGGTACTTGTAAAATTCACTGTACTTCATAGAATCACAGAATAGCTTGGGTTGGAGGAGCCTTAATGCCCACCTGGTTCCAACTCCCAGCCATGGACAGGGCTGCCCCCCACCAGCTCAGGCTGCCCAGGGCCCCATCCAACCTGGCCTTGAGCTCCTGCAGGGATGGGATACCACAGGTTCTCTGGGCAGTTGTGCCAGCACCTCACTCTTCTTGGAGTTAAAAATTTCCAACTGGTATCTAATTCAAATTTCTCTTCTTTAAAACCATTCCACCTTGTCACTATCAGACCATGTAAAATGTCAGTCTTCTTCCTCTTCATAAGTACAAGAGGGTCACAATGAAGCTTCCCTGGAGCCTTCTCTTCTCCAAGCTGAACCAGCCCAGCTCCCCCCTTTCTTCACAGAATAGGTGCTCCAGCCTTCTAAGCCTCTCTGTGACCCCTCTCTGGACCTGCTCCAACAGATCCATGTCTTTCTTGTACTGGGTCATGCAGTTCATATGTCACCTCTTGTCACAGCCAGCCCTGACAGGATATACAGAAAATTGTAGGGTTATTATTAATTTAACACCTAGTTTCATACTAAAATTTTCTACAGTACTGCGTAGAGAAGGGACCTTTTAAAAAGGTAGATTTAGAAAGACATTTTCATTTTATTATATTTGTTTTTAATTTAAATTTAGCAAGGAACAAAAAACAACAGAAGGAATTCTGAAAGAAAAGCTGTTCTGTGGCACGACATGCTGTGTTCTGTAGCAGTGGATGTCCTTACATGGTAACTGATAATAAATGCTATAGAATATAGAATATTCTATAGTAGAATATAATGGTCACTTGCCCCGGTCCTGTCAAGCATGAAGCTCATCACATCTTAATATCCAAAAACAAATGTTAGGAATTTTCCAAAGATTCAGCAGAGTTGAAAGTATATTTTTTACAGGATGCTGTAAAGTCTTTCTTGCTCTTGTAGGATGCAGCTTCTGATGCGATCCTGGATCTATGTTCTCTTCTTTGCATTCTATTTTAAGACGGGGAATAAAAGTACAGAAATTTCTGCCAACATCCCTTTTATCTGGCCCATCCCTAGTAGCTACCCTCATGTAACACTGCAGCTGAAACTGAAAAGGAAGGTTGTTTCCCTACTTGCAAGCAACAACCGTGTGTTCAGGAAAGAAGAAATGCATATTCCACCTAATCTCCTGAGCTTCCTCTCTCCCCTGTGGTCTATTTAAAGTTATTCTAGTACTCATTATTGAATCACAGTCACTAAGAAAATACTTTCATAATTTAGACCCTTTGAGCTAAGTAATTTTAAGCAAAGCTGGGGAAAAACTGAGCATACATCAACTATTGTTTGTAGTGACTCATAGTAGCTTTTCCCAGAGTGGCTATATTGGGTAGGTTCCAAAGTTCCTCCTTTTAGAGCAGATGGTAGAAAGCTTTTATTCTGTTATTATTACTGTATAATACCACAATTTTAGGGGTTGAAAGGGACCTCTGCAGATCATGTAGTCCAACCCCACTGCTAAAGCCAGTTTCCCAAAGGTTCCCAAGAGTTGGTTATGCAGGAAAGCAGTCAGGTGGGTTTTGAATGGCTCCAGAGAAGGAGACTCCACAGCCTCACTGGGCAGCTTGTTACAGTGCTCAAAGAAAAGAAGCCTGTCTTCATGTTCATATGAATCCTATGTTCCAGTTTATGAGCACTGCCCTTTGTTCTGTTGCTAGGCAAAAGGAGCCTGCCCTTTAGATATTTATAAGCATTGATAAAATCCCCTCTTAGTCTTCTTGAGACTAAACAATCCCAAGTCTCTCAGCCTGCCCTACTAACAGCGATGCTTCAGATCCCTAATCATCCTTGTAGCTCTCTACCAGGCTTTCTAGAAGTTCCCTATCTTTTTTAAACTGGAGAGCCCAGAACTGGACACAGTACTACAGACGTGACCTCACCAAGGCACAGTAGAAGAAGAGGATCATCACCCTCAACCTGCTGGCCATGCTCTTTTTAATACATCCCAGGGTACCACTAGTCCATCTTTGCCACAAGGGCACACTGCTGGCTCATGGTCAACCTGTTTTTCACCAGAACACCTAGGTCCTTCTCTGTAGAGCTCCTTTCCAGCAGGTCAGCTCCTAACCTGTACTCAGGTATGTGATTATCCCTCCCCAGGGGTAGGACAGTGAACTTGTCTTTGTTCCAACTCATAATGTTCCTCTCCATCCAGCTTTCCAGTCAGTCCAGGTCTCACTGAATGGCAGCACAACCCTCTGGAGTGTCAGCCACTCCTCCCAACTTTCTATCATCAGCAAACTTCCTGAGGGTGCACTCTGTCCGTTCGTCCAGGTCACTGATGATGATACAGAATAGGGCCAGATCCAGCACCAACCCCTAGGAAACACTACTAGTTATAGACTCCAACTAGACTCCACTGATCTCAACCCTCTGAGCTCTGCTAGTCAACCAGTTCTCAATCCACCTCACTGTCTGCTTGTCTGTCCCACACTTTCTAAGTTTCATTACGAGGATATTGTGGTAGTCAGTGTTAAAAGCCTTGCTGCAGTCAAGGTACACAACACTCACTGTTCTCTTCTCATCTTACCAGCCAGCCAACACGTCATAGAAGGCTACCAGACTGGTCAACCATGATTTCCCCTTGGTAGATCCATATTGACAACTCCAATTGCATGGTAGGACAGTTAACAGAAAAATAGGCAAGAACAACAATTGCACTCTAGTATTTTATTTAGCTCCAGGACAGTCATGCCATTGGAAGGTGACTCTGAATACAATATATTACAGCAGAATTTACTTTCTTATGAATAGAATAATTAGTTGTATGGCCAAAAAACAGGATGCTCCCCAAGAAAACTTTATTCATAACCAAGTGGAAAAAAAGTGGCTAAAAAGTCTTCTGTGTACTCTTAGCTTGAATTATTGTAGTTAAAGAGACCAAATTACAATGTCAAGTTTGTATCTCTGGATGCACTACTGCATAGCCAACAATTCATTGCATGGGTCTCCTTCTTTCCTAAACTGTACAATAGTTATACAAAAGTATGTATATTTAATTTTGATATGCCCACTTTTTTGCATTGTGCCACATGTGTCCATTTCTTGTCAGATATAAATATTTGGGGATCTTTTTGATGATGAATTAACAAAAAGATCACAGAAAACAACAACATCAAGCTGCTCTGTATATTAATATTATATAATGCTTATATGATGTATGCTTTGAAATGAGCTTGGGATTTTTCTGGAGGGATTGCAAATTATGTATTTTAATTGCACCGTCAAGAGACATTGTCTTGAAAACATGCCTTAAATGATTAGGATAAGCAGGAACTACTTTTTGGCAGTTTACTTTAAAAACAATAGAGGCATCTAGTGGAAGTGCTTGAGGACTGCAGCTGACAGAGAATGCATCAGTGCACAGCTGATTTTCTTACATTACTTCTTCCAGGATTGAATGTCATTAATAGAATGACAAATGCCAACTGTGACTATGCTTAAAGATTTAAGAAGGGGCTAATCTTAAATTTAATGGTATTTAGGCTCTCTGAGGAGAACTTTATTTAGGAACCTACGTTATTTTTTCCAAAGTGATCCAGGCAAGCTGGTCCACAGAAGGATTTATACGAGCAATGTTTACAATGCCATTTCTTAAAGATGTGGCCAGCCGCGGTGCAATTTATAGGCCCTGGTTACCTGAGCTATTGGATTCCCTATAAAACATGATTGAATTGGGCATGCAGAAAAGTGATCTTTTTGTGAGCAGGCTGAATGAACAGCCACACAAAATGGGCCATGGCAAACACTGAGGATAAGCATAAGCCTTACACACCCAGGAACATGAAGACGGTTAAGCCCAAGAGGAAACCCAGCCTACAGCCACACTGACTGACAAACAGAAGGCATGAAGGCCCAGGGCGTGGTGACTGCTGTTTTTAAGTTTTCCCTTCACATCCCTCCCATAGCTTTTGTAAAACACTCCTTTTTTAGCACGCTTCAAATCTATCCCTGCCCATGTAAGGAAAATAATAATATAAATAGGGGTTGGATTCTTGCAGCTGGTTTTCAATCTTCTGGCAAATTTCACTGAAAATGAATTAAAATTTTAGCTCATATTGAAGGTTGGTGTTTGAGCATAGGAATTAATTAACAAAGCTCATTCTCGCAGCTTTAAGCCACAACTTTATTGCTTCCTCTGCTAACCACAGCAGCACTTACTTCTTCCCCAAATTTCCTTCACTTGCTGAGACAGATTCCTTCCCCAAATTGCACTGCGGCCTCAGAGCCTGTAACGTCGGGGGTTGTCCCCTTTAAGAAGGGCAGAACTCGGTTACGGGAGCCGGCTGCTGCTTTTGCTTTCCTAGCGTGTTTTCAAGCGATTTTCTTCGTGTTTCTGCGCTTTTTATTTATTTGTTCGTTTGTTTTTAAACACCGAAGCCAAGAATTCCGCCTTCTCGGCTCCTTCCCTTTGGACCATGACGCCGCAGCCGGGGCGTGCTAGCGGGGAAGGGCAAGGCAACGCCGGGCTGGGCTGTACCGCCCGGCCGTGAGGCGGCCCCGCAGCCGCCCCGCCCCGCTCACCTGCGCGACCCCGTCCCCGACCAGCCCCCAGCCAGCGCGGAGACCGCCGCCGGTTCGCAGCTTGCCCGGTTCCGCGATCGGTTTGCGGCGTTTCGTCCCGCCCCGACCCCTCCCCGAGCGCCGCCGCGTTGCCATGGCACGTCCCGCTCGGCCCGAGGAGGCGGCGCGGCCTGGCGGGGCCTGAGCGGCGGGAAGCCCGGAGGCCGAGCCCGGGCGGACGCGGAGCAGTGCCCTGGCCGCAGCGCCGCCGCCCCGTCCCCCGCCGCCCCCCGCTCCACCGCCGTGCCCCGACTCCAAAGATCCGGCGGCGGGCGGCGGCGGCGGCGGCGGGCGCCGGCTGGAGCAAGCGGCGGGGAAGATGGCGGGGAACGGCGGAGGCTTCACTGGGGCCGGGAGCGGGGAGATCGTCCAGCTCAACGTGGGCGGCACAAGGTGAGGCGGGCGGCGGGGTCGGGTGGCGGGCTGGCCCGGGGGGCGCTCGGGCCCGAGGGGGCGGTGGGGCCGTGGGGTGGGAGCCCCGTGTACTGGGCGGGGCGCTGCGCTGTGAGCCCGAAACAAGGCTCGTCCGACAGGGCTGTCGGGACAGGGGGCTTGGGGGCCGCTCGGGAAGAGCGGACTGACGCGATATTGCAGTTACTGGCCGGAACGGAGAGCTGCGTTGTAAAACGTACACTGGAGTCGTGGAAGGTGACGTGCAGGAGTGTTGGTGGATTGTGAGGGAGCTGTGGGCCATCTGTGGCCAGCATCGGCGTGATAAATGGTGCAAATGTTCCTGTCAGAATGCGTAGGCATGAAAGCATTTGGATTACGGGAGGTAGTGGAAGCTGAAGGAACGTGGCTTCCCGAGTCTGCACGCATTGTAAAGCCAGCTCTAATCAATAGGAATTACTGCCTTAAATATAATACTATTGTGTTACTCGGAAGACAGACTTGCTTTCTAAATAACGTGCCAAAATCTTTCTTAAAGGAGGGCGCTGTAAAACCTCCTGCAGAGTTCTTTTGCTGTAATAAAATGCTCAGAACCTGGTTCTGCCATGAGAAGCTGCTTGTGAATTAGTCAGGCAAAACTCATCCATAGTGATGCTGTCAGAATAACTTTGGTGCTGGTTTTGGACTGGGTTTCATGTTACCCTGAATAAGGCGCTTCATTGAACTCAGTCTCTGGAATTATAGGCCAGTTCATTGTTTCTTATTGCAAGTAGGATCACGAAGATACTTCAGTCTTATGTTTTAAAATTGTTCTTACTCCTATGACTTTATACTTCGTTTTTAACTGAAGCGTTCTAGATTCTACTTTCTGGATTTAAGGAGCCAGAAATGTGTATACATAGGCATTTACCTTTCACTAGGTAGGCAGTAGACAATTGTAACAACCTTCTGCATAAGGATTGATGATCGGGAGTGCATGGGCAGAGTACATGTTTCTTCTTTCCTCTCCACCAGTTCCTGTGGTCCGTATTAAAAACCTGAGACTCTTATTTTTGTTTGGAAAGCTGTCTGATGTGGGTTATTTAGTCCAGAGATCCAACTGAGCAGAGTTCCTGTGTTTTGATGTGAGATTCCCTCTGCTCCCAGGGACTGCCAGAGCTGCTCTGCTGCATGTGTTTGCTCCAGCAACTGTGGTCTCAGCTTTTGAGGATTCCTTAGCCAGGAGTGCAAGGCTCTCGCAAGTTAGCAATCACAGAAATTACCATAAAAAGTTTGACGGATTCTCTGACATTTTGCCTTCCTCTGCTTGTAATTCTACTAGCGCAGCAGACTGTGAAAATGGCTGTTTTACACTGGACTGTTAAGTGTGTCTGTTTCCAATTGCCTGTGTTATTCTTTGAGATAACAGTAGGCTGCCATGTGCTTCAGATTATTTGAGGATATTGCGCGCTGTTTACCTAATTTCCCTTTTCTTTGTTCAGCAATCCTGAATGTTTTCATAGTTGCATCAGTTTTCCTTATTGCTTAAATTAATTTATTTAGTATTTCTCATTGAGTGTCAGAAAAATGCCAGCAAGTTATGGTTCTAGTACATTTTCCATACCTTTTTCTATATATATATTTTTTTCCTGTGCGTACCTTCCTGAGGAACTATAGGAACTTGGTGTCTTTTTGTTTTGTGGTTCCTTCCCACTCCAAACATAAAAATAACTGAAAGCTTTAAGATACCAGACAAGTTAAGCCTTCAGTTTGTGAAGATCTCTAAGAGGGTTAATTGGGAGGGTGTTGCATCTCTCCCCTTTGTCACAAGTGACGTCTAGATTAATCCCAGGTATAATTGATGCAACGGATTGTTTTCTATTGTGCATGATTAAATGAATCATGGATTGCTTTCAGTTATGCACATACTGTAACATGGTTAAATGAATTGTACCCTAATGAATTGTACCCTATGCTGGAAATAGAGAAGGGCAGCGTTACTGTGAGAAAAGCTGTGTTGCGAGTGTGAAACTATACTCAGAAGTCACTTTCCATTTAAATAGCAAACAGTTTTGATTCTTTTCTTTCTTTTGTACAAAAGACATTGTGCATCTTTGTGCTTAGAACGCTGATACTGTAGATTTTGTGTTAAGAACAGATTTGTCATTGTTATACTTGCAGTGAGGAGCTGCACAATCTGCATTTTGTGCAGAATGGATGGCAGTTCCATATAGCATTTACGCTTCTGACTCTTAAACAATATAAAGTAATGCTTTTTGTTTACTTTTTCCTCCCAAGAAAACTGAAAACCACCAGTGAAAAGTATATAAATATGTAGTATAAAATAAATTGTGACATATTTCTGCACTATAACGAGACTTTATATTTTACCTTTGCAATTCCTTGTTAAATTCCTATTAGCAAAGATGTCACCCAAGGTTTCTCAGTAGTAATGCTACTAAGAGACAACCAGGCAGGTGGTGCTGAGCATTAATTCATTTCCCAAGCTGCCAGCCCAGTTATCTTTCTTTCCATTTAATCAAAAAAATAGCAGAAGGAATTCGTAGGTATTTATTATGTAAAAAAATGTCTGGAGAAAGTTATGCTGTAACTTTTATTATTTTGCAATATTGTTATGATTCATAACAACAATCATAAGATATTTTCTTACTTTTAACTAGTAATGTAGCACTGTGGGCTCCTAAGAAGGCCCAAGAAGCAAAACTACAGAGAATTAAAATAATTGGTATTAACTTGTTACTATAAAATATTTGCATGAGTCTTAATGTAGTCATTTGCACCCTTCGACACCTAAGTGAGGTTAACATGCAGTTAATGACAGATGTGGTGCAGTGTTGGTAAACTTACGCTTATTTTCTGGGTTTTTGTATCTGTGTGCATGTCTGTGGCTTTGTTTATTTATTTTTAAAGCACATGATTTTGACAAAGTATGAGAACCAAAGAATGTTTGGGACAGTGTGTTACAAGCAGGAAGAATGATGGTCTAAGCTTCATGCTTAGGGACGATCTGTGCAAAGAAACTGCACACAAATTCTTTGACTTTGTGTAGTTATGTTTCAGAAGTTTGAGATCCCTGCCTGTTTCATATCAGCTTTGCAGGACGTATCAAAGAATTTGACAAATGACAATTTCCTCCAATTTTACGCCTAATTCTTAACTTGTAACTGTGGTCTCCTAGGTTCAGCACTTCGAGACAAACACTGATGTGGATTCCAGACTCCTTTTTTTCCAGGTATTTGTAAGAGCTAATTTTTTGCCATAAATATGTTTTTATTCCTTATTGCTTTTTCCCCATCACAAGCAATAGGATGGGTTGATCTGATATAAGCTAGTATCCAAAATGCTTCTTCTGTCTCTGGCACTGGCAGCTTACATGTGCTGCGGAGTTGTTGGACTGTCCTGGAAATAGAGGTTCCAGGAAATATGCAGGAAAGGGAGATGTGACCAACTCTATTGGTATAATGCCACTTGTGATTGTATTGCCCATACATAGTAGCACCATGTTTAATGTTTCTTGAGTTATTGCTGTTCCCCAAGTCAAATAAAGGTTTTGTCTGGTGCTGTGGGATCAGTTGTATTATTGAGTATCTTTTTGCTAACCTTTACCTCCCTACTGTGACTACTTCTGAAGGTTGTGCTGCTTAATGTTTGTACTCTAATGATTGCCTGCTGTAGTCATCGGGGTGACTACACCACCCTAATTAATTCCAAACACATGAAGGAAAACCTAAGTCTTGCAGTTTTGCTTTTTTGCATTAGATTTTTGTATTCTAGACTTCCTTTCAAATAAAATTCTGGCAGCTGGCATGGACAGGCAGCATTACCTGCTTCTGTTAGAAATACTCAGATAAATAGAGAGTCAGAGAGATGTCTCTGAGATCTTCTCAGAGGTGTGGAAGAGAGTCACAGGAAAGAAGTCCTTTGCTGTTCTCCCAGTCTCAACACTAAATGTAGAATCTAAGGAGGTTACTCTGAAAGTGCTCCAGTACCGAAAAATCTCCAAGCTAACTGCTATCCAGTGTCAGTTGGGATTTGGAAATAAAACTGTTGATGTTACTGAGTTTGCTTTTTGTCTGTAAAATGAAATTTTGGTGGTGTTTTCTGCTGGTTTGGAACAAGAAGACTTTGATCTGATGGGAGGGAAGGTTTTAAGTAAAATAAGATAAAAGCTCATCCATCCCATTCCTGCCCAGTAAGTCCATGCAGAATGGATTATTTATTTTTCCTTTTCATCTGATTTTACTGATTTCCTTGGTCGTTACAAACTTTGCAGCCCTCTGGTTGCCTCGGAAAAGTTTTCCATCCTTCCAGGCTTGTGTTTGTTCTCTTTAGGAATCTGAAAAGTGGTTGTGCAGGTTTTAGCCTTTCCTTAGGTTTGCATGCACGGTTCCTTTGCTCAGGAGAAATGCACCGTGTGGTCTCATCAGCCTTCCTCCCAGCATTTTCCCTTATCTAGGTAGTTTTTGTTAGCTCAGCTATGCTGTTTTAAGAAAATGCAACCTACAGAGCATAAATACAACAAACTGATGGTGAACTTACTTTGTATTCATGTTAGCGTGTTCCTTGGTTACATCTAACTATAATTTCCTTTATTTTAGTTTGCTGAGTGGAAGAATTTCAACACTGAAGGATGAAACTGGTGCTGTGAGTAATAAATGTATTATATTAATGTTGTGCTTTCAATTAGGTTCTCTCCTAAAGAACATTCACTCCAGGTGCTAATGATTATGCTGCCCAAGTCAGCTGTGCTAAAAGCTTGGAAAACAAATGGTCACACGAATGAAAAACATGCACATTCCTGGACTTTTAAAAACTGGCTCAGCTTTTGACAGCATTTTCTCAGTCATTGTATTATATTACCCCAGTAGTTGTGTTGCAGAAGCCTGCGTTCACAGTACTGACAGCACTGTCTCTGTTTATGAGTCCGTGAGGAGTAATGTTCAGCTGGACTTGTGTTTGTATTTTGACACCATTTGAATAGAAGGAAAACAGGGGACTTGGAATCACTTGTAAATATTACCATGTGTTTTCCTTGCCTTTTGTTGCAGAGCAGAACAAAGTCTGCCATCATCTCTTCTATAATTTCAAAACCTGCTTACTGTGGTGTTTGTGCTGTTATGATTGGGAGTATTTGATCTGGTCATATTTGGAGAAGATTTTAAATACCAAAAAACAGCATTTTTTTTCTCCTGGTTGTCCTGACTGAGACAGAGAAAGATCTTGTAGGTGTAACCATTTGTATATCATGCTGCTGGTTGCTAAACTTTCAATGAAAATTGATGACATCTCTGAATTTCTTGGTTCTGATCTTCAGAGATAAAGGAAACAGGAGCAATGTGTGTATTTTTATGCTCATTCTGCATTGTACAGACAATGCAAATACAACAACAGTATTTATTTTCTTCAACTGAAAACCTGCTAATTGCTGTATTGCAGGGGGATGGGTAATTTTCATTAGCTGTTGGATATTTAGCTGAAGGATCTTGACATGGAACTGTAACTTTGGTTGGCAAATGTAGCAAAATGGCCATTTCTGTGTGTGTTATTCTTAAATTTGAAACTAGTTACAGCGATGCTGTTGAATGGTAAGGCACACAAGTACTTTGCTACATGTGTAGAGGTAGTTGTGGTGAAAACGCTCTAGACTTTTCTTCAGATTTTAGTATATTTACTGAAATTTGGACACAGTATGAAGTCTGAGAACCTATTGATGTTTTTCGAGTCTCTAGAACTTAGGCTTGTGGATGTTTTGGTGGGCTTGGTTTTTTGTCTTTTTTAACTACCATCTACTTGCAACAGTGTTTGTATATATGTCTTTAAGAACCTTGAATTAGTGCAAGGCAGAAAAATAATGAGAACAGAGATGCTGTCTGAAAACTTTGGACAAGGGAGAATGGTTTTAAATTAAGGCAAGATTTAGGTTAGTTATTAGGAGGAAGTTTTTCACTCAGAGCGTGCTGAAGCACTGGAACAGGTTGCCCACGGAGGCTGTGGATGCCCCATCCCTGGAGACATTCAAGACCAGGCTGGATGTGGCTCTGGACAGCCTGGTCTGGTGGCTGGCGACCCTGCACACAGCAGAGGGTTGAAACTACTGATCGTTGTGGACTTTTTCAACCCAGGCCATTCTATGATTCTGTGATTTTATGTTTGTGTGTTGACTGCACCATCTTCAACTCCTCTTTCCCACACCTAACACAAGAAAGCATGTTGACAGTTGCTCCATAATAATGTTAAAAGTACAACAATTTTTCCTTGCAGATATTTATTGATAGAGATCCAACAGCATTTGCACCCATTTTAAATTTTCTTCGCACGAAGGAGCTAGACTTAAGGTAAGAAATTCTGATTGTTTCAAGTGAAAATTAATTGGCTCAGATGCATTAGAAATTGAGCAATTCCCATATGAAAAACAGGTTTACTCATCTGGGTGTCTAATAATAGTCTCAGCTTCCTTGTAAACCTGGGCCCTTGTCTACACTGGGTATATGTGTAGGTATATGACATGTTGGAGGCAGTCACAGCATTATTTTTTGTTAGTGGATTCTTACAGTTTAGACTACTTCTGGCAATGCATTTCTCTACTTCTTTGTTGTTATGAAATATTATTAATGTTAAGATTACTTTTAGTTGTATGCAAATATTTATATTCAAGATTGTAGTGGCAGTGGTAAGTCAGGGATTGAAACAGTGATTGAGCACCTGATGGGAAGGCAGGGCCAAATCAAGGGAGCTCAGGTGCATGTAATGCTCCTGACTGACTGCACATGGTAGAGCTGGGATCCAGTCCATCCCATTCTCATTTAAGGGTTGGTAGTGGAGGCATAGGGATCTTTCTGGAATTCCTGCATGTGTGAAGCCTTCCAAGGGTAAGCGTATTTTTTTTCCTTTGTTTCTGCTGCTGCATTTGGGCTTAACCTTACTTGCTGCAGCCTTGGTCTTTGCTACCTCTGATATTATTGCTGTGCTTTCCATCACGTTATAGCGTTACAAAGGTGTCATCTTACTATGTTCTTTCTTGTTTCTTTTGTTTGTTAGGGGGGTGAGTATTAATGTTCTCAGACATGAAGCTGAATTCTATGGAATCACTCCTTTAGGTAATTTAATTTAACTTTATTTTCTTGTGAGCTCATTTCATCTTTGTTCCTACCATCAGGAATCAATTACAAATCCTTAGTAGTTGTAACTGTGTAGGTTTTTGAACTTACTGATATATAAGGTTATTTGAAATTAGGTCATGTTTCCTGGAAAGTGAAATCTATGATTGTACTGTTCTTTTTCCATCTCAGTTAGGAGACTGCTTCTATGTGAAGAACTGGAACGCTCATCTTGTGGCAGTGTCCTGTTTCATGGCTACCTGCCTCCTCCAGGTACTTTTCTGTTTTGGTGTTATGTTGAGCTGCTTATTGCTTCATATGTGGGGGCAATTGGCAATCAAACTGTCCAGAAAAAGCCTTCATATGGAATGGTTAAAGACAACTGGTTGCACTGAACGTGGTTCTGACCGAAAAGTAAGATGTAACAGTATGCTATATGAAAGGATAGATTTAAAGTACTGGAGGAGTGGGGGTGGCATTTTATAGCCAAACAAACTGTGTTTAGTAGCAGGCCAGAGCAGAGGTTCTTCAAGTACACTTCAGTTGTTGTTGGTGGAGAGGGCTCTTTTCTTTCTGATGATGCAGTTACTTTATGTTTCCTATGCCAGTAGATGTAGTAATCATTAAGAGAAGCTGATTTGTCATGTTAGACTTCTACTTCTCTGCAGAGATGAACACATTTTGTGTGTTAACCTGAAGACTGGGGCATAACTTTTGTTCACAAGTTTTCTGAAGATGTTTTTTTTAACTGCTTGTGAATGTCTGAGTAGAGAGCAGAAATGTTCTGTACTGGGATACAGCCTAATTCTTACAGGTAGTGGATTAGACTTTGGGTTAATATAAACTAACTCCAAATTTTCAAAACAAATGAATATTTGTTATATTGCTGAAGTTTAGGGAACGAGACAAAACATCTATTTTCTTTTACAGGTATTCCCAGTCGTAAAATAAATAATACTGCTGGGCCACCAACTGATATTAGAACTGGTCAAAACTGCTCTGAGAATGATATTCATGGAGGCGGTGTCCAACCTACACTTGCTGGTACTGGAGAAGGTACAGTCAGGCTAGGTGAGGGGTGTCATTTTTAAAACCAAAACAAACTGTGGGAAATTGTCATCAGAAAAGAAAAATGTGCGGTTATTTGTGGTTCAGTCTGTTGTTTTTTCTTTGCCTGACCTTAAATCGTTAAACAGTTACTTAGACACTCCTTCCTATATAGTATTTATGGCTTATTGTTGTATAGTCAAGACACTGGACTGAGAAGGAAGGCACGTCAAAATCCTTTGTGCACCCTTAATATGGCTGCTTAGCTAAATGCCTTACACCATACTGGAAGCCAGGAGAAAATACTGTCTGGACAGTGTCTCTTTGGTCTTTGTTCAGCACCATGAATCTCCTCCTTGCTCTTGCCCCCCATGTCTTTTTCCTGGTACCTCTTTCACCCTCAAGAATCAGAAGTCAAAAAGATAGTATTCAGTTGTTTGACTATATTGAGTATTTTCCATACAAAATATTTAAAAACTAAGCAGGATAGGATTGAGCTGTTTTTTTCCAGCTGTTGGCTCTGTAAGCAAAATTAGGCTCTTAGAATTGTCATTTCTGTTGTAACTATGTAAATTGTAGCACTGTTAGGGAGATCTTGATTATGGTAAAGGTTGAATGTTAACCACAAGAAAGATTAAAATAAGCCTCTTCTTGGGTTGCTGCAAATTTGGAAGAGGGCAGTCTAAGGAGAAGGGAGGTAGAAGATGTGCAGACTTTAGGCCTTCTCTTTGTAGTGTGTGAAAGCTGAGAGCTAACTGGGAAATAGCATAATGATGATTTTCAGTGCCATTCGGTGCTTCTGCCAAACTTAATGCAGTTACATATCAGAAATAGGACTTACTGGTATTCTAAGATACTGTAAATTTAATCAGTCTGCAACTGATACGGGGTTGCATCAGCTGTTTGGATGAAACTTTTACAGAAGAAGGGCACTGTTTCTTATTTGATAACATTCCTGAATTTTTTTTTGCCAGATTATCAGACTTTAAGATTGTTTTCAAGGAAATACGATCATATACTCGCCTCTTTCTACTTAATGAATGCTTTTCATTGTACATGCAGAGATGAAATGTCTTCCTTCTTGGTAAGAACTCTGGTAGTTGTGAGGATTGCGAGGGATATCAACAGCTAAAATCTGACTGAAATATTTCTTGTAATGTTCTTAACAAAGTTTCTTTCGAATATCTGAGCAGGGAATCCTAGCCCATTCTAGATACATCTGCTCATCTTCTATTTAATTGTACATCACTTCACTGACTTCAGATTTTTTGTTGTTTTCAGGATTTCCTGTGGATCCGCGGAAGGTTCTAATAGTAGCTGGCCATCACAATTGGATAGTAGCTGCCTATGCTCATTTTGCTGTTTGCTACAGGTATGAATGAAGTTACTTGTGAGACTACAGAAATCTAATAGAAACAAAATAAGCTTCATGCTTTGCTAAATCATAGCAGATCAGTCTGTCCTGAAATGACATTATATTGTGTGTGTTCAGTGTGATTGTAGTGGACTGAACAGTAAAACTTGTGCATTAAGAAATATAATAACATATTTAGACTTTCTTTTAGGCTGTTTGTAACAGATGTTATTTAAATACTTATGATAGTTGTTATAAGGCTGCAGCAAAGCCCAATGCGTCTTTAAAAAATACTACTTTTCTCAAAATACTGCAGAAGTTGTTAAATTATGTTAATAAGTTTGTGAGAATGTCTTGGTTGCTTGCAAAGACTTAACAGCAGGACTGCAATATCTGTAAGTTGCTGCAGTACAATTTATTATGCATGCTATATGGGTAGAACACAGGAATCTGTGGTGCTCCAGGCAGGGTGCAACATTGAAAGTGAAACTATGGGCAAATTACTGGAGATGTTTCTGCTTTCCAAGTACATAAATGTTAATGTAGAATGCTGAGATTCAGTGTGTTCTAGTCAGTTGGGAAATATGAAGATGATTGCCTAAAATAAATCAGGTAAGTTGTGCTCTTTTGACATCATATTAGTTTTTAAGGTGAATGGGCAAGTGATTTTCTGAAAATAAAGCTTGTTGCTATAGTTTGTTTACTATATATAATAAACAGAAAATGACTGAATGGTACAGCTTTATGCCAAAGCATAACTGAGTATCTTGCACAACATCAGTTTCATTTGCCACTGGAAATTAATAAAGTTCTTTTAAGTTTTTATAGTCGACTTTATTCTCTAATATTTGAATTGATCAAGACTGTGGCTTGGTCTTGTAACTTATGTATTAGATGTGCTAATATGAGGAAAATACCAGCTAAGGGTTCTAGTAGCTTCAAAGCAGTGAAGTAATATATGTCATCAGATTTAAAGAAAATGCAGTTTTTGTAAAGTATAGTGCTTAGTTGGAGTTTCAATTGTCATTTCATAGCTCAGCCTGTGTCTCACTTCAATGTATAGGAGGGAGAGGAGAGTCTTTGATAGGTCTGTACCCATTGTGAGATTAAGAAACATTGGTTCAAATGTTGGTTTGACCAGTTTATTACAAATCTTAATCAGGGAAATGGGGGAGTGGAGAAGGGAGATAGGAAATAGAAGCAAGGAGTTTTTATAGGAAGCAAGAGGGAGATAGTCACCAGCATGGATCCAGCGTGGTTTGTAGCTCAGTCATTGATCTTCAGTAGTGGAGGGTCATCAGGCGGTTGTTGTTCTGAAAAGTTGTCTTCCTCAACAGTGGTAGTACCAACTTATTTGTAAGTCCAAAGTAGTTGACTAGGCTCTCCAGGCAGCTTCTGGCTCTGGGAAGTCAGCAGAAACTCCTTTGTTCCCACCTTCTGGGCTTTGCCAGCAGATGAGAGGGAGTAGGGATGCCCACCTGCATCCTGTTTTTCACAGACATGATGAATCATTCCCCAATTTTCCCATACCAAGCTGGAGCTATTTAGTCACAGGCCAGATCTTCCACCAGTAAACATTCCTGAGCACTGTCTTCAGGAGGCAAACAGCTCTGAAGGAAGGTGCTTTCAAATGTCCCCAGGGTGGTGTTGATTGTCACACTGTAGCACCCACTGCTTGCTTCCTCAGTAAATCAGTTAGAGTCTTATCACAAGAAATACCTCAGAAAGCAAGCTTTGAGCCAGAAAACAAGGGTTCTCACAGCCTGTAAACCAGATCATCCACACGGGGCAGGCTTAGACAGAATTGTCTGTTTCTGAATCTTTAACCTCTTCTTCCTGTTACTTCTGCTCTTTCAGAATCAAAGAATCATCTGGATGGCAGCAGGTTTTCACAAGTCCCTATCTGGACTGGACTATTGAGCGAGTGGCTCTTAATGCTAAGGTGGTTGGAGGACCTCATGGAGACAAGGATAAGATGGTTGCAGTTGCCTCAGAGAGCAGCATAATCTTATGGAGCATTCAAGATGGCGGTAGCGGCAGTGAAATTGGTAATGCCTTCTTTGGATTTATTTTTATGTTTAACCAGAAAGTAGTTGATGAATTTATTTTGGACTATAGAGAGTAAGCATTTTCAAAAGCCGACAAATCAAGCCTCCTGTTATAGCATATTAACTTCATTTTCTGTCTTGCTAGAGGAACCTTTTCTTAAAGTCAAAAAGATGAATAAAAAGTAATCTGCTTACTGAACAGATACTGACCGATGTTTACTGTTCAGTTTTTGTGTGGAGATGCAAATCAGAGTTAACTGCAAGTCCTGTGGAAAGTTTGAATATAGGCCTGTCATGGAGTTAACTAGATCAATCTATGCCTGTGACAGGGCAGTAGGCTTATGCTCCCCCATCCCCCGGCCCCACAAAATGGAAGGGAAAGAGAAAAGGGGTAGGGAGATGGGAGCTGGGTGCAAGGAAGGAGGAAAAAAGAAAAGGAAAAAAAAAAACAGCGGCATGGATCTATGGTGGAAAATTTATTTTACTAACTATGATATCGGAATGCAAGATAACACAATATAATACAGTCTAATTGAAATTGAGACTAATAAATAAGATAGGAGAGAGAGAGTTCTTGAGACAGAGTCAAACCTGAAAAGCTTGAATGGCTTGCAATGCAGCCTCCAGCACCCACTGCAAGGCAGTAAGAGCCACCCCACCCAGAAGGGCCAGGTCCCATGCCTTCCATAATGCATAGGGATAGGTACCTGGAATTAGAGCATTAACACTTTAACTCCCAGTGCACTACGTGATGTTATGATGTGGAATACTGAAAACCAAAACAACACAAAACTGTGACAAGGCCACAGCATAAGGGAATAAAGCTACTGAGGTCAAAAGCTAGATACTGGGGGATTCTGTTCTTTTCTTGCCTTTTCCTTATTAAAGCCATATTTTTTACACAGAGATGATGATAAGACTTCAGGTCTCTGCTAAATATAGTTAATAAGTAGCATTTAGAAGAAGACAGTTTGTTCTTTATGTAACTTGATATCTAGGTGAGGAAGATGTACTCTGTACTAACCGAAGCATGCAGGTATTTCTTGTTTGTCTTTACTGACACTGAAGGATACACAGTTAGGGAGGCTTTGAAACAGCAAGAAAAGATTTTTAGGAGTAAATGTTCCTTGGTATTGATCTGATGACTGGTCTGACCGACTGTTGTTCAAATACAGGGCAAGTTTGGGAGGCATTGAAGGAAATAAGGCTAGGAATTTCCTTTAGCATAATCCTGGTGTTTGAACCACCACTGTCATTCCAGTAACGCCTGTTTCTTCTGCATGTGGATATTGTTAAATGTGATGGCAGTTTCTTTATGTGAATTGTTCTCTGAAACTGAATGCCAAAATAACTTTATTTAAACGCATCTTCATAATTGAAATAATGAGAATTTAGTATTCAATGGAATGAAAATGACTAAGTTAGTTCACTATGAGACAGCAGTGTGCTCTTGTGGCCAAGAAGGCCATGAAATGTGTGAAGAAGAGCATGGCCAGTGACCAGTGGTCAAGAGAGGTGATCCTCCCCCTCTATTCTGCTCTGCTGAGGCCACATCTGGAGTACTTTGTGCAGCTGTGGGCTTCCCCAGGACAGACTACTGCACAGAGAACAAGTCCAAGACAGGGAACTACTGGAGAGAGTCCAGTAGAGGGCTGCAAAGGTGATTAGGGGCCTGGAAGCATCTCTCTTATCAGGAAATTCTGAGAAATCTGGGACTGTCCAGCCTGGAGAGAAAAAGACTGATTCTGGGGAAGTTATCAACACAAATATCTATAGGGCAAGATGGACCAAGCCTTTTTTGGTGACACCAAGTAATAGAACAAGGGACAATGGGCACAAACTGAAACAGGAGATTCCACTTGAGCATGAGGAAAAGCTGCTTTGTTTGGAGGATGACAGAGCATTGGAACAAGCTGCTCAGAGAGGTTGTTGAGTCTCCTTTGGAGATATTCAAAGTCTGCCCGGGCATTTTTATATGCAACCCACTGTTGGGAACTTGCTTTAGAAGTAGGAGTGAACTAGATAATCTCCCAAGGTCTTTTCTAACCCTTATGATTATGTGAAATTTATATTCTGGTACATGTGCCTTTATTTGAAAGATAGAACTTACTTTGAGGTGATCTGGCAATTTCTAGCTCTGTTACTCTAGCTCTCATTAGGTTCTGTTAACTTAAACTATGACTGAAGAGGGGGAAGAGGGAAGTAGTTATGCCAAACAAACTGTGCTGCATTGGAGTGATTTTGTGAAACCAAGGAAGTTCCACTTAGCCTCTTTTTGGCCGGGGGAAGCCTGTGAGAGTAAGTACCTATAAGGTTGAATCTTTCATCTAAGATTGATCAGAATGTGCTGTTCCACTTCTGGATAATAGGTTATATTTCAGGTGTTCTAGACCAAACAATATACTTGTATTCAGTAATAGTAATAATTTGAATGTAACCGCCTTGTTTTCTTATAGCAGCAAATGCTTACAATCCTTGTTTGTGTTAGAGTATGTTGCTACTATCTTGTGAAAGAAACTACTTATCCCAAGCAGTCTTTGCAGCCTGGTAATGCCACCTACAGAAAATTGCGTGGACTGGCATCTTTGTGATAGAGCTCTCCCAGAGATCATTCCTTCCTTTCAGTATTACTTACATAAGACAGTACTGCTGAATTGCTGCTGTAAGCAGTATTTTACTGAGAGAGACCCTTAAGAGAAGAGGCTGTCATTATGCATAGCATTGTCTCCCCTGTTGATGGTTCTCAAGATTGTTGAACCTAAGCAGGACTGACACTTCAAATTCCTCCAGACCCTTCAAGCTGTCTTCCTTGATTTCCTTGAACCTCATCCTGCTCTGGAGTAATCAATTCCAGTTTCTGTGGATTTTTTATTATTGCTCTTCTCGCAGTGCCCTGTACTGCTGAATCTTATCTGCATCGAATGATTGTACTATGCCTTGGAAAACAGTTTAGCATCATAATTAGAACAGAAGCATGTATTTAGTCTCCTGAGGTTCCTTGTTGAGGTATAACAGAGAGGGCTGCTTCTTGGATAGGGGTGGCATTATAAACCTCATTAAATTTACAATACAAGACTGAGGGTGACGGTTTCCTGGATCACTTAATTATTGGTGTTGAGATGTGGTGTCACTACTGTGTCAAAATGGCAGCTTGTGGATTGGCAACGTGTGAACCCTCTGTCACAGGAAAGGACCTTGATGGGTAAAGTGATGCGTGCTGTCTTTTGGGATAGGAAGTGGTGGTCCTTCTGGATTTCCTGGAGTCCAAACCAACCATTAACTCTGACCGTTACCTTGTGACACTGACTAAGCTGAAGGCTGGAATTTCCAGAATCAGGCTAGAGAAAACAACCTTTCTCTTGCAACACAGGCCCCCAGGCCAGTTTGAAGACCGTGAAGCAAGTTTCTGATCTTGCCTGGAGTGTCCTGCCACGTACTACACACCCTGGATTTTGATCAATCCTGGCTGATATTGGTGACTGTGTTGAAAAATAATGCTTTGTAGCAGAGAATTTGCTTTGTTAAATAGTGTTATTTTGCTCTTTGTATCTGTTGTAGTTTCCATGGAAATAAATGGGAGGCATTACTTTTGGAGTGATTTATGTATATATAACCTGCTCAGTATGTCTACTTTCTAAAATGTGTTTTAAGGCAACCTCTGTTTGAGTGGATTTCAAACAAAAAAGACAAACACAAAAACGCCATTATGATGTCATACTGCCATTTAATTTAATGGAACTGTTTGCTGGTACTTCAGCTAGGTCACAGAGAACCTAGCTTTGGCCATTCTTTACTTGCTACTATAATTCAAAAGAAAAACAAAACATAATACTGGAAATATTCCATTGTTGTTATTTTTCCTCTTTATTTTCTGTGAACTTTATTGATTTATTATTATTATTTTTTTTTTTAATAGGGGTGTTCAGCCTTGGAGTCCCTGTAGATGCTCTCTTCTTCATCGGCAACCAATTGGTGGCTACAAGTCATACAGGGAAAGTAGGAGTGTGGAATGCTGTGACTCAGCACTGGCAGGTGTGTTCTGTTCAATTTCCTGAATCAATTGTAAGAATGTATGTCTTTCTAGTAAAAGAATAAATCTAAAAGCAAGTGTGAAATGCTTACCATGGGGTGATGTTTGGCAATTTTTGTCAGAATGCTTGTTAAATAGAAGGTCTGTATGAATCTGAGAACACAGCTGAGTGTTCATGTGACTAACAAAGCTTGTAATGTGGCTGGATCTGCATCTTTCAGGTACAAAACCTGGATGCAAAAAAAACCCTAAAAAATTGTACTGCAAATCTCAAAAGGCAGAACGGACTTGAGGCTGACTCCTATGTCTGCTGCCATATTTGCTGGCTAAGTTCTGATTCAACTCTTATGTGGCAGCATTGCTAACAAATAACAGATAATAAGCATAGGTTAGCTCTGCTTCTGCAGAGGAGATGGATGTGTTAGCTTGGTCTTGAATTAAACAAAACAGCATTTAAATTGGTGTTGATATCTTGCAAGAAAATTTAATGGTATGTGACAAACTGGCATTTGACAGGATTTGCTAGAACAGCAAGCAGTAAGGAATAAAATGATGTGATGATATTAATCTAATTATTTTTTTATGACTTGAAACTGTACTTGCTGAAGGAGAGATGTTTACAGTAGTGCACTAGTCCCCCACTCAGACCAAGACCTGTGATTCCTTTTAGATTTTCTTTCTTGGTGCCTTTCTACCTCTTTTCAGAATTGCCCTTTTTAAGTTCTACTTCAAGGAAACTTAGTTTTCACAAAGCTATCCTTCACTGCACTGTGATTTTTGTGTTTGAGGTAATTTACCCTGAGGATGTGACTCTGACCTCTGTCTATAATTTGTTCTGGCATTTTCTCAACTTGGAGACCTGAGCAGATTAGCTAAGGTGCTTCACCTAGTACTTCTTCCTCTGGCACTGCTACAGTAGCATGCAGTAAGAAGAGGTTTTGGTTGTCACATACATCAGTAATGAAACACTTGGCATAGGAGAGCTTAAAGCAGAATATTTACTGTTACAAAATAGGAGATAGCAGGTAAAGCAATAGGATTTGACAGACAACTCGGACTGCAAAATGAGGATTCTCACTGGCTATGTTTTACCAATTACTGATGTATGCTGGTACTCTGTTTCCCTAATAGGGAATAGTTTATATCATAGCAGGTGCTTCTGAATCACCTCTGATGTTCCTATCTCAGCTGCAGAAGAAAGGGCTCTTTTTGTTTTCTCTGATCTCTCTGACCTGGTCAGTGGCAGTGCTGTTGGCAGCATTGTGGATCCACTTGTTCTGACCTCTCCTTGCAGTTGTTAATGTGTTCTTCGAGGCTGTGAGTAATGCAGTGCATCTGTGTGTAACATGGAAAGAAGCCACCTTTATTGCTTTTGTAAACATTTGCACGTGGGAAGGCTTCCTTACCTATTTTCGATCCAAAGAACCATACAGCACACTGCACTTTCACTATAGATTCTTAGATTCTGAGAGTTTGCTTTTTTTTGGTTGGTTTTTTTTTTTTTTTTTTTTTGCCTTTTTGCTCTTGTGCTGCTGCTTTAAATTAATATAGAAAAATGGGATCTTGCAGGGCGAGGCATTTTATTTTTTTCCTATTTATGGAGATCTTAGCCTTTAGCAGATATATGGAGGCTACCAAGAGGATACAAGAACTACAGGTAGAGAATTGCTTAAACTTTTTCTGCCCAGCAGTCTCTAATGAAGTTATTAGAGAGGAAAAAATGATAAACAAAGTGTGAAGTACACTCATTTTGCATGTTTGGTGGGCCTTTGTATTTTCAAGATGTGGTTTAGCTGCAACCACATTAGCTGCTAAGTGCCTTCACACAGATGAGGATCTTCCACAACATCTATGATGCTTCGGCTGAACTCTGTAACTTAAGATTTGGGTTTTTTTGTTTGTGGGTTTTTTGTTTGGTTTTTTTTTTTTTTTTTTTTAGAGAAGCCATTGAAGCATCTACCAGCATTACTTAAATAATGCTTTTGTATGTGAGAGTGTGCACAACAGCTTCAGACCAGTACTTGGTCTGTTCTTGGGTATTCTTCAACAAAACATACTAAAAACAACTCCAAAAACTGAGAAAGCAGCAATCTGACTTTATTTGTTTCTTCTGTTTGCAATAGGTCCAGGATGTTGTTCCTATCACGAGCTATGATACTGCTGGGTCTTTTTTGCTGCTGGGCTGTAACAATGGCTCTATCTATTATATAGGTAAGAAAGAGGGCAGGGCGGAATAAAAATATAGTGGTACTGAGCAGCTTTGTTCCTGAACTCTTTAGTTGGGCTAAGTCGCATCAGAACAACAGTCTGTTCAGAGGAATAATAAGTCTTTTTTTTTCCCACAGACATGCAGAAGTTCCCATTGCGGATGAAGGACAATGATCTTCTAGTGACAGAATTGTACCATGACTCCTCCAATGATGCTATAACAGCGCTCAGTGTCTACCTCACACCTAAAACAAGTCAGTATCGTATTGTTGTTCTTTAAGCAACACTGTTTCTTCAGTGTTACAGATTTATTTTTCCAGTTGGACTTTCTACTGCTGCTAGCAGGGCAAAAGTAAACGATTGTACGTAAACAGTGAATGTTTTTCCTTTAGTCACTGCCAAATGACAGTGATCTCTGAATGTGACATGCCTCAAATATTGTAGTTCACTTTTGGCCCCTCAGAGTGTGAAGGATATTGAGTTGTTGGAGTGTATGCAGAGAAGAACAAAGAAGTTGGTGAAAGACCAGAAAACAAGAGTTATGAGGTGTGACTGAGGGAACCGAGGCTATTTAGTCTTTAGAAAGAGGATTGAGGGAAGATCTCATTGCTCTGGAAGTGCCTTGAAGGAGATTGCAATGAGTAGAGTGTCGAAAGAGTGTCAGTCTCTTTTCTCAGGTGACAAGTGATGGGATGTGAGGAAACAATTTCAAGTTGTGCCACGAGAGGTTTAGATTGGATATTAAGAAAAATTTATTCATTGAGAGGGTGGCCAAGCACTGGAGCAAGCTGCCCAGGGAGTGGTGATGTCCTCATCCTTGAAGACATTCAAGAGACACGTGGATGTCAACTAAGGGATGTAGTTTAGTGATGGGGTTTGGTAGGTCAGATTGACAGCTGGACTTAAAGATCTTTAAAGTCTTTTCTAACCCAGATGATTCTATGAAATAGGTGCATATGCAATTGCATTCATGTATGTACATGTATGCGTGAGTTATTATATGTTAATGTGTATATGTGTACATGTGATGCATTGTTTATTAACACTTTTGCATAATGTACCTTTAAACCTTTCACACAGGATAAACACATTATAAATTGTAATCACTGAAGTACTTTGCTGAATTCTGGGGAGGGCAGAAACACAGCCTTACAGTTCTAACCTTCTCTCTCCCAGTACACTAAAAAACATTTTTCCTGTTCAGCTGAGTGATATTCAGCTATTTTGTCTATATGCTCTTTTATAATCACAGTACATCTGTTTTTTAAATGAAGGGAAAAACAAAAGAACTTGAAAAAACTGTTTACTTGTATATCTGTATTGATATCATAGTGACCTTTTTGACTATAGCCCTTCCTGTTCTTGCCTTGCTGTCCTTCCATTTGCCTCCTGCTAAGGCAGAAGTAAACAGTATGTGGCACATATTGACCGTGTCACTGTGGGAAGTGCCACAATATCCTCCTGGGATGTAGAACAAGATCTTCAAATGACTTTATCTTTCCTTTCACCTCTGGAAAGAAGGGGAGAGGGTGGGGAAAGAGAGGACTGCTACTAAGACAGTTTTGAAGCATACAGTGTGGAACTGAAAAAACTCAAGTAGAAGAACATCATCTCTGATCACAGGAAAATAACAAATAAAGAATGTTTAAAGTACTTCCTTACTTTGGAAACTTGGAGAAAGGAACAACTCTGTTCTTGCTTGCTGTAGGTGTAAGTGGCAATTGGATTGAGATAGCATATGGTACCAGCTCTGGAGCAGTGAGGGTGATTGTACAGCATCCTGAAACAGTTGGATCTGGGCCTCAGCTCTTTCAGACTTTCACAGTACATCGAAGTCCTGTTACAAAGATCATGCTTTCAGAGAAACACCTTGTATCAGGTAATTATATTATTATTTCTTGTGTGTGTGCAAATCTGCATTGGTGGATCTCCCTATTTCTGTCCACTGAAGTTTTTGTGTGCATTACTTCTTAATTTCTTTGTTCCCCTACATTATATAAATTAGTTGGATAGACTTCTGGGGGCTTGATTTGCTTAGATTCACTTTTTTAAGCAACAGTCCTCAAAGGCTTTAGCATTTAAAAAGGCTTTGGCTTTATTTGACCTGGACCACCTAATGTTTCCTTTTGTTCCAGTGTTGCCATTTGTAGAAATAAAAAGGTTTGTAAACAGATATTTTGCTGCTAAGTCTTTCTGTTGTGGGCAAATCCCTTAGGATTTGTCTTGCTTTAGCAACTTCTCAGGAGCATTTTCAGTTGCAGCAAAATGTGTACCATCCCCTCTTGGATCATAGAAAAAGCCTTCCTATGATTTCAGAGGGTTCTCTGTCTCGACTTCTCTCAGCCATCTCCCAGTCTTTGTTATGCTGCCCTACCTTATGCTCAGGAAGACGTTTATTGCCTCCAGAGAGAAGTTAATCTATCCTTCCACTGGAAGAATTTGTTTCTCTCAGGGTCCAGCAACCAGGACATAGCACGGGACTGATCTACTTTCATTCAAAACCCTCAGTGCTGGGAAAGGGCACATTTGTATGTAAAAAGAAGATTAACTGATGAATGAGAAAGAAGAGCATTTTTGTATGATGAGGATTCTGCTGTCTGGTTGTTCTCATGACATGTCTTGTCCTAGCACCTGCACAGAAAGTTTTGTAGGCTACTGGTGCTGACACAGTCAGACCTTAATGTCTGTCAATCATTTGTTCCATCTCCCTATTTGTTCCTGAATTTCTGAAGGTTGAGACAAAACTTAAGAAAGAACAGGCCATTCACAACAATTTGTACATTGTTAAATAATTGGTTGATGTTACTAGATGACTAAATCCTGTTTGGTTACTCAATCTTGAAAAACTAGACAAACTATAATATAGATAATAATGAAGGAGTTTATCTTTGTTGTTATCTCTTGTAAATGTTACTGTACACCTTTTTCCTTTCTAGTTTGTGCAGATAACAACCATGTACGGACATGGACTGTAACTCGGTTCCGGGGCATGATTTCAACTCAGCCAGGCTCAACACCTCTTGCATCGTTCAAAATCTTATCCCTGGAGGAAGCAGAGAGTCATGGCAGTTACTGCTCTGGAAATGACATTGGTAGGTTAACTCTCCGATTTGATGTGCTGAGACTGTACTTTAGCTGGTCTTGTGAAGGTTTAATACTTGTCAGCTGATTAACGTATTATATGATGGTGGGAATCAGTAATACCTACCTGGAAATGTTCACCATTTAGGCTGTATAGAGTGAGGGCACTTACAGCACTTGCTTCTACTATAGGAAAAATGAGAAAAAACTTGATTGTTAACGCTATATCTTTTCCTTGGGCAAACTCATGTAGCGTTTCACTTTTAATGAAGGAGTGACAGAGAGCACAGGAGAATATATTCAAAGCAGATGAACATAGCAAGGTTTGAGTTAGTTGCAACAGTTCACTGTTCATCTGGTTTTAAATGATGTACATGTCAAAAAATTCTGAAGTTGTAAAGTTTACTGAAGCCCTAAAACTGCACGTGCGAATGATGGAAGCACATTGCTATAGCAAGACATTCAAGGTATGTGTGTTGCTAAATAAAGGTGGCTGGGAGTGGTGATTCCTTTGTGGTTAGAGTCTTGTAAATGAACCTTAGATGAAAAGAATGCTGTGCGAACACGGAAAGGATACAAGAAATTTAATCAGGCCTTCAGACATCTAAAAGCTGCAAAATAAGGAAGTACTTACTGTGGTGACCTAATGTAGGGTTTTGTACTGATGTGGTAATTTCTACAGGAACATATGGGAAACTCAAGAATTGATATTTTTTTAAAACATGAACAGAAAACGCTCAAAGATTTGTACTTGGAAAGTCTACTCCTGGGTAGCTTTTTCTACTGTTGGTTATCAACCATTGGTCATCTTTAGTTCCCTGAGCCTGACACTTCACAATTCTAATAATGGTACTAATATGTGACTGGGTCTTCATGGCTGTGTGGGGAAGAGGATGTGGGAGTTGAAACTATGAAAATATTGAAAAAATATTTTTCTTTTTCTCTAGGACCCTTTGGTGAACGTGATGATCAACAGGTGTTCATTCAGAAAGTTGTTCCCATCACTAATAAGCTCTTTGTAAGGCTGTCTTCAACTGGGAAAAGGTATGTTCATGTTCAGGGTTATAAGTGGGAAATAAGCAATACTTCTCAAGTGTCTGAGTCTCCTATCCAGTCGAGATGCCTGCAGTTGCATTTAGCAAACTTCTCATGTGCTTGACAGCTTTGGCTGTGTTCTGTTCTGTGTTTGTGGCAGAGCTTTGTACTTAATGATCTAACCTAAAAACCATGTGGCATTTTGAAAAATGTGGTTTCATAGATGCGCTTTGTGATGGCTTACCTGCTGAGTTCACAAAATAAATCTATTTGTGAGCCTATACAGAATCTGTTTCTCTCCTCCATGGTACCAAGGTAACACTGTATTTCAAAAAACTAATGCTGAAGTAGTATAGGTGGTAGGGATTATGCTGCTTGTGAAGACTACAGGAAAACATTTTCTCTCTTCCTTTGCAGTTATCTTTGAATATATGAGAATATATAAGTACCTTCAGAAATGAGTGGCTGTCTTTTAGATCACATACACAATTATTGATAAAGGCTTGACTGCATCATAGTCTACTACACTGCAACAGATGAGAAGTGGTGGTTTTTTTCCTGTTAGACAAGGAAAATAGCAGGAGATGAGAAAAGATGGTGCATCTCAGTTCTGAATTTCTTATTATTCTTACATTTCTTTCTAATAACTTTAAATCTGGGAGAAAGCACTGGTGTGTTAACACTCTTGGCAGTTGAAGAAAGGAGCCCAGTAGATTACTGGCATGCTTTTTTACTTCAGCCAGTTTTGTATCTAGTGGAGACTTTTGTTAAATTTCTTTTTTTGGCATTTATTCTGTAAAAAGATTGATTCAAGGGGCTGTAAAAAAAGAAGTCAGACAAAAAAAAATCAGATTGCATAGAATAGATGAAGTTCTGGTGTGGAGTCTGGCTTAATTTCCAGAGCAGAATTAAGCCAGACTCCACACATTAAGTACCAGGTAATTGGTACCTGGATAATTTTCTAAACTACTGGGGGAAAGAGTGGTGGAAAGATTGCAGTTGTTATCAACGCATTTTTGTCTTGCAACCTTGAATTATAATCCTTGGATTTTTTTGCTTTTCATATGGCTAATACACTTTCTGCAGCTTAGTTTCCTGGACTGTCTAGCATTGGAAGAGGTTATTTGCTGTCATTCTTCTGTGAGCCTTGGATTTCTTACAGCTGTGGATTGTAGAAGGACACTGAATGTAGCGGGGGTTCCCTAATAAAAATAAACAAGCAGTGACACTGCAAATGGGAGGCAGTAGGGCAAGAAGAAGGTACTTGCTCTGCAGGTGAGCATCATGTTAGCCATGCATGGGAAATAAAACTGGCTGGAAGAAAGGTCTTGTTGAGGACAAATTAGTTGCCTTCTCAGATAATCAAAATCATACTGCTTTTACTGGCCAAACTATGCCAGGTGCAAGTGTTTTTGTTTTTTTTTCTTCCTGTAGAATCTGTGAGATCCAGGCAGTAGATTGCACTACCATCTCATCTTTTACTGTCCGGGAATGTGAGGGATCCAGCAGAATGGGCTCCCGACCCCGCCGTTATCTTTTCACCGGACATGCAAATGGCAGCATCCAGATGTGGGACCTGACCACAGCAATGGACATGGTTAATAAGAGTGAAGACAAAGGTAATTAAGTTGTGTTATGGCTGGCCTGCTGTTCTTTTTCTGTTATCACTTGTATGTGACTGATGCAAATGGGCTCCAGCACTAAGATCCATCTCTTTCAGATGTTGGTGGCCCTACAGAGGAAGAGCTGCTGAAGTTGCTTGACCAGTGTGACTTGAGTACATCTCGCTGTGCCACACCCAACATCAGTCCTGCCACTTCAGTGGTTCAGCCAAACCGGCTGCGGGAATCTAATTCCAGGTAGATCATAGAGTGACAGCAAGTTTTACCTTTCAGGTAGCTGAGGGCAGGTTTGGTGACCATGAACCCATGCTGTAAGTATTGTAAATTACACCCGTGCTTCTTGATTGCTGTTGGTTTATGTGCATGTATGTTATAGTACCATATGAGAACAAGAAGCAGGTGGACTCAAAACTGTTGTGTTGGAATTGAGATGAGTATATTGCTACCCTAAGAAGAGTGGGAGCAGAGTTTGCAGAAGAACTGGCTGTTATTGTTAGTCTAACATCTGCCTATTTGTCATTGTTCTTATACTGTTTTCTTGTTGTTTTTCTTTTTTTTTGTTGGTTTTTGGAAGCCTCCAACTGCAACACCCTGAAACTATCTACGAAACAGCTACATACGGTTCTGTGAGGCCATACAGAGAAAGTCCCCTGCTGGCAAGAGCAAGGCGGACAGAGAGCTTTCACAGTTACCGGGACTTCCAGGCTTTCAGCTTATCCAGCAAAAGCCCAGTAGAAAAGGCAGCCCCTGTTAATGGGAATTCAAGCCAGACAGAGGCCAGGAAGTCGACAGCTGAGGGCAGTGCAGCTGAGAAGGCAGTCCTGGCAACAGCACTTGAAGTGCGAGGTCTGACAGATGCAGGTGCGTGCTGCAGTACAGATGTTCATAGGCTGCCAGAGAGTTCTCTGGATCTCAAAAGAAGAGTAGCAGAAGAGGAGGGTGAAGCCAAAGCAGAAAGCAAAAAGAAAACGGGGTTTGAAGGAGCTGGTTTCCTGGGAAGGAAGAAAGTGCCTCATCTGGTTTCTGCACCGGTGCTTGCTGAAGGTGGGGCTGAGTTACCTGGTGCAGCTTCTCCATCACCTACAAAGACAGCTGCTTCACCACGTCACCGGAAGAATGATTCATCTTGCCAAGACTATGGCTTGTGAGAATGTGACTGGTGGCAAAGATGAGGTGGATGTGCCCTCTGGCTGCTAGCAAATATAACACTGCATGATGTGGGTTTCTTCTTGAACAGAATTTTGTTCCAGTAACCTGAAAGCAAATTGTAAGGAGGCAGGTCATGACAAAGTACCTGGCTGCTGCCAAATAGTGGAAGAGTTGTCCACATCAGTGTGTGGCTTTATGTAATGCTCCAAAATGTATTGCGGTACTTGGTCCAAAATGTTGTGCATTGTTAAGTAAACACAGTCAGGCATGTGCTATGTTGTGGTAATGTTGGAAGGGGGAGGGAGGGTGCTAGAGAAACACTTGGTTGTGTGGTGGAAGACTCCTTTTAGACACAGCTGCACAGGCTCTAGAGCTGCTGTCTTGGCTGGAATCGGTCTAATTTACAGGGCGGCTGCTGCTGTAGCCTTGTTTTCTGAGTAGGATCCTTGCTCTGTATGCTGCTGTATGAAGGCTGAAATGTATTGTCCAGGAAAAGGAGGGAGCTATTTAAAATAGCATATTATATTGCCTTTTTGTCCTAATAAATTGTCAGGAAAATGTTGCTTGTGCTTTCTGAGAAAGTATGGGATCAGATGATGGGTTTTACTGATTGTGACCAAGAGCATGCATGAAGATATGCTTGGCAAAATACACTGAACTGGCAGTCTCCTGAGAGCTTCCTTGTCACTTCCTCAGGAAAGAGAGAGCAGAGATGAATATGGGAGTAGGTCTACTGTCACGGTGTAATAATTCTCAATTACAAGTGCTTTGACATGATATTTCCTACCTGTGTTTTGCTGACTGCTTGATGTTTACTGCTGGGTTTGCTGTTGGGAGTGAACAAATTATATTGCATGTAGATTAAGTATACAGAAGCAGAAAGGAAAGCTGTAACAGCAAATATTTAACAGGGAAGAGGAGAGAAGGTTTTCTACCCAGGTAGGGAAGAGGGCTGCCTGGAGTTAGTTGAGTATTAATTTATGATTATTTTTTTTTTCTTGAGACAAAGGGTCAGGGTAGAAGGAGAGAGAGGATGCAAAGAGTAAAGCAACTCCATGTGAATTACTCCATTTGCTGTTTATTCACTGAGACGTCAACAGGGATTCGTGGTGGAGCTTTGTCAGGCCAAGAAAAGACATGGCGATCCTGCAGAGAAGGCGCCTTTCAGCCATATGCTGCATTTTGGAAAGGTAAAGGATTTTCCTTACCTACCTCCCCCCTAGGTGCTCCTCAGCTGTGAAAGCTGGATGACAGATAAGGATGAGAGCTTCTGTCTTCACCATCCTTCGCTATTCTGTAACTTGGATTTTCACACTGTTCCTCTTGTACCGTTCTGAAACACCAGTGCTAACACACAATTTTTAGTTTATGGATAAAGAAGATGAAAAAAGGCTAACTAAACCCTCCCCCCTTCCTACCCCAGCTCCAAACACACATTTTTCTCTTAAGCAGGCATGAGATGTGAAAACTGCAGCCCTATCCCCAGGTCCATGCAGGCTGCTTTTGGCAAAGTTACCACTTTCCATTTCATGGAGAACGTGGTTATGATTTTCAAAGGTGGGTGTCAGTGAATGTCGTGTGCTCTTTGGTGACTGTGCTGAAACCTTTGATGACATTGACAAGATCTTCTTCTTCAACATACTGTGAAGAAATTAAAGAAAACAAAACCAAAACAGCTGTGAGGCACATCTTCAGCTAACAAAGCATAACCCTATTCTTTCAATTCTATCTTCCCCAAATGATTCTGAAACAGCTTAAGTAAGTTCATTTCTACTTTCCTGTATGTTTTTCCCTTCCTTCTACCATAAACTAAGAACCAAAAGCATTCGTACATCTGCCTCCAATACTAAATCTACACAGTTATGATAGATTTGAAAATACACCTCCAGTCCTGACTAAGATTAAGGAAATGGTGTTAACTAGAGTAATAGGGAACCTATCCCATAATATCTTGAGCTGAAAGGAATCCACAACAATCACTGAGGGTACACTTGGCCCTTCTGGCTGCCAGGGGACACTGCTGCCTCATACTCCACTTGCTGTCAGCCAGGACCCCTACATCCTTTCCTGCAGGGCTGCTCTCCAGCCTCTCATCCCCGTACATGCACCCGTCTGAAGTGCAGAATCCTGCACTTACTGTTTGTTCAACTTCCATGAGGTTGCTTAGAACCAAGCCTTTTCATCTGTTAAAATCTCTTTGCAAGGCCCCTTGACCCTCGGAGGAGTCAAAAGCTTTTCCCTATTTAGGAAATTGCTGAACTTAGTATACATCATATATACTATACATATTATATATATACTATTATATATATATATATTATATACATAGTCATCTCTGAACTTAGTATACATTTGAGTCCTAAAGCCAGATAATTTATAGAAGAATGTACCCTACAGTGGAGCACTGTGGAACTGCACTAGCACCTGGCCCCAGGCCTGGCCCAATTCCACTTAAAGAAGTGTGGCCTGTCAGGCAATTGTTTTGACACACAGTCACCTTTTCAGAGTCTCAGCTTCCTTTCAATCTCAAAATACTCCAATGCATTGAGCCAGATAAAAAGTTGACAGCAAGGAGAGACATCTACACTTTGTTTCTATATCAAAAACTCTATTAGCAGCATTCTGCAACTATCTGTAATGGTGTGCTTACACCATTCAGTATGTTCATCCCAAAAATGGACAGAATGAACAATAGTTTATATCAATTTCTAGCTACTTGCTGTAATAAAGGGAAGAGCTGAGTTAAAAGCCTTGCAGACTTTTTTTATTATTTATTTTTTTTTTTTAAGCAGAGTAGACAAGCAACACAGCACAGGCAATTGGATTTAGGGAAATCTAAAGCAATGTACAGAAAACATCAATAGAAGAGCCCTGTTTTGTATTTTTCAAATTAAAAGGGAGCTTAACTCATATTGTAAAGGTGGTTGGTCACCAAAAGTGAGTTTTAATTCCCCTGCTCCTACTTTCTACCAGCTCTGAAGGTCAGCAGACCATTCTGTAAACCAGCTCAACTGTGAGCTAAGTGTCACTATGTTCTTAAACCTCAGCAGATATTGTAGCAATGGCAACAACATCCCTGTAGTGTGGCACGCTGCAAGTGCTATGCCCACTACCCCCAGACTCCTTTTAGCCCCATGCAGACAGAGCATAAAGCCTTTTTTCTCACTGGCCCCTCTTACAGACTTGCTAAGATGGGTGGAGAGAAACACCTATGAGTTGGATAAACAGAATAGATTTCTTTAAAATACATATTGCTGATAGACGGTGCAGTTATTGGTTCAACAGCTACCATGGACAAATAGACATGAAGCGAAGACTACTTGCATCCTGTTAGAGCAGTGATACCTGCAGTAGGCAGGAAGGAATTTGACCATCTCCTTCTACATCTTTTGAAATCCTTCCTGATCCTTTGTTACACATTTTCATGATCCTTACACAATTCTAAAAATCACAAACAGCTGACACACAACAGCATCACAGAAGGAGTCCTTACCAAGCCACGACCACCAGCACGATGATTACGAATTATGGTATCCCAAGGTAATTCATCAACAAAAGACTTCTTGTCATAGATGTCAAGCAGCTGGCTGACACTACGATGAAGAGAGGCTGGGGAATATGTGCGATTTAGTTGGCTCTGACTTGGTCTCCGTCCCCCAGAAGCATTATAGAGACCACGGCTGCTTGTGGGAGAACCAACTCCTGGAATTTTTGTATCCGCTAGTCCCTAGGAGGAAACAGCAAACCAACAAATTGAATGTACAGGGCATCATCCTCAAACACTCTAATCAAAACAAAAGAGTAATGTAAGAGAACAGGAATCCATGCTTCAAAAGTTATGCACAGAGAGGGAAAATAAAAAACCTTTCCCCACTGTCAATCACATGAGTGAAAAGGAAATAAAAGCCCAACTCTGTGAAACAGGGCTGTCCTGATTTTTTTTCCCCCTCCAGTTTTTCTTCCTTCATTAGCCAACAAGTAGAGGTCCAAAGAATTTTGTCTACCAGAATGGCAATTGAGACACACACAGCAAGGGCATTAAGCAGACTTCCTTTTGCTTAGTTATATACAGTTACCACGGCCAGGAAAAAGGTTTACCCACCCAGATAAACATGCACTGTAAGTAAAGCTGCCTTTCTGCATGCTCTTAGGGCCACCTGGCACATCACACATCTTGCAACACTGCACACTAACAACTCTACCTCAGAACGCATCCTGTAACTTTTGAGAGTGATGCTGCTTGATGAATCAGATGTGTCAGCAATAGTCTCAAACTGAGATTAAAGAGAGGGAGGAGAAGCATTAGGTCAGGGTAAGGTGTAGCACAAGTGCAATCTGTTTCTTATACAAGGAAGTGAATTAACTGCAGCTCTGGGTAGGGAGATAGCATAGCAGGATGTAGGAGAGTGGAGAACCAGCAAATACACAGCATGATTTACTTCAAGTGGTCATCAGCTGCCATGTGGGCAGCCAGCAACACTCACTGCATGACTGCAGTAGCAATTCTAAAACAAACAATTTTGCCACTTCAAAGTAGCTCTGTACTAAGTTCTTCAACTGGTGCACAGCACAATGGTTTCTCCCCCCCCCATTAGCTCTACAAGCTTTTGGAGAAAAAAAAAAAAAAAAAAAAAGGCTAGGAACAATGTAGGCATGCCAGCAGCAAGGACATCATAAGTCAAGGGGGACAACACAGCATAACAGGCTGCAGAAGAAGTGGAATCAAAACCATAAGATCAATAAAAGCTTGTTATGCTCTCAGCCTTCACCAGGAGAAGGGGCATGCTGGAAATCCCATTGTTTCCAAGAGCTGCTTTGTTGAGGCACAGATGCAGCTTCTTGGCACTGAGACAAATAGGAACAGAATGCGTGAAGGATGCAAGAGTCACAGGAAAAAGCAGCAGAGAAGTGACAAGAATAGCCTCACAGCCTGTGCCTGGGAAGAAGTTCTAATTTTCAGTCTTAAAAAATTTTTCACATTCCTCTGTCTCACTTTTTGCAAATAGTTAGGGTAGCACAACTACTTTGCTATGTGATGGAACATGTTCTTTATCTGGATTGGTGCTTTTTGTTTGTTTGTTTTAAACAGAGCTATAGATATCATAATAAAAATGACACTGAGTCACCTTCTTAATCAATCCCCAACAGCTTCCCTCCTGCCCTTTCATGGTCCCAGTGTGACTTTACATGCACAGACACACATACATCTTGTTAAGGTTCCTAGCTTCTCTCTAGTTGCACTCACTCTCCCCCGACCTGCCTGGCAGCTTGTCCTGCAGCATTCCAGCTGGGTTTTATAACTAGAAAGAAACAGAGTCCATCCCTAAGTCCTGCTTTTGCAACAGCAACTCATGGTTACCTGACAAAAGACTGTCAACTTGATCCTGGCTAACCTTTCACAACAGGCAGCTGGGACCATGTGACGCGCTCCTCTGGAAGGCACATTTTCTTACCATTTCTCAAGATATGAAGGCATTTCCAGCTGTGCTGCAGATACCAGCTAACATCAGGTCCCATCAATGGCTCTGGATTTTCTGTGACTACAGTTCTACTGTTTTTCTTAAAGCATCATCAGCATTTCGGATCCAGAGATGTCAGGGCCTGCAGACCAGATGCCACAGCAATCTTTCTGGACTGCGTGCCTTCATCTTGGCTCTCTGTGCCTTCATGGGCACACCAGACAGTCCATTTCCTACACTGAACAGCATTCAGTTGGGAAATAGGAGTGCAAAGTAGTCAGAGGACAAAAGAAATCTGTGAAGGACAGACAGAAGCATGACACAATGGATACGAGTAATTGTGTTTTGCCCAACATACCGGATGAGTTTCACCTGTTGAATACACACTCATTGGCGATGTTCTTTTCTGGAGTGGAACTAAAGGAGGTCTGTCTCGTGCATAGGGTTGCTTGTGCACTTTCCTTTGAAGAATTAAGGAGAGAAGAATAGCCAGGAGGATCAAACCTAGAACTACCATCAAAACTGCAAACCACAGTTCATTGTAGAATTTTACACTTTTGGACTCTGCTTTGTCCTTCTCTCCAGGTGTTGTCAAGATCAGACCTGTAAAAATCAGGAGGGATTAGGAGAGAAAGAGAATGTTATTTCAGAAAGTCATTTAACAATATGCTACCCCTTTCGCCTCTAATAAATTAGGCAGGAATTTAAGTCATTTTGTCGTCATGTGCTTATTTGCACTTATGTTCAAGGTGGCATAATGGTTCAATATGCTGGCGGGCTATAATAAAAAGCTTACTACCCTCAGGAGACCCTGCTTAAAGTTCCGGCATTGCTGCTCAGGCTGGAAATCACCACTGCACCAGCAGCTCTCGAGAAAGGAGGCGGTGGAGGTGGAATGTGAGTGGGGGGGGAAAAAAAAAAAAAAAGAAAAAAAAGGTTCTCCAAGTAACCTTGAAGAGTGGAAACGACTACAGTAATTTCAGAGAGGTACGGACAGAGGACATTCTCTACACGACAATGCCTGTAGCAGCATGCCTGCACAGTTAAAAAGAGCGCGATGGAGACTGAGCAAAAATGAATAATAAATTAATATAAAAGAAAACAACATGAAACACATTATTCCTTCTTCCCCTGCCTGTTAGAAAAAAACAGCCACGTGGCTCTGCTTTTGCACAACACAAGCATCAGAAATCTCTGTGACAGAATTCAGAATTGTTTGGTTATTTGCGATCCTACATGCGTATCGAGACACTTTGCTAAGGGATTTCCATCACCTTCACTTCCAAGTCTCCACTGCAAGCTGCCTGTGGTGCTGATCCAATTTGTAGTAGATGCAGGGTACATACAGCAGTCAAAAAGAACAAATGAAGGTGATGGATATGGGAATACTTCACAGTGCTTTTACCATAGCCTTGCCTGAAGTTTTGCAGGACGACAGTTGAGAGCATGAAAATGTGCATCAGGGAACTACAAGTATAAAGAGTAATTGCAAAGACAAGGGTGATCTATTTTAAGAAGCCAAACAAAATGCAAACTCACAATAAATTAATTAAAAGCAATGCCAGTTAGAAATAGTTTGAGCTTAGATTTTCATCCTAGAAAACAAAGCTAAAAGGAAATACAAACATTTTAGTGGTGGGTATCTACTACTGGACAACAACTGAACTAGGACTTCATCACACTAAGCCTACTACCCTTACAAAACAAGTAAAGGATCTATACAGAAAGTGTCCTGAGAAATCTCACGGCATGATCCCTCAGTCAGATTCCACTCCGTCTAGTGTGCAATGCATATCACATTTTTACCACAAACACAAAATCAGTAGGCAATAGGTAATTTGTTCATATAATTACCAAGTCCATCAGCAGCGCTGTACTTGATGACCGGCGTCATGGCACTCCCTTCATCGGTGATGCATGTTACTTGAAACAGAAAAGCTGAGCAAAAAGGAGAAATCAGAATTCTGTAGGTGTTTTTCACCATTATCTAACAGTAGAGATCGCTAACTCAGAACAACCAAGCAGACTGCCAAACACCAGCTACCTGAGTTCAAGATTAGAGCCTCATAATCCCTTATACATTCAACTCCTAAACCATTAGGTATGGCAGAACACATGATAAACATCACTATGACACTGTTACAAGTTATGCTCCTCTTTCGACACTCAGTTCTCCCTTTTTCAATTGTATACAACTGGAAATTTCAATTTATTCCATCATTGTGCCACAAATTCCCTGGGCATTTATTCACAGCTGATAGAAACTTGTTAAAAACATTTGATTTTAAAAAAAACGTATTAGCATCATAATAGTATCCAGGAAAGTAAAAAGTAAGTGACAAATCCCTGTAACGTACAAAGAAAAACCTCTTAGAAACAGAATCTCTCTTTTTTGTTTTTATTTTTCCTCTGTTGACATGATTGGTTTTCATTTTAAACATCCCCAATTTCTGAAAGAGAAACTGCATTTCGAAACAAGGCCAATTCCAAAAGATACTGATATAGTCCTTAAAATATATATGTATACTAAAAAACAAAAACAAACAGACTCCAGCCTTTTGTGAAGTTTATTTCCATGCATTTTTTTCTAGAGCACAGCCTCAAAGAACAAAATAGCAATGCAGCTCTGGGATTTGGTAAAGCTCACCCATCACAACAAACTAACGCAGTCTCACCCAGTCTAGTAAAACTGTTATTAGTTCCAAGAATTTTTGTTTCAAGCATCTGCTTGGATGCAGTTCAATAAGTTTGGCTATAGTATTCAGCAAGTATTTAGATGGAGCACAACTTGCCAGAGCTGCTGCACAGACTCCCTTTCATTCCTCCATTTAGGAAGAAAAGCAGTAACTCCTGTGCTCTTAAGCATGAGACTTCCAGGAAGACACATTCCTCAAATTTAGCAATAATATTAACACTATTAATTGAGCTCAACATCTTTTAAAGGAAGAAAGACATAGGAAATTGAAACTGACTTTTGTCAGATGTCCTTGGCAAGTACAACTCGGTGTCAAAGCCACTGTAGATGCGTTGCCCACTCTCAGTTAATGCATACTCCTTCAGGCGTCCGTTCAGAACGAAGGTGCGACTCCAGTCTATGTGGATGGTAGATAAATTGCTAACAACTGAGAACGGAGCCATGTACCGAGGTGCTGCAAAAAAAGAAAATCCTATTTCTAGGCAACAGGCATGGCAGAATCATAGAGCAGAGAGAAACAGGCTCTGAATGATTCAAGCTCATTCACACGTGTACTAGCTATCTCATATTCATTTGAGTGAGCAGACAGATGGAGAAAAGAGAAAGTTTAGTAGCAAGCCAGCCCCTACACTGAGAAAGCAGAAATGTTTCATATAAAGACCTAGATTTCTGCTCCTTGGCCTTCGTGGTACAGCACTAAAACTGCACAGACTAAATCCCAACTCAGGGTATGTTACAGAGAAAAACAGGAGGTTGTTGAAGTTGCAAGCTCAGCTGCAGCACACCTAACTCTGGCAACCAAACTTGTTAAAGAAAGGACTATTCTGCAAGCCCAGAGAGACTGCCCTAGATTTTCTTCTAGTATGTGCACATACATAATACAAAAGCCACAGCAGGCAGAGAGAAAAGAAACAGAACTCACTTCAGGGTGGAAGTTTTCATCAGTTGGGCGTAACAGCTTGCTGACAAATGACTCAACTTCAGTTTGAGGTGGTCCCTTCTTGTGGCTTTGTCATTAAACCACATGCCCACCACGTGCTGATTTGTTCACAAGGAAGCTGCTTGTCCAGCTACACTTTGACTCTAATTGCCCACTTTCACTAAACCAAACCTTCCAGGCAAGAGTAAGGAGACTTTCAGAGTGACTCAGGAAATCCATGTAAGAGTTCAGCAAGGCAAGAAAGACTGACACATGAAGACTGCAGACCCAGTGGGCAGGGGTTTGAAAATGGCTATTATACAGAACAAAACTGTTTGTCTCACCTATTTTCTCCATTTTAAAGTTCATCAATCACATTACAGTTTTCAGCCAGCAAAATAGCTTTAAAGACTTTTTTTTAAATCGTGGTCACATTCAAGAAAATCTGGGGCTAAGTTACCCTAAATTTAGAGATGAGAATCCATGCAACATAGCAGGTGCTACATTTTTATTATCTACTCAGCAGGAGTATCTATTGATTTAAATGGGATTTCTATAAAAAGGATTCTGAAATCCTGACACCAGACTATGTGAGGAAAAAGTTAAGATTCTCTTAGCCCTGTCCTGGCATGCTGAGGTGAAATGATCTCATCTGTTACAGAATGATTGGCTACAGCACTGTGGATCTTCTCAATAAAAGCTCATGCTAGACTACCAGATATTTGGTTTTGATGGTAAAAATCTGTACTGGCTGTAGGCACAAGTCCTGCACATTTTACTTCCGTGCACACCACCTGTAGGGAAAGGCAATGGAAGACAACCTTCTAAACCACCTAGTTCTAAACCACCCAAAAAAGAGCGATGATCACAATCCAGTCAAAGAAAGAAAAGATTTGCTTACCCATCCATCGCAAGGCTGCTGTGAGCCCCCTGGCTCCATCAGATCATGGCAGCAGCTGCTGCCCAGGATCAGACTCCCTCATTTTATAGCTTGATTTTAGTTTTAAGTTTTTGTCTCAGATTTTTTGGGAGTTAAAATACTCCAGAAGGAGGAACCTCCACATATCCTTCCCTTGTGCGGCCAGCACTTAAATGAGGCTTAGGGAGAACCTGGTTCCACCCCTTCTAATCACACAGGCAAACTGCCTTCACCTGTGCTCCCAGGCTGGCTGTGTTCCTTCACCAGGTGCTCAATCATTGATTCAGGCCATGAACTAAGTTCTGTACAGCACCACACGAATTTAAAGTAGTGCCTTGATGTGGTTGGTTACTGATAAACTCTTCACTATCGGCAAGGATCCAAACATTCAGATGCAGCCTGTGGAAAACTTTAATGAACCTGGCAGAAGTGTGACATGAATTAAGACAGGTTATTCTTGAAGAGAATCAATAGATCTGTGCCCCATGTAGCAAAAGCAGAAATTTCTGATCTCATACTCACGCTCCTTTTCTGTAGTGAAGCCAACCCACTCTGAGGCGCTGCTGCCCACGGAGTTGTAAGACACAACTCGCAGGTTGTAGGTTGTGTAAGGCTCGAGGTTCGATACGTTGGCACTCTGTCCATTTCCTGTATACTTCACCTCAGTTGGGCCAGGGCTGCAAGCCTTTACTGCCGGCTGCAGGTTCAGAGGACAAGCCATGTACACATGGAGCTCATAGCTGAGAACAGTGAAGATTTAGATTAACTAAGAGCTTTTATAACATAACATGATTGTTTCATTACAACCAACCGACCATTTCATCTTGATTGCTGTATATCTGCAATGCTAGTTTTTCTACTGGAGACTTTGGCCCCAGCTGTGGTCTATGAAAAACTGCGGTTGTCAGTCACACATAATGAAACTACTGCTTCCTTAAAAGGCATCAACACTTCCGCACATCAGCTAGTGGCCTTACTAGCCACAAAATACAGCTGCCTCTTGCAGACAATTGATCTCACCACTCTCACTGTGCAACCACAGCTTTTAGACAATGACCTCCACTCCCAGCATCCTCTCCACCTTCATCAATCTCTATATCCTGCATATGAGAAAGGCAACCGGTTCACCTAAACACCTCCTGGATGCTTTTTAGGCCACATGAGATATCATCACCAACACCAGGAAGAATGAACACGGCTGTTCCAACCATCCAGACCTCTTAGTCAAATGATTACAATTTACATCCAGGAAGGTGGCTCTGCCACCACTCCTGGCTAGCTGAAATTTGGCTGGGTTGCAGCTCCCACCTGGTGACAATGCCATTGGGTGACTGAGGGGCACTCCACTGGAAAGAGGCGTTCCTGGAGGTCACAGCACGGATCTGTGGGGGAGGCTGCTCAGAGGGGGGAGCTGGCTGTGTGGTGATTTGGGCCGTGGGTCCTTTGCTGCAACAGTTGAAACAGGTGCAGGCCTCCACACCAATAGAGTACGTGGTAAAAGGTTTTAGCCCATGTACTGTCTGCTGGGTGGCAGTCCCTTCTGACAGCTGCAAAAAAATTAAGAGGAAACTTGTCATAGGTTCAAGCACCACAAGTACTCAATAAGAGTTATCAGGATAAATTAACTCCAGAAGACTATGGGCACAAGGTTCTGCATGTCCTTTAAGTCTGACATTAATGCAGCTGCTGTGCACTAGGACCTCTGCAGTTATTTTCCTCCCATTACAAAGTTAAAGGGCACTGCTCAAAGGAAAAGACCATGCCATCAGTGGCCTCACAGACCTCTTGAGTTGAGATGTAAACTCTGTATATCAACTTGTATATGTCATTCTCAGGGAAAGAGAAACTGCAGGCCTTTAAGGAGAAATACTAGGCTAAAAGGAACTGAAACAAAATAAATGACTGTGGAAAATGACTGCATGATAAGCGTATTAGCAAGTGCCCGTGGATATCTCAAAAGCTTCCTTGGCTTGGATACAAGAGACAGCACTTGGCAGAGCTATGGGCATGTGACTGGTAGGTCGATTTACCTAAAAGGATAGTGGGCTCTCCAGTAGGAACCTCTGAGGGCCAACACAGTGCTGCTCCACACTGAAATGGCTATGGTGCAATGCAATCCTGCTTGATAGGCAACTCTTCTACATCTAGCATGGGAAAGTTCTGGGAAAGGAAACATTTCTAAACTGCTTGGAGGAACAGCTACTTCACCTCTTTATTGTAGTCATTTATGGATACACCTTTTTAAACCAAAATAATAAACACCATCAGGGGGCCACATTTGTTTCCACATAGCACCATGTGACTCAGCACAGTACAGAAGAAAATGGGAAGGAATGTTGTGAAGCAAGGAAAGAAAAGCATTTGATATTCCTAATGCCAGTGCTAGAGACAGCAGCATGGCAGGTGTGATGGGATGGAGATGGAAGACCATACAGACACCAGGGAGATGAGCTAGCTGAATCAGACATGGACACTCAGATTACACTGGAAGGTATAAATGCATGGAGAAATAAATCTGTAATATGCAATCAGTAGGCAGCTTAAACTTGTGGACAGGGTTGATGACCTGAAAAGGTATCTCCAACACTTCCAAACTGAGAAAGATGATGCAAAGAAAAAAATGTCAATACTTGCCTTCTTGTGAAAACCAGACAGATAATGCTAGGGACAAAGGTTATTCCAATAGTTTGCACTGATTTGGTGGTAACTGCTCCAGACAACTTGCACAGCTCTAGATTTTCCTCACATCTCCCAGTTTTAAAACAGTAATGAAACTCTGCAGGTTTCCTAGCTTAACTGAGTCCAATCACACCTGGACACCTAATGAGATCAATCTCAAGGGAAAATCAAAGCTGCATGTCAACCCTATAAAAGCATCATCTGTGTTGCTGCAGTCTCGTCACATTTGCTGAGCCTTCTTGTGCAAACACAAAATAAATAGTATCAATCTGTTACCATAATCATATATATAAGTCTACTTTTTCTGGCTTCCCATGTGCCCACCCTAGAAAATGGGAATCCACAAGCCAGACAGAGTTAAAACTGAGGAAACATTTGAAGACCACTGTAACCCTCCAGTCTGGATTATGGGCCTCTTAGATGCAGCAATGTCCAATCTAGAGATGAAAATGACTCCGCATTTGAGGCTTGGAACCCTCGGTGGCATAGACACCAAAAGGAGGCATTGCATAGAGAATTGGTTCACTGGGATTTGATTAAATAGCTAAGATTTGCACCGAAGATGTCACCATTAAGAACTTCTTTTTAGGTGATCTAGACTGAGACACCGTTATCTTTTTACTTGCACTATTCTTTAGTGCTTTACAATACAATACAATGCAATACTTCTTACCAATAAGACAGATTTTTAAGGGTAACTCAGAGTATTTTCTTTGGAGCTTCAAACCTCTAGACTATCCAAAGCACATGACCACTTCCTCCTGGCTCCTGTTTCCACTTGCACCATTTGGACTGGCAGGGGCTGTCTGGAGGATTTCATTTGGATGGTTAGCCATCCCCAAAACAACGCTGTGGATTCTCATCACATTGTCACAGCACATTACCAAGTGAGAAAGATGTGAATGCTGAAGATAATGCCTTGAGAAGCACATTTAGCTGAGTGAAAGTGTAGGACCCGCTTTGGCCAGAAGAGAGCATTGCAGAGCAGGCAACAAAGGGAGAGCAGGAGAGGAATCAAATTTGCAACCAGCAGACAGACAGTTACTAAGAACAAAACTGCTAATGCTAAAAAAAGCAAATTAAAATGGAAGTACACCAATAATTTTCACAATACTTACCACCACCTCAGTCCCTCGAGTATCATTAGAAAACAGCCTGTAGATACTGACCACCCCGTTTGGCTTAAGAGGAGGGTTGATGTTCACTACGGCCACTGTGGATGCCACCGTGTGGAAGAGGGGAGCTGCCAGGCCCTCGGGAGGAGCAGGACCGGTCCGGCAGCGCGTCCAGCCGCTCGGTGTCCGACCTGCCGAGTTCACTGACCACACCTTCAGCATACAGAAACAGAGAGACTATCAATGAAGGACTCAAGCCCACAAAAACTCCACAGCTCTCTAGGATGCTGCTGCAGCTTTAATTCTGCTAAGAAAGACACAGTATAACAGCCCCTGTGCAAAATGTCCCTTGTCTGCAGCCCAGTACCTGTACTGATCCAATTACTTCCTAACAGAAAAAAAAATTACACTGAAAAGTAGATTTCTTGTCTCAGGAAGTGTGTATTCACTTAGCTCATACTTACCTAAATTCCCAGCACTGTCCTTGTTGTGCCGTGCAAAGAGGATCAACACCGATAACATTTTCAAACAAATGTGAACAAAAATACTGACATCCAGTCCTGCCATTTGTCTCCTTTCCCCTCAATTCCTTCACCTGTGCAAGCAGCCCCAGTGAGTTCAGCCTGCCACTGTCTGACATCTAATTATGTTCACCTTGACTGAATTGCACAAGACAAATTCTAGCTACTCTTAAAAATTTGACATTTTTATAGGGGCATCTCTCTCTTAAAAATATTTCTGTAGCAATCATTTGGCAACATCTTCAGTAACCAATATATAAACAAAGCCCACTGAAAATTATGGTTAATTCAGCATCTCTCATTTACTTCCACAACAACATTCTCTTTACCCTGTGAGCACAAAGGCAACTGTTTCAATTCCAAGATTTCAAAATTTAGCAGCTTGAACAAGGCCTGATTAAAACCCACACGTCTCTGTGAACTACACCTACTGGTTTTGTCAGCTTCCCAAAACCAGAGTGATCTGCAGACTACATAAAATTCAGCACTTATTAAACACAGTCTTCAACAAATCTGCATGAAAATTAAATTTTGCTTTCATCAAGGAGTGAATAAACATATGGAAGGATGTATAATCTTATTTATCAAAAACCATTTGTATAATTAAACACGAATATCATAAAAGGTTGCCTTAGGTCGTCATTTGCATGAGTAAGTAATTTGTAGAATGTCAGGTACAATAGACAGAATAGATGGATGCGTGAGTGTGTAGGGTTAAATTAGGCTCAATATTAGCCAACCACACAGTGATCAATCAGAATGATAGATCTAAATGGCAATACAAGAGGACTGTCTGAGCGATTTTTAGTATAAGTATTCCTTAGTAAGCTTTCACGCCGAGCAATTCTAACAACAGTAAAACACGTTCTTATGTGATCTACTCCAGGCAGAAGTCCTGGGGAAGTGGCTGGTGGGACTCTGCCTTAAAAAAATAAGAGGTTTAGAAATTAGAGTTGTTCAAGATTGACCCTGGCATCTTTCCAGCAGGCAATATTAAGTTCCAAGACCACAGAACACTTCACAAGGGGTCCGGGGAAGGAAAAGGGCCAAAAACTACCTCAGAGGCTTTGAAGACTATGGTTCTGCCAACTACAAAACTGAAGTTACTGCCTCATTCCTTCAGTAACATATAATATCATCCAGTGAAAGACTACATAAGTGCAGATGACAACCTACGATAAAAAGCTCTGCCAGAGTACTTTCATTTTCAGTGAAATCAGTAATATATCTCTGTTGTGAACTTTTCATAAGTCAAACTCTGTTCACTTTACTGCAGTAGGTCAAACCCTCTATCTGAGTTAAGTCCCTGCTGCTACAAAGATTTGCCCACAGTAGCTCATTTCAAGGAGCATATTTCTTTGCGGAGAGAAAAAGCCACATATGGAAAAAGCAGCTCTGAATGTGCTACTTGCCTCAACTCAGCACTGACCTTAGTTCTAAAGCTCTGGCTGCACACCAGGCTGCGGTCTTAACGAGCATGGAAAGTGGCAGCATTGGGGCTGAGTTGCAAACCAGCTTCCACACTATAACTGATGGCCAAGAACTAGGGAGAGAGGCTTCCTGCATAGTACAGCAACCAGACCTCACAATGGGACCCCTTAGGAAATTTGGAGAAGAGAGAGATGCAGCATAGCTGGAGTACACACAACTCACTGAGAGTTGGTGGGAGGCATCTTCTTCCATCCCTCCCATATCATAGGTGCCCAAGCCATGCCTTTCAGAAAACAAGCCTTATTTTTGACAAACACCATCTCAGGACAAGGGAAAAGGGAATGCTGGTCTCCTAAAACGTGACATCTGGGTGGCTGAAGACATTTTCCCAGAGAGCAACGATTTCATTTCAATCACGTGCTTCAGTGGAGGCAGTCAGTTCCACTGTCCTCCAGAGTGGAAGTGCCCAAGTGCACAACTCACCTCTGTCTGTGCACAGTGTACACCCTATACTTGTACAAATATAAGAAAACCAAGATCAACTCAGCAGAGCAAGGGCAAGTGCAAACAGACATGGCTTCCTAGCCAGGTCCATCTCCAGGGAGGGACCCTGAGCCCATCCTCTGGGCATCACATTCCTCTGCAAAAAGAGGCCAAGATGCATCTGGGCCTGTCTGACAGTCATGGTCTCAGAATACCAGTGAGGGAAACTTAGCAACTCAGCCATGCCAAGACATATCCCCAGCAGAATATCTTCGGCTGTGCAAAATTCACATCGGCTTTGGAAAAACACTGTGAGAGCTCAACAGGACTTCAGAGGATCTAAATTCTGGATTTACACTGGCATAATCCCGACTCCCCTGACTCCTTCTGCTTCTGCTTAATCATCTGTAAAAGAATCGATGGCTATAAAAATTTTTCCCTATGAGAATCGTCATTCAAGTAAACTCTGGCCTGTGCTTGGAGATCCAGAGTGGTAAGTGCACAGAAATGGCTGCAGATGGAAATGTTCATGTTTTGTCATTTCAGTGCATGAAGAAACCAGACAGCAAGGCAACAGAAGCAGCAATGGGAAGCACCTGCTAAAATCAGAGTTTTAATTTGGTCTCGGCTCCTCAGAAAATCACCACAAAAAGGGCAAGATGAAATTCCATGATTTAGACTTTTGTCATGTTTTATTTTGGCACATAAAAAGAGTCCTTTTAAGACATGACAGCACAGAAAATATTTACTGCATCCACAGAGAAATGGAAAATCATCACCATCATTTGCTGTTCAGAATGGCAGAAGATTCTAAAAGCTACGTCAGAGCACAGATCTCATGTAGGCAGGAATGTACTGGATGACAAAACAGCAGAAAGGCATCAAACACTTCTTATAACCTGACCTTCTGAACATACTGCTTTCAAAAGCATTAACTATGACATCATGGTGCATGGCTCTGCATGCTGCCAAAAGATGTATGGCTTTTAATGGCTACTTTCCCTCAACAAAAGCAGGAGAGGTCTCCAAAATCAGCTACACTGCATGAGATATTTTTTAAACTGCTTCATAAATTTGCTGGCCTCTGGACCACGTTGGATTATGAGGTAGAATCAGAGAGAAGAAACTTATCTGGAGTCTGCGTATCTAGAGTACTAGAGAAGTCCACTTGCAGGTAACTAAGCTTGTTTCTTTCATCACCAATGACCTTGCATGATCTCAGCTCCTGGATGAGACTGGTGTTCAAGCATTGCTCAAAATGATCACAGGACAGTCTGAAGGCTCACTGGCCCAACAAGAGGTTGGAGAACAGGAAGGAAAGTGCTGAGAAATTGGCCACAGCCTGAGTGCAGTGAGCACTTGCTCAAGCTCAGTAAAGATGAATAGCAACTTTCCCCATACAGGGCAATAAAATTACAATGGCTCAAAGATGGAGATGCTGTGAGCAGGTGTTGTCTTCACCTCTGAGCAACACAGGCCTGAGATCCTCACCTGGGCAAGCTGTGTTTTGAACTGAAAAAGTCATTTTTTTTCTTTTATCAAATGGAGATCATATGTGAAAGTATGTACTTCATACAGCAGGGAATGGAGGGAAGCAGCTGGACCACCGCTAAAGCTGAAGTATCAGAAGAAGACAAGCAAGCAGGCAAGCACTAAGCTTCTCTGTGATGAAAAGGGACAGTGAAGAAGCTACCAAAATAAAGTACACAAATTTAACCCCCTCAAAGGACAAATACAGTCTGTGATTAAGGCAGAAAAAATGCACTGTGTTACCAAAAATTCCCCCAGTGATTAAAGTGATCTTTTGATCGTGACTCCAATTACACAAACAAGCATAAACACAAGCTGACTGAGCAGAGGTCTCACAGAGGACAGCATGTGTGCAGTAATGCCTGCCAGTTCACACCACTCACATCTCACACCTGGTCCCAGCAGAGTGACAGGTATTTCCCCTGTAAGCACAAGGGCCAAAGGGAGGAAGCTCCCACTGATCCTGCAAAGTGAGCGTAAGAAACTCTCCAAGAGGACTCGTTTCCTTCACCTCTGCTGAAGTATAGCAAGGAGGCTACAGGCAGAAGGGTGGGCTGTCTGGTGGCAGTTTGCCTGTCTGGAGGCAGAAGTCTTGAGCTCCTGCTGAATTCCTAGGACAGGCAGAGCCAGCATCCTTCACTTTGCATAGAGACGAGGTAACAATCGCCCTCCTCCAAAAGGTCACCGTTGACCAGCAGTGACTGCAGGCTCCCACCAAGCCCTTCAGGTACTGTGCATCAGGCCACATTGAAGTTAACGTGCTTCTGTGAGGGGCAAGAGCTCAGCTCTCTGCTTGAGGGGAATTCAAGGACTTAACACAACTGACTGCTGGTCCTTCCAAGAAGGATTCAGCACTAGCACCACTCTGCACACTCCAGGAGAGATGAGCAGTAGCAGAGCTGAACTGATACGACTCCTCTGTTTCTACAGTTGATTCCTGGAGGCCCAAACACACAGCACTACTTTGAGACTGTTTTCTTCACCAAGACCTCTCATTTATAGCCCTATGATTACATAAACAGAGTTTTCCCAATGTAGCTTTTTTCCAAGATTGTAAAATATTTTAGAGGTATATAAGATATGATATCAATAAGTTTCAGAAACACAGCACCAAATGTTTGAACAGCATTCCACAAGAAAATTGAAACCTATAATCTTGGCTAGTTAAATAAAATTAGAGAAACCCAGAGGTGCTCTCTGCCACCGTCATTTGCAGCACCCTTCACAAATCTTTCTTCTCATCAGACCTGACCGACATGCAGTCTAGGTAATTTGGGATTCCTAATGCAATGTCAGCAGAACTTAGAGCACAAACCCTGCCTACAGAAGTCTAGCATCCAGCATTAAAATAATTTATTCATTCTGGGCATTGCAGTGTCAGGAAGGTATGAGCAAAGCAGAAACTTTCAAAAGTGGTTGCAATCTAGTAGAAATAGAACAAAGGCAATAGAAAAATGGTATCACATCCACTCATGATCAGTGGTACAAAGAGGTGGTAAACAAAAGTGTGTTTTCTGATTGCCCATCCTGAAATCTATTCTCTTACCTATTTAGCACTCAGTCAGCATACTTAGGGAGGCCATAAACATATAATGGGTAGACGGTAGGTCCAGGCTTCTAGCATTGCGATAATTTGAACCTCTTAACATTGCTATTCATCTTCACTATTCAAATCTTTATATCTAATAAAAGTATTAAACCCATTGTACGGAGGTGAAAAAAAAGACGAAGATTACAGGCAAACGGTTTGGGACTTGCATAACGTTACCATATTCTAAAGGATGCTCATTTCATATAACATAGAATAACACCCGTAATTAATGAGAGATGTAAACAAGTTTAACTCTAAAAGGTAGAAAATTAAATAATTTGTTTCCTATGGGTATATAATGAGATAGTTACCACATTCCCATGAGAGAGATAAGCAGATATTAAAAGGTCTTTCCAATACCTGTAATAGCTAAGGGCAACAGCTAATTCAATAGATTCGATCAAAATCACCACTTCTTTCTCTGCTTCTGATTTATTACTTTGGCTGCAGTTAGTCATCACTCATTTTAGTTTGCTTTTCAGCAGTCATAAATTATGCCTCATAAATAAAAAGATACAATCAAGGAAATCATATCAAGTCATCTACTGCCTTGGAATATATTTTCCCGCGGTACCCAACTAATGTCTTTTTAAAGGATAGCTTGCCATGGTTTTGAATAGATCAGAATAGCAATGTACTGGGAAAAGTCCTACAAGTGTGCTGTCATAACTGTCTCCCCAGTAATTCTGGAAGCCAAAACCATCATTTTGTTTAATGAACAAAAATCAAGGATTGCTTCATCAGTACATTGTTTCACACTTAAATTTAGGATAGTGTCGGCAACAGAAACACGGTGCCAGAAGAGGGGCTTTTTAAAAGGAATTGCATAGTTTCAAGTAGCACTTCTATTGCATGCCCTACTGTACAAGGGCAAAGGAAGCATCTAGTTCAGCAAAAGGATATTTAGAGTAGGTATCAACTTTAAAGCACTGAAAGAATATAGCTGTGCTTGCTTTACTTTTCAGAAGATTTTCTCTTGCAAGAAAACCCCCTCTTTCAAACGAAGGGGATAGCAAGCAGGGAATGCACGAAGGAAATGTCTTTGATTTTGTCACTGCTTTGTGGTGTATCTTTCTCTCAGTGCGACAAGCAGAATAGTGAAAAAAAGCCAAAAGATGAGGGATATTATAAATGGGTGACTACCCACCTCTGGTTAGTCAGAGAACCTGCTTCAACCCATTTTAAGCTGTAAAAGTCACTCAGTTGTTAGTAACTAAGGAGCACAAACTGGAGCTCAGCCACCAGTTTGATGGATAGGCTGGTAACCAAGTGCCACTCTTGTCATCTCTGAAAGTGACCGAGACGACTGACATTTTCTGTGTTCCATGCAGTCGGTCCTGCCATAATCTTCGTGACTTTTCACTCATTTTTCTTTCTGTAAATCTCCAAAGTCAGGCATACAATTTGTTTCCTCTTTGATAGTTCTGAGAGTCCAAATTGGAGTGCCCAAAATGTATTTTCCCTGGCATATCTTGGAATCTTCCCTTGGTCTTTCACTTGGCAGAAGTATTTCGACTGTGAGAAACACACTACTTAAGGAAGGACACTGTGAGAGGCAAGACATCTGCTGCAGTGCACCAGACAGTCTTACCAAAGAACGAAAAGACAACAATAAAACCTTCTGAAAAGTTCTACTCCAACCTTTTGCTTGCTCAGTGGTTTCAGAGAGGAAATAAGGACATGTTCTACACACCAGAAAGACATTAAGCCATTAATCTGAAGAAGCACTCCAAGTACACAATTAAGTGCAATTGTGGAAAGTGACATTGCACTTGCATGGAAATTGCACCAAATCCCAGCACCACCTTTTTGCAGATCAGTACTGTGTGCCAAAAGGGCCTACCAGTAGCTAAGAAAAATTGGTACTGTAGACCATTCTCAGCAGCTCCTGAGAAAAGCCAAAATATTTTGTTTCAGAAATTCTATGGAAATGAAGAAACTCATCAGGTCCCATGAAGTTTGTTTAAGTCAGGATTTTTTGAGGGAATCACACAATACAGCTGAGGAATTAGGCAGTATTTCAAGAAATGCCTAAGAGACCAAATGCTACAAAGAATGCAAGTATCTATTGATTAGACTTACAGAGAAAATTTCAAAGATCTCAGTAATTGTTTCCAAGTACAGGACAGTAGGCATCTTAATGCCTCTTAAAGTGCACAGAAATCTAGTAGGCATGAATATGCTCACATAGATCTGGCCCATGAAGAATAAAAATGCCCAAGTTCCTTGAACAATTGTGAACTTAGTAGTTATGGTGCACAGTCCCTTTGACCAGCATGAGCTTCAAAAGTCACATCATCATTTTTGGAAGTGCAACTTTTGCATTTAGTCTTACAAGCTTTAAATATTCAGCTGAAGTTTACAGCAAAAGAAAGGAAAACAACCTCCAAAACCCTCACCTCAGATCCAAAGAAGCTACCAGGTTCATTGAACTAAACCTCAATACCTCCAAAAATGCTGGAGAGGGTCCCATCCCATCACTGCACTTTGATTTTATCTGCATTCTGCTGGAGGAAATTCAGTTGCATTTAAAGTTTTATGTCCAGCAAACAAGCCTCAAATGCAGAGACAGCAGAATCAATACTCAGTTTAAGTGAAATATAAATCTGGGTTTCATCAGCATAATAGCAAAAGTCAAGCCCTATACTTATGAATAACTTGTCTCACAGACAAGATATAAATTGTCAACAATGGAGGAGCTTAGAATAGATCCCAGAGGACTGCTGCAAGTGACACAAGGAGAAAACAAACACGTGCATGCAAAAACCTCTCACAGCAAAATAAATGGCCGTCAGTGGAGAGGTAAAAAAAAACAAAACAAAAAAAAAAAAAAAAGAACAAAAATGATTTAGAGATCCAGTCAACAGCTCAGCCCAGTTATGGAGCAGGACCAAGATAAAAAGCCAAGTCTTGAATATGGCATGGTAAAAACCAAAGAAATCTGCTTTGCTACTCGTCATCAACTGATCATTAAATTTGTTAGCTCAAGCAAATCTCTGTGCTGTGCTATCAACTTCTCCCCTCCCTAAAATAGGTTTTGAATTAAGTATCGGTGAAATAAAAATCGGAGCAACTGAGAGTATCACACAACTTCCAGCCCAGACAAAAAAATGTGAGATGTTTTTCTTTAACTAAGAAAGATTCCTAAGTAGTAGTCAGAGCACGGATCTGCTACAACTCTTTTCCCTCTACCAATCTCCATCTGCACTTGCATTTGCATTCTTCACAGATCTAGACCAAAATAGTAAGGAGATCTGGTCCAGCAATAGTTCCATTTTAAAGAAACTACAGCAAATGGAGAATTCACAGTATCATGGACCTATAGAAGAGCCCTAGACAGTGAGAAAGAAATTAAAACCTTAATATTTATACACAGAGGGACTTACTACAACAACATTTCACTCTAAACTGTGCTGTTTCTTGAAAAAATTTAATAGCTACAGTCACAAGTGAAATGACAACTGGAAAACATACCTTCACACGTTTAAAGAGTAGTAAGTTTTCAGACTTGAAGTAATCATACTTTTTGTTTTGGAAAATATTATAGCATCTCTTGTATTTCTAAATTCCAAAGTTCTCTGAACTCATAGATGCTCCAAATTTTCTCTGGCTCAAAGCTAACAGACAGACTGTTCATGCTGGCTACCACCTTACAGACATGCTGCCAGTACAGAAACATCAAAAGTAAAAAGGTTTGTGACTCTCAAGTAGCAAAGATAGGTTTTGTGAATACTGCAGTAAGTACATTTTTCTAGTAGCATCCCAGGTTGTCTTTCCAATAATTTAATAATTGTCCATTCAGAATCCTTTTCTTATCCAAGTTAGAACTGCTAGAAGTGATTTATGAAGAAAGCCACAGAATTCTTCCCTCTAGGCCCTGGGACTCTGACATACAAAAGGCAATGGACACAGGCTGAAACAACAGAGTTAGGCACAAAGGGAAATAAGAGGTATGTAAGCAGTCATTGGAACAGACAGGTTGTACAGTCTCCATTCTTGGAGAATCAGGGAAGGAGATCTTCCAGAATGCAATTGGACACAGTCCTGAGCAGCCTGCTCTGAATAGATCTGCATCAAGCAGGAAGTTAGACTACATAACCTCTGGATGTCTCTTCCATGCTTCATGACTTTGTGAGTCTTTGACATGTGTATGTATCAGCTCAATAGATTCTACTGCTAACGTGATAAAGAAACATTTTAGATTTAATTCTGCATGGCTTCTGGCTACCAAAAAGGATGCAACAGTAGAAGTGAAAAACTGAAACCAAAAAACCTGATCTGTGAAGAGCACTGTCATCAAACCTCCATCAGGTTGACACCAATGTGGAGGGGACAAGTCAATATAACCAAGGGCTGTGAGAAGATCCCAGAGGAGAATTCACCAGGTAGTTTCATCAAGGACAGATGTGAAGTCTTGCACCTTGGGTAGTAAAACAACCCTTGTAGCATTACAGGGTAGAGACTGACTAGCTATGCAACAACTCAGCTGGAAAGAACCTGGGGGGAATCTTAGTAGATAGGAAGTCAAACATGAGCCAGCAATGTACCCTGGCAGCAAAAATAGGCAACCACATCTTGAGCTATTTAACAGGACCATAGCCAGACAATTAAAGGAAGTGATTACATGCCTTCACTTAGCGTTTGTCCTGTTTTGGCCCCAAGAAAGATTGATGAATTGGAGTGAGTTCAGCAGAGGGCCACCAAGATAGTCAGAGGGTTGGAGAATGTGGCATGTGAGGACACTTTTTTCACCATGGGGACAGTAAAGCAGTGCTGCAGACTGCCCTGAGATGTTGCTCACTTTCCCTAAAGATTTCCAAGGTACAAAAGAATAAAGCCCTAAATAACCTCATCTGACCTCTCAACTGACAGTGCATTGAGTAGGAACCTGGACTGGTGAGAGCCATTCCAACCTGAATTACTTTGTCATCCTATAAAGCAAATGAACATTTTAAAGAAGTATTGCCACTATTCTGTGGGAGCTCAAGAGGTGGAATGCATTGTGTTTCATACTTATTGAAACAAATCCATGTTTCAGCAAATTCTGTTTTATTTTATTTTAGGAAAAAGTTGTAAATACTTCTGAGAATTGCCAAACTCATCTTCAAGACACTCCATATGTAGACTTATTGTGTATGGATTTAGGAGTGAGGCTTACTGCTATCCTGTTGGCAGAATAATACGAGTGCTTGTTGAAAGGCATTTTTATAAGCAAAAACTAGCCTTAATCTTCTACAAAACTATGGCTTTAGAGACAACAGATTAAAGGCTGGTTTTGATGAGGTTCTAAACTCCACCAGCTCGTTTAAACAGCTGGAAGGAGTGTCAAGTGCTTAGAAATAGCAAATATCTCAGTTCAATGGGGTAAAGCCAAGACATGCGTATAAAACTTGAGCTTAGTTTCCAGGGCACTGCTGACAGTGATGACAATACCTACTCCACAGTTTAATTCCAATAGTAAACTCTTAAGAAAAACAACAATAAAAGGCCTACATGTATAAGAAGTAGCAGCCATCAACAATAACTTCACAAAATCTGCTTGTGATCCTACCATTCTGTCATTTAATTTGTTGAGAAAACACCCCCAGTTCCTCTTGACATAAGCTACTTTATGATCTCAAAGTAAAAAATAATTCCAAGAAGACTAGGGGAGGAGGGAAGAAGAAAGAAAAAAAACTAATGAAATGCCTTGTCAGCACTAAAATATCACACTACTTACATAACATTAGATCCCACCTGATATTCGTATTCTGTGTAAGGCAACAACTGGTCATCTCTGAAGAATGTTGAAGAGCCATTGTAAACAAGTACGAGGTCTAAATTTATGAGGGCTTGTGTTGTCCGTCTTCTGTAAAGTTCATAGTATATAATCCTCCCATTTGGCTGCTGTGGGCCAGTCCATAGGACAGAAGACACTGTCTGGAAGCCCCTGGCCGTGGTCTGTATCTCTATGAGAGGGGCGGGCTGTGCTGCTGGTGGTGCCTCCAGTGTCTGGACAGATGCCCACTCACTGGAGGCACAGCCCAGCTCTGTGCAAGCTTGGAGCTGTACCTCGTACCTTGAAAAACATAAGCAGAAACAAAGTGGTTAAAACATCTGAATCAAACACATAATAGGGGGGGAGGGGGATTCTTAATTTTTTTGGTCTTTGGCATTTTTGAAAAAGTAAACATAGACTACATGTGGGAATTCAGAAAGCTGACGACAGAAGAAAATTTTCATCCAGGTTTTACACTGAGGTAGTTGAGTCGCCATCCCTGAGTGCATTTAAGGACTGTCTGGATGTGGTGCTCAGGGACATGATTTAGTGGAAGGTTGTTAGAGTTGGGATAGTGTGGTTGGGTCGTGGTTGGATCAATGATCTTTGAGGTCTTTTCCAACCTGGATGATTCTATGATTCTGTGATTTTTGTTTTCAAAGTAGGATTCATATCTTCATGAGTCAAGTAAATCAAAATTATTTTGATGACATGAATCAAAATGATGATTTCCTGTTAGAGATGATGTGGATATCATTTGAGAGCTGAGTCATCACTGACTTCACTCTATTACTCTTCTCTCTTTGGATTTAGATTAGTTAACATGTAAATAGTAGGCAGACTTATCAACCATGTAATACACACAAATTATGCCTACACAAATATATACGGAAAGGTCACGTAAATAATCAAGAATTAGCAGGGAAGACATTACTTCAGTATCAAGTGTGTTGCTTTCTTTTTTTGCAGCTGAGTCCTATATAAACACAAGTAGCTCTTTTTCAGTTCAAAGGAACAAGCACACTGCTGGTGTGACTTTGCAGATGCTCAGTTGTGCTGCAAATGGTCTAGGTGACAAGTTTTCTGCTTCCTCATCTTAACTTTGTCAGCTAAAGCCCTATTTATGCTTGAATGTAGACATCTTCCAAAAGATATACAAGAGTTCAGGTTCTGGAGTCTGTAGCAGAGTACTGAACCACCCTGTGTGTCAATTATAACCCAGGTCAACTCTATGCACTTCATCAAGATGATACATAGCTGGTGTTACTATAAATTAAAATATCTTGGCTTTATCATGTGCCTTTTAGGAATTAAAACCCATGGGTCTGACCAGCTGTTTAAAATAAAGAATTAATGCCAGTCTACTGATTCAACTTGTAGCATTCATTTAACAAACATAATTTTCCAGACTTACCAACTGTAGGGTTGTAGCCCTGCCACTATGAACGAACGTCTCACAAAGGAACTATGAGATGCATCAAAGTCAACATTTTTCTTTCCTGTTTCAGCAGGCTTGTGGATGGAGATTGTATAATTTTTAATGTCACCATTTACTTTGATAGGAGGATCCCAGGCCACCAAAATCTCCTTTGAGGACCATGCTTGCAACCTAGGAGGCAAAATCCCAGACGGAGCAGAGGGGTTGGTTTTTATCTGAGCCGATGGGCTAGTCACGCTCCCTTGACTGTTATTTGCAGTAACAGTGTAGCTGTACTCCATGCCTGGTGTTAAGGTGAAATCAAGGTAGCGAGTTTCCTGACCTGAGTAAACAAGAACATCATCCCTCCTTAGCTCGTAGCTTGTGATTTTACCATTGGGCTTAGCTGGACTTTTCCATGTGATCTCAATTGACTCTGAGCCCATGACAAGCAGCCTAGGAGCTTCCATATTTAATGGTGGAGCCTCCATGGTCATCACTGACTGGGCTGTGCTAGATGTGCAGCCCCCAGCAGTACAGGCAACCAATTCAAAATCATACTGTGTGTAAGGCTGCAGATCAGAAATCAACATTTGCAAGTTTTTGCCAGGATAATACTCTTCATTGTTTAATTTCAAAATGTACTTGGTGATATCTCCATTTTGTATTTGGGGAGGTGCCCAGGATGCATTAACCTGAGTGGAACTGACAGCCTGCAGAAATGGTGGATCCACTAACGCAGGAGCTGCTTCCAATGTTCGTATCGCAGCTGGTTCACTGGTAGAGCAGCCACCCATTGTACAGGCAACTATTGCATAACTGTACATCGAATAGGGTAGTAAGTCCTCATCCGTGTAGTTGAAGGTAGCTGCATCAAAGCTGAAAGGATAGAGAACATCATTTTTTAGCAGCCTGTATGATTGAAGAATACCATTGGGCTGTGCCGGCGCATCCCAAGAGACGAGCACCTTGCGAGGGTTAACTGATGCTAAGGATAACCTGGGGGCAGCGAGACCTTTTGGGGCAGTTTGACTGGTCATGGCTGCTGTCCAAGAGCTGTCAGCGTAGCCGGCTGCATTCCAGGTACGTATTTTGTATTCATACCTTGTCCATGGCTGCAAACCTTTATCATTGTATACAAATGTATTACTTTCAGTGTTGTATTCTGTGAAAACAATTTTCTCATCTTCCATTGTTGCTCTGTACCCTGCAGCATTTTCTTTTGTGCATCTGTGAATAACTTCATAGCGAATTATTTTTCCATTTGGATTAATTGGCTCCAACCAGCTCAGCTCAATGTTGGTAGCATTCACTGCCTGGATTATGGGTGCCATCTGAGACACTGGAGGTGCTTCATCTGTTCGAATGGGCTGGGGTGGGGAACGAGTGCAGCCTGCTGCATTACAAGCTTCCAGTAGTAGGGTATAGAGTGTGTATGGTTCAAGGCGCCTAAAGAGGAACTGGCGAGATAAACCACTGTACTCCAGGTTGTCATCACTGAAAATGTTGTAGGTCTAAGGAAAAAGAAAAAAGAAAGACTGAAAGGGAAAGAAGTCAGGATAAAAGGACAGAAATCTATAAATCAAAATGTTTGTAAACAAGCTATAGATGAGACACCTTAATCTTTGCAACAGAGTGAGGACCATCAACCAACTATCCAGTAGCTGACTTCCTTGATAGTAAAATCACCACACAAACAGAATCATTGATACAAAAATAACATTTTGATCCAATTTTCATGATTTTTTTTTTCATTTGGATTGCAGTAATAAATCATCTACTGACACTTTTCATTATGTTTGTTTGTTATCAAGTTTTATAACAAGCCTCTTATAGATTAGCACAAAGCTTCTTGCAGACTAACTCTAAACAAAACCATTTAAAAAAAAAAAAATCAAAAACTCCCCCTCCCACCCTCTCTCCTTTTGGGTAATTGATCTGTAATCAGTTGACAGAAGGCACAAATATCAGAACAACATTCTATCAAACCTAAAGTTTCTAAAAGTGCATTTTGGCAATGTCTAGAGTAAGGGGCTAAAGTTATTTAAGACAACGAGCTTTCATGCATAGCTTTCTGTCCATTAAATCAACGGTTTAGTTCACTGTAAATGAATTCCTGTGGTTGGGGCTAGCACAGGAGTGTTAATTCTCATTTGAATATAAGCACAAGCCATGACTGCACTCTTAGTGCCTTGTGCTTACGTAGGACTTCTGTCTTATTTTAAAGTATAATGCATTTGATTGAGTCTTTTCCAGCAAAAAATATTTGATATGCATCGTTTACCCTTTCTTTTTTTTTTTTGATCAAGCAAAATGTGAACACAGAGATTACCTTAATTACGCCATTGGGTTCAGAAGGCTCTGACCATTTCAACAACAAAGCTCTGCCGTTCTCTTTCTTTTCCACAGTGAAGTTGCTCAGGCCACTGGGTGAAGCTTCCAATGTGCGCACAGATGTCCAGGGGCTTGAAACCTGTCCGGCGTTGTTTACAGCTACGACATGGACATGATATGTTGTGAAAGGTTTCAATCCAAATAAATGAGCTTGATGCTTTCCTCCCTGAAGCAAGAATGCAGATGTTTGAGTTAGTTAAAAAAGTAATCAGCATCTGTGGTTTATGTCACTTGGAAAATGAGGTCTCAGCTCTGGGTCTCTTCTGACCGTTTTGCAGAATACTCCAGCTGGTTACCAGGATTTTTTCTGTGGATTTCCATGGCTGAATCTCAGAAATAAACTGTTAGGATTTTTTAAAAATATCAGTCAATATGGTGGAGTCTTTGGAGCTGATTTCTGGGTATGCACAGTCCAAACCATTTTCCTTTGTCCTATCACTATCTATTTGTGTAAAAAGATTATGGTGTTTTCAAGAGTGCAGTCCCATTTCATTACTGAAAACAAAATGCTTAAAAGTGGGATGAGAAAAACGGAGGGAGAGATGGAAAGAATAAACAGGATGTCCCTGGAGGCCAAGCAGAAGCCAAGGCTGGCTGGAAGGTATGTGGCTGTGCAGGGTATGGAGATGAGCCTTTTTGGAATGACTGGGGCTCACCCGTTGCCGAGGGACGTGCCAAGCAGAAGGGCCATGCAGGTGGATGAGGGCAGGCAGGCTACAGTGGACAGGAGGGACCACTGCACTGCCACTGCAGCTTGCCCCAAACAGCAGCTGACAGAGACCTAACCTTGCAGGACTGCAGCACAGCACAGCACTGCTTCTAGCAGCAATGGAAGGCAAGGTGCCTAACAAAGAAGGGGAGCAGCATGTTTCACTAAGAGACTCTTCAGACATGTTTCATCAGGAGAAGAAAGGGGATCACCAATGTATTAAATTCCATTCTTAGCAGTGCTTTTGCATTAGCTTTTCCAATACAAAGAACCCGAGCACAAGAATTCAGCTTCCTTTGCGTGGCAGTAAGCTGCAGCCAATTTCTCTCCTTCCATAAGTTGTATTAAGTTGTTAAATGCTAACACTTTCAATTGTTTAATATTTAAACATTTGTTAGGAGAACAGAATCAGAAACAAATTTTAAAGAAATATTAATTTCTTTTTTTTAAATATTAAAAGTTGGATCATCAATATTTCAGTAGTTATTTCCTCACAACAATGAGTTAGTCTTTTAGATAAATATAGCGCAGCGTTTGAGTTGACCATTATGAATATTAAATCTGAAGATGCCACAAGTACAGATTATAAACATACTTTTCTGATAAATGATTCCTTTTTCTGTTAAACAGGGCAAACACTAGCAAGATTAATAATGCAAAAAAGTATAATTCTTTGTTAGGAATTCCCAGGCATCGTTGCCAAAAAAGCATAAGCTCAAATGCAAATAGCAATCACCTCGAACAGATTATATATAAAAAAGCTCTGGCTGCTGCGGGACATTTAGAGATATCTTTTGTCATAAGAAATATGGAAAGCATGTGGGCTATAAAGCAAAAACATATGTATATTGTCAATAGCAGCACCTGTTCAATTACAGTTTATTTCAGTATGGAGAATTTTGTTCGGCCCCTAGATGGCAATACTATCAAACACTTTTTGTAACACGAGAGCTTAATGATTAACAACACGCGTTCAGTCATCCAACATACTCAAGGCAGCCATTAAAAAAATAACAAAACTGATTTCATTATAGATTCTTTTAATAAACATTTATGGCTTAGATCTTTGAAAGTGGAAGCGTTCATACTGCCATAGCCAAAAACCTATATGGCTGAATGCAGAATTATGAACTGCAGGTTAAAGAACACAGCTCAAATTGAAGTTCATGCTTAGCATAAGAATCTGGCATCAGAAATTATGTTGGCACAAAACATGATTAAAATTAGCTTTACAATTGGATGTGGTCTATATTAATAGTTTTTATGAGGACAGTTATCTATTAGGTTTTCAAAACAGAACTTTTAAAAGCCTAAAATTTACATTCCACGGTTTGGGGGTGGAGGAGGAAGGAAGGGAACAGACCGCATTAAATTACTGCCCCTGAACCGTTACACAGGGGCTCTCAGAAGGTACAAAAACATCATTACAAACACCATACAAAAAGTAATGGTTCTGCTTTCTTATCACCAGCGTGATCAGGGTGGGCTTTTGTGACAACAGTACTACAAAACACTTGATTATTTTTTTTTTAACCGAAAAATGGCATATTTTTCATCACCCTTGACAGTTTTTCCACTAAACCCCAAGATTTAATTATTTACAATCCTCACCACCCTTTGAAATGAAACAAGGCTGGAGGGATTTCCTTGCCTGCAGTTCGCTGTGTTCTCTGGAGACTGCTAAACCATTCCTTCCAGGGATGACTTTTATCCCTGGCTCCTACAGATACTTCTTGAACAGCAAACGGTTTACATGTATTTTTGTTTTGTTTGGTTTTGAAGTAAGCTCAGGGGATGCCCTCCCAGAAAATGAAGCCACACTTTCTCTCCCTGCACTGCTGCCATTGCCATCTGTGAATTTACTCAGCTCAGAGGTTGATCCTAAAAATGAGGATGGATAGCAGTCTCAGTGATTTATTTTAAGAATTATTTAATATCCTAGTTTAGAAAAACTGCCCTGCTGGAATGGTTAAATACAAATGGCAAACACACAGCTTGCAATGGATAGTATGGTAACCTTTGGCTTCAATGGACAACTGCTCTGTCTTAAACAGGCGCAGGATCACAATCCATGCATGGAATGTTCTCCCAGTCATTGTTTGCAAAGCCATGAACTCATATATCCCATGTTTACACACCGCTAACGGGCCAGATTTCATTTACCATTAAAAGTAAGCCAACAAAATAAAATTTTAATGCAAACATTAAGATATTCGTAGCTCAAGACTGACTGACCATGAAAGCTGATGGATTGCAGCCCCACGCCCTCCTTTCTGTGTCTCCTATTGCAAAGTAGACTCACTCATTCAGTGATTAAATTAAGAATAAACTAGCAAACAATGTGTGCTCACTCTCACACTCCTCCTGTAATGTCTATCCTTTTAAGGTAAACGCTGCAGACCCCGACAGGAGGTAGCTGTGTCAGCATCCCCATACTGCAGCCCAGAGCCACCTGCCAACCAGCCATTGCTTCAGGTAGCCCTGTCCCTTTCCTCTGACAGCACTGGCAGCATCGCCACTCTGAGATGCAGGGTAGCATCCCTGCTTTTGTTGTGCAAAAAGCTTTACACGCTGCCAGCAGAAGTGTAAGCTGTTAGCAGCAACAAATGCTCGGCTAATTCCACAGCTCCAACTGTAATTTAGGATAAAAGTTATTTAAAACAAAACCTTGTTTTAACACATTTTCAAAGCATAAAACAAGAGAGCACAAATCATGAATAATGTATCCATCGAGATTTGCTTCAGATTGCCTTTTTTGTTTGTTTATTTTTTAATTCATGAGCACAGAAGTCAGTTAAAGTCTGGGAACAAATGGGCACACTCTTTCATGCCTCTCAAAGGCAGTGATGGCTGGGATGCAAGGTGCTGGCCTTCCCCTTTTTCTCTCCAGGCATGGGCAAGGCTGTGCAGCTGTTGAGAGCCTGCTGGTTTTACATGCCTACCGTGATCGCTGCCAAAGACTTGAAGTGCCCCTAAGGTGACAACAGGATCAAGAGGTCTTTGTAAGTTGAAAATGATCAAAAATTAACATTGATCTGTAGCTGTCAATAATACTCTGTGCAAGTGGACTCCCCGCACAGATGTTTAACGTGCATAAAACTACACAACCTAGTCATCTTTTAATCTATCGATCTGATGAAGCAGTACTTTCCAGTGTTGCCACTCTGCACTTTTCCTCCTTTTTCAAGGCAGTTGAAAAAGTTGCCCAGTTGCCCAGGTCTCAGGGTGAGCTTAAAACACTATGGATACATCAGAACCCTGAACCCCTCAGGAGCCGCCCAACAGAGAGCTTCAGTACCTACTGCTGCTTCAGAGGTCATAGTCAACACTCAGTAAGTCACCATCCAGTCATGTTAAAGTGAGGCTCCAATTTCTTCTTTCTCCCTATCACCTCTTTGTACAGTAGTCCCTATTCAGCAGGTATCTTTGATATCTGATGAAAAAGCTGGCTCTTTTTTTTTTTTTTCTGTGAGACTCTGACTAAATATCAGAGAGGGCATCAGAGACAATCACACTGCTAATGGTAGTGGTTATTTCATATCCTCCAGACATACATGATCAGAAGGTAATTCTGTATGACATTCTCTTTTCTACAGAAGCACAGACACTGAACTCACCCTGGTCAAGGAGGAGGAAGCTATAGTCTCCTAGCTGTCAGAATATTATTCCAACCATCCTCCAGTGTCAGCTTTCAAAATTCCCCATCAAGGAAGGCACTTCCTCCACAAGTGACAGGAAAGCTGGGAATATTTGGGGTTTTACAAAGATCCTCATTTTGCCCTTACCTTTGACATTATTCACTTTGCCAGTCCCTTAGCTTTCCATTTTCTGCAAACACAGTAAGCACCTCCGCCTTAACAAAACTCTGATGTTCGTGTTTATTCCTCAGCAAACATCTTAGCCTCTGCCATCCCTCTCAAAATTGCACTGGGTTCATTTTCATATACAATCCCTAACTTATCCTTTGGGTTGCCTTCCTTCTCCAGCTTGTCTTATGCACATGGTTTCTTTTTCATTTTTAAAATCTACTCTATTCCTAAAGCCTTATGCTCAAATTCACAAGGATATAACTTACAGATACACAGGTAATCTATGACTCCATTCCTTCCTCTAGCAGTGTGGACTGGAATATAAATTATCCCCATGATGATACTGAAAAAACTCAAAGGTAAAGCAAATAGAAACCAAAGTATTACTCATTTTGCCAGAAATGATCTTGCCTAAAAGCAACCAGTTTTTCCCGTCCTACCAGAAATTGCTGTCGCACTATTTATTTTCCTCCCAATTTGAGTAAAAATTAATTTAATTCTAGAGTTTTCATTAGAACGTTTGGTATGTTTCACTTTTAAGATTTTACATTTTAAGAACTACTTTGCATTTCATTCTAGAAATTTAAAATTGCCTTTCAACCCAGACTTTTCTTTTTAAATTATTATTGCAGTGATTAATATTACCGAATAAGCCTTCAACAGCAGTGACATGTATTACACAACTGGTAATTTTTTTTTTTTTTATGGTATAATTTTTATGACACAACAACCAAATTGTAATAATAATAATAATAATAATAATAATAATAGCATTTAAATGTATGATTTTTTAAAGAAGAATTCATTTGCACACCTCTGCTCCACTCAGCACACAATGGAGACATTTCCTATGTGACTATTCCTACTGGAGCTTGTGGAACATGCTTTGTGAGAAACCTTTAGAAAAAGCAGCAATCTAAGGAGTTTAAAACGTTCTGCAAACTGCAACAATTAGTACCTGATCTACAAGTATCGCATTGCAATTCATTTTTCTCCTTCCTGGCAGAGCATGTGAGGAACTGTGAACTGCATGCAGCTGAATCTGTCGAGTGGGGCTAGTGCACATTTTCACAGCAGTCAGCTTTCCTTCCTGGCACACCTGGGCATCTGGGGACCTGCTGCAGCCTCAGCAGGAGCCTCGGTCCCCAGCTTTGATTGGAAGACAAAGAAGCACAAAGGAAGAGAAGAGGCATGGAGCAGCAAAACGGCACCAAGCACACTAAGCCAGCTGCCTTCAGTCACTCTGCTGGCTTTTGGGAGCAAGTATGCTCTTAAACAGCAATGCAGCACCGGTAAAACTTTTAAAATTCCTTCTGGAGTGAAGTCAATACCTCAGTACCCCTTTCTGTACCACTTCTGTAAGGTTTTCTTTTTTAACATAACATCATATTTAAAATTCATCTAACATCATCGAGTGCCACGTATTTGCAGCTGTATTATTTGTCTAATTTGTGCTAAGAATCACTGAAATCCAAAAAGAGATTTTTCTGCATCACTAAATAAATCAGATAAACCAAAATATCAGTGACATGACATTCCACTATAGACACCATCTAGAGGACGATGTCAACATGTTTTCTTAACATTAATATTTTATCTCTTACAACACTCACAAGACCTACTCTATAATTAACCGTAGTTTCTCACCTTTGATTTTTCTTCCACGTTTTTTTTTTCACTTTTAACCAGGTATTTTATTCCTCACCATGAGAAAGGGATGGAGATGAAAGGGTAAAAAACCAGATACCTGACAGGACTGATTTCTCCAAACTTAGGTTTGGTCAGTTCAAATCTGCCTTCCTTACTTCATCTGAACAAGACTTTTCACTTTAAATAGTAATTTTGGATATGATGAGCTGGATTAACTCTTCAAAATAAGAAATGCGGAATATGGTGCAAAAAGTTTAATAATAGTATAGTATAGTATAGGGATAGTATTGAGGTATGAGATATAGTACCTGAAGCCCAGTGAAAAACAATTACATGCCCTCCTTGGTAAAAAAAGAAAACACATATATTGTATGCTCTGGAGTTGAGCTGAGTGGGGAACGCATTGTGGAGAGCTGATGGGAGAAATGGCAAAGATTACTAGGTATATGAAATATAATACAAGAAAGGGAGCTGTTGGAGAGGGTCCTGAGGAGGACCACAAAGATGATCAGAGGACTGGAGCACCTCCCCTATGAAGACAGGCTGAGAAAGTTGAAGAGAAGGCTGCGGGATGACCTAATTGCAGTCTTTCAGTTCCTAAAGGGAACCTATAAACAGGAGGGGAGCCAACTCTTTACCAGGGGACAATGGCAGGACAAGGGGAAATGGTTTTAAGTTGAAGGAGGGAAGATTTAGGTTGGATATTGGGGATATTCTTTACCAGGAGAATAGAGAGGTGTTGGAACAGGTTGCCCAGAGAGACAGTGGATGCCCTGTCCCTGGAGGTGTTCAAGGCCAGGTTGGATGGGGCACTGGGCAGCCTGGTTTACTATGAGATATGGAGGTTCTGTGGCTGGGGGGGGGACTTAATTGAGATCTCTTCCAGCCCAAGTCATTCTATGATTCTACGAAATCCAGAACTGCATTAAGGTAGCACTATGTCCTCCAGCAGTGAGTTCACTGAGATGCTGCAGATATGTTGAGTACACCTTGGTCACAAGGGGAAGCAGAATGTCCTGTTGGGTTCAGGAGGAGGTATGTCCGAGAGAAGCTGAAGGGCCAGCAAAGGCAAGTGCAAGTTCTGGCTGCGGTTTGCATCTCTGCAGTTGCAACTAATGCACTCGCACAGCCAAACTCCAGGAATATGCTTACAAGCGCTACAGGTAGTTTTCTACCACAGCACAGTAGATGATGATGAGATGGCTAGAGCCTAAAGGCTCAAATCTGCGCGTGGTAGGGGGCACGTACTTTAATATGAAGCACTAGGAGCTTAATGTCATATTTTTCTTAATGTCATAAACCATATTTTCCATTTGATGTATTGGCTGATGGCCAGCCAGAGTGATGCTTTTGACAGAACAAACACAACAGAGAATGCCACATCAGGGCTGCTGGTGTCTTCTCAGCCTCATACCCTTTTTTCTAATAATGTCCAGAATGACAGGTGTTGTGAAGAAGAACATCTATAGTTTTAAGCCAGTGCAACAGAACTATGAATACTTTTGTTGTTATCCATACAAAAAAAAGTAATTTATACACTAGAACTTTTCATCTCAAGGTATCTTGTGGCAATCAGTTTTGCCTTGTTATAGAGAGACAATGTTTTTGTTATCAGATGTTCTGCCTTTTGATTTTTATCTGAAATGTTTACTATCGAGGCATTCACACTGACTACAGATATTTGTGCCACAAGCCTTCCTCAGCTCTTTACAAATTATATCACATATGATATTGTGAAGAAAAGTGGTTCTGGACTCCTTAAAACTTTTCTCATCTAATATTAAGTGACTCAGGCAATATAGCACAAGGCCTTAATGTTATGTAAAATTTGAAAAAAAAGTAGTTTTGTTATGATTTTGCTGTGTGGGGCTTGTATAGGTGCATAAGATACATGTGATGTATAGCATTTTCCTGATAAAAACAGTTATTTAGAATTTTCGTCTTTGCACAGCTCAACAGTCATAATGGGGAAAAAGAAATGAAAAGAGAAAAAAAAAACACACACAAATAACAGTTTGAGGAAAATCCTTAAGGGGATTTGTACAAGGACAACCTGAATTCTAACAAAGATTGCAGGTGAACTTCCACATCAGTTTTCTTGAAAATGCCATTGAATGTCAGTTGTGCTCCATAAAATTAAGACTTTGCAGTTATATATGACTCTTCATCCTAGGATCTCACATCATGCTACAAGCATTAATTAATTAAGTCTCAGAATATCCCCCCGTGTTACTTTGTGCAGCTTCAGGAAACTATCATGATTGTTTTAGATCCCATTTTACACAGGTAAAATAGACGTGCCATATTACTGTTAAGTGCAGGCTTATTTTATTCCCTTTTCCCAATCATTCTGAGTCCTTGTCTCATTCACCCAACACTTGCAAAAAGAGCAGTTCTAACTGCTGCTAAGTAGAGGAAGATAACACAGCCTCAAGGCAATTCACAGCTTTAAATCCCTGCTTTCTGCCAACACAATGGAAAATAAAGGCAACGTTTTAAAGGAGACTAAAAGGTTTTTTGCTTCCCACCGTTTTATTCTCTCTTTTTTTTTTTTCTCTGCCCTGCACCAGGCAGTCCTTGCTTTTCATTCAAACTTTGTCTGCTATGTGTGTAATCACTTCTGAGAGATATTAAAAGTATAAACAATGTACTTAGTGCTACATTATAAAGGCCAACATTTAATCTTACCATTTGTAAATTTGACTGTTTATTTTAAGAAGTGATAGGCATAAATGCACACAAGGCCCTACCTCTTGAAAAGCTTTCCTTCAAGTCAATATACGGCTATTTCATTACTTCCCTTACATTTTACACTTCCTATGTGAAAATACCTGTTCCGCAGACAGCTTGGGAAAGGAGGAACCCAGCTGTGCTAATCGAGACCAGAAAAATAGGAAGCACTCTGCACCCCTTAGCACACCTAGCAGAAGGCTTGTGTGAACAGGGATGCCTGCTTTCTCTTTTGTAGTCAGCTCAGTCCATCTTTTGAACACTGGCAGAGGATATCAATTAGATATATGGACCCACATGAGTCATCAAGTCCTCCCCATGGCTCCACACAGGACCATTCAAAATGGAAACCAGATCTATTCCACAGCTTCCCTTGAAATACAGAAGTTTCAGCAGCAGTTTGACATCTTCCTTCCAACAGCTACAGGAAGTTTGGAGGAGGAGATTGCTAGAAGGCATCCCTGCCCTTGCTAGTTGAAAGCCTCAACAAAAAGCTTGAAAAGCCTGAGACCAACGGTAAGTGAAGCAAAGAATTTTGTTTTCTTTTTGTGACTACCATGGGCTGTGCTGCTGACAACACTAATCAGGTTCAATGCATATTCATTACACATTATTGTGTCTCTCAGCAGCTATGCAATTTCAAGACTTAGAATTAACTATATCAAGAGAAGAGTTTAAATGATGGCAGCAAGAGGGAAGCAGCAGTTTTATGAAGTAACAGGAAGAGAGGCTGCTTGCAGGTTTAATTTCTTGAAACCAAGTGAGCCTGGTGGACAGATGATGTTCCAGACAGATCTTAGGACTGTACTTAGACCTCCTAAGGCACATAGACTGATGCTGAATTCACACACCTACTCACAAAAGCAGACAGATAAATCTGCTACAGTGTAAACCGGAAAAGAAGCTAGTTGGCATCACTTTTAAACATTAATACATGAATAAAACACAATCCCTATTAATGACTTCTCATGCATGTATACACTAGTCTCCTCCAGTATGGCTTGGCCTTCCCAATGCCAGACTTTGACCAAAAGAGAAGAACCTCTGAGCTTTGACTTGCACTAGCAAGATGCACTTGTCAGGGAAGAGATGCAGGATGTAACTATGGAATGATTACTTTAAAACAGTAAAAACATAGCAAGATTCATTTAGATTCTTCACTTTCCTTGGAAAATTAAGTTATCTGGGGAATTTAAATAAATCACAAAGTCAATACATATATAGTTAAGCCCAGTACAAAACAAATCCCGCAGGCTTCAGAATTGAGAATGTCTTTAGAACACATTATTGACTCCAGTATAATAACTTGTAAATCGACTAGTTTCACCTTATCATATATTGATCAGATGCACGTATGTGTTATAAATGTGCAATCCAAAAAAGAAATTACTAGAGCCTAATAATTTGGATCCAGATATGTTGTAGCTTCTGCATTTAGACATGAAACTTGCATAGCTAGCATCTCCCATATCTCTCTGTAGCTTGTGCAAAGAGAGAAGTTCCTCCAAAGGGAAATACTATACTTACGTTTAGCTTCTGTTCTGAAAAGCCCTACAGAAACCCTCACTATCAAAACAGATTAGACAGACTAGCCTACTTTAGCCATCTAAAATAAATTTCTAGAATTTCTAGAGATTATGATAAAACTGACCACAGCCCTATTCCTCATTCTCCCTAAATTTGGAGGGGCAGCAGGCCGAAGAACTAGGAATGAATTTGAACCCGAGAAGAAGGGACAGAGTAGGAGGAAAGGTCTTTTTATTTTTATTTTTATTTTTATTTCTCAGTATCCTCCTGTGTTAGTAATTGACAATAAATTAAATGAACCTTCCCCAAGTCAAGTCTGTTTTTTTACACGAGGGCATTTGGTGAGCAATCCCCCATCATAATATAGACCCACAAGTTTCTTCATCATATGTTCTGCTCCTGTCCTGTGGTTTAAAACTTCCATTAATAGCCTTCAAAATACATATAACTATATGAACTTGTTAACAAAAGGAATGAAAGTGTTTGATGCATGGCAAGAAAGTCAGAAAAATGCATTATACTGTAGAGCTGTTGCAAATTGTCTCAGCAATGTTCTATTCTAAACCTACATCTCAACTCTGTCCTCAAAGGATGCTCTGTACTGAGCTTGAAACTAGCTAGAAATAAAACCACATTGTTACTTGGTGGAAAAGAGGATGTTTTTCTCATTTTCTCTGTCTCTTGTCAGTCCTTTTAGGCCAAGGCTTTCAAGTAACATTAAGCATAGCACTTAAATGTGTCACTGTCTTATGCTACAACTGTAGCACATGATGGTAGATCCTGGGTCTAGCATTTCTAGCGTAGACTAGCATTAAAGAATATCTAAATTATCATCTGACTTGAACCCTTGAAGAGAAAACAATAATTTTATGATTCCATAATGATAAGACTAATACTTCAAGTGTGAAAAGATGGCTTCCAGATTTCTCATTAATTCTTTTTTAAAGCGTGTTGAATTAGAAGAGCTCTGCAAAGTTTTAGTAAAAAGTAAGGTTTTCTTTATAGCAAAAATACAGAATACCGCT